>NW_005356712.1:4159871-4316300 GCF_000412655.1 Myotis brandtii
GTGGCAGGGGGAGGGGGAGAGTAGGCTGGTCTTTTGCCATTGACCAGTTGGAATGTCAGGAATATAGCCCGGACACCCCGTGTCCCCTGGGTGGCTGCTTTTTGACCTGGTCTGCCATCCCCCTGGCTTATCCCGGGTCTTGTTTTCCAAAGATAAGCTGTTAAGGGGCGTGTCGAAGACTGGGGATTTATGCCCAAGAAACTCACCTTCCTGGTCTGGCTGCCCTGACCCTGCCTGGGGCCGCCAAGACTGGCCTGGGAAAGAATAATGGTTATAAGAGGATTTCCAGGAAGCAGGGCCAAGGGTGGGGTCTACACCTGAGAACTGTGCCGTTCTTAGAGCTGGAAAGGGCTTGAACAGTGACTTGTGGGCTGTGGAGCAAGATGTTCGAAGAGTGTAGGATCAAACAGCCCAGGGATCAGAACTTGGCTTAAGGAACCTCAGTGTTTTCATCTATATAATGGGGGTAACAAGAATATATGCCACAGAGAGTTGATGCAAAGCTTAAGTGAGATGGGATGAATGTCAGTGTATGGAAACACTGCATGGTAACTGGGAAGAAGGATGCCAACCCAGTTTTTCTTCACATACTAGTAGCTGGAGGAGCTCGGGTGTCCACCGGGGACCTAATGCCCTTGGGGTATTATGGCAGGGAGGAGGGGGCCACACTCAATATTGCAGCAGAAGGAAGATCAAACCTGCTTTGCTCCACAGATTTGAGTTCATATACACTTCCCCCCACATTACCCAGCGGTTCATCAGATCATTCATTTTCTGTGGTTGCTTCAAAGCTTGCTTGTTGAAGTCTCTCCGAAATGGTCCCAGGCCTTGTCCCGTGACTACCTTGGGCTCTTGCATGAGGAACATTCTCGAGGTCAGCTCCAGTCCTTCCGAACGATGCCTCCCCCATGGGAAGAGCGATGCTAAGAAGAGAATCATCACCAGGTAGCAACAGCGAGGGCTCCGTGCGCATAGCTCACTCCGCGCCTGTGTTTCTCACCCTTCCTCTCCGCAGCCCTAGCTCTCAGCGGCCTCCAACAGAACAGGCTTGTCCACCGTGCCTCCTCCCTTGCGCGCCTGGAGAGCTTTGGTGATGGCTGAACGCCTCCACGGGGGATGCCCGGGCCTACACCGAGCAGCCACCGGACACCGGCCGCTCTCCGTGCTGGGACTGCAGTCAGCCAAGCACCAGTGTTTTCATCCGCTGACCTGCGTGGAGCGCCCCGGCCTCGCAGCCCCCAGGTGTCGGCAGAGGATTGGATCACGCCCCCTCTTCTCCAAAAAGACAAGCGTCCCTCCCCAAGGCTGTTTTGATTTCTGTGCTTTGTTACCTCCGTCAACCGTGGTCCGGAAATAGTACATGGACAATTCCAGAAGTAAACAATTCATATGGAAACTTCTTTTAAATTTTATTTCTTAAATTTTATTTTCCAAGCGCAGCTGACGTCCAATATTACTTTGTATCGGTTTCAGGTGCACATCACCGCGCTCAGACAAGAAATCGCGGGACGAGACCAGTGATGAAATCTCGCGGTGTTTCGTCGTCCTGCGGCACGTGACTCCTCCCCTGTCCCCGGAGTTTCTCTCGGCAGCCGGAGGTCCAGGGAGCCGGCCACTGTGGCGGCGGCACCGCGGTGCTCGTGGTCCAGGCGCCTTGTTTTACTCCCTCGCGGCCCAGCAGCTGGCGGTCCCGGGAGCCGGCCGCTGTGGCGGCACCGTGGTGTTCGTGGTCCAGGCGCCTTGTTTTACTCCCTCGCGGCCCGAAGCGCCGGGTGCGCCGCTGGCAAGGGGGACTCGCCCTGGCGAAGCCCACACGTGCCCCAGTAAGGTCACGCGAACATTCTGGACTCGAGGAGGAGAGAAGCCGTGCGGTGCGAGGTTGCTGAGACCCGCGGTGAGAACGAACCCTCTGTCCGTGAGATTGTGCGGAGAGAGGGGAAACTCCCGCTGGTCTTGCTGTCGCACCTCAAACTGCCTAAGTCCCGGCCAGACCACGTGCACAGTGCGTGGTGGAGCCGGAGGCGGCGGCGGAGTCCTGAGGGAAGGACGTCATCGTTGTCGCGCGTGACGTCAGAAGTCAGCGGCACAGCATCGGAGTCCTGAGGGAAGGACGTCATTGTTGTCGCGCGTGACGTCAGAAGGCCAGCGGCAGCCCGGACTGGGTCGCAGCGCCTGCGTGGTTCTTCCCGCTCCCCCTCCTCACAGAGCCGCGGTGTCGTCTCCCGTCTCCCACCATCACGGGAAGAAGGGTGAGTCCAGAACGATAAGGTGTTTCAGAGAGAGGCCCATTCCCATAACCGTTACAGCCACCGTGACCCCCTGCTCCTTCATGAGTAGTTATTGCTGCCCATCTTACTGTGCTGGTGTATAAGCCACCCCTATTGGAGGTACCTGTGTGTAGGGAAAAACAGCATCGGCAGGGTTCTGCACTAGCACTTTTCGGCATCCACTGGGGGTCTTGGAAGGTATCGCCCTCAAATAAGGGTCCTCTGGTAGTCCGCGTCCTCACCCCCGGTCCCGTGAATGTGACCTTGTTTGGAAATAGGGTCTTTGCCCATGTGATCAAGTCAAGGATCTCGAGGTGAGAGCATCCTGGATTTGGGGTGGGCCCCACATCCAACGCCTGGTGTCCTTATAAGGGAACGGAGAGGATGAGACCGGCGCGGGGCGTGCAGGGTGGCTGTGGAGGCAGAGGTGGAGCCGGGCGTCCAACAGCCGAGGGATGCCAAGGACTGCCCGCCGCCACTGGACGCCCGCAGAGGCCTGAGCGGCCGCTCTCTCAGCCGCCGCAGAGAACCGACTCTGCCGACACCTTGGCTTCTGGCCTCCAGAACTGGGAGAGCATATGTATCCATTGTTTTAAGCCACCCAGTTTGTAGTCATTTATTGTGGCAGCTCTAGGAAACCAACACGGAGTCTGAGACACAGATTCTGCACCCATTTCAGGGGGATGGGGAGCAGATTGACACATGAAAGTGTAATAAGACTTGTCATAGACAACTCAGCCCAGCACTAAGGGAGCACAGAATAAGGATCACATAACCTTCCTAGAGGCAGGACTGGAAGGCTTCATGGAGGAGGTGACTTTGTACTGCATTCTCAAAGGCTGTAATTTTCAGATAAAGAAGAGGGAAAATGGCACTACTAGTTTAGGCAGACAGGGAACCTGCATAAAGGCATGGAGATGATAAAGAGCATGGTGACTTCTTTGGTTGGAGGGCAAGGCACTTGCAGGGGCTGGGGGAGGTGGGGAGGTGGGAGTGAAGAGAGGATTTCATCCAGGCTTGGAATATAATATACTAGTAAGTTGGGTTTGATCCAGGTCCTGAACAATCTTGGGAAGGAATTTAGTTCTTCAGTGGTAATAGGGAGCTATAGAAGGTTCTTAAGTAGAGGAGTGCATCAGTCAGAACTCATAGTTGCCAGAAACAGCATTCACTTTAGCTAGTGTTTGCCCTAAAGGATTGTGTAGAGGATACGAGAAAGCTCACAGAATTTCCAGGATAGAAACTCAGGCTTAAAATCTGCACAGTTTGCATTATGCCCCCGGGTTGTTCTATCAGGACTAGGCACTGCAGCTTGAGCACCAACATCAGTTTGTTGTTCCACTTATTCATGCATATAGTGGTTGCATCTTGTTTGGGCCCTGACTGGGGATCGAACCCGCAACCTTGGCATATCGAGACGACGCTCTAACCAACTGAGCTACCCTGCCAGGCCTTAGAAATTTTTTTAAATGTACCTCTCTAACAGCCCAGAAAGAAGACAGAAACACATATTGGTGAGGAAGATGAGCAGGAGCACGTGAGGGGTCATACAGGGTCTTTGGAGCCAAGAATAAATTAAAAGTTGGCTGATTCTCAGACTCCTATGCCCACTTACCCCAAACTTGGTGCCTCTTGGAAAAAGGGGGTCAAAGTTTGTCTTAGACTCTTTTCTAACTTCTCCGAGGAAATATGGTGCTATTTGATGATGGTAAATCAGGCTCAGGAATCAGAGCTGAGTTGGAAACCCAGCCTTCTCTCTTCCTGGCTGTGCAGTCATAGGCAAGTGACTCAACACTTCTGAGCCTCAGTGTTTTCAACCTCTATATAAAGCAGATATTAACATCAGGCTTATTATGAGTCGTCAACGACCTGGTAGAAATAGAGTGGGCCTGGTGCATAGACCGCACTCAAAAAGTGTTAGCTGTGACTATTGCTGTGATCTCCCTGCCTTGCACACTTCTTAACTGAGTCTTCATCATGTCATTTCTCCTGAGAGTGGGAGTTAGGTGGTGATTCATGCTCCTTCTCCCACCCAGACAGGGCATTTCCTGGTACTCCGTGTCCCTGTGCTCCGATCCCCTCCCGAGACTGAGCAGCACACGGCTCTTTCTCTGCTTGTTTGTTCTTTCCTGTTTGCTCAGAGCTGATGTCATTAGTTTAGTGCAGGCTCCCGACATCAGGGTCTGCGTCGCGGTGACTTGCTTTGTATTTATACTGCAGGGATGCTTAAGAGTGTTCGGCGACGATGGTGTATCACAAGTGACAGATGAGTCAATGCCCACCCTAAAAACACACACACACTGGTCCGAAGCTGCCAAGGGAAGGTTTATGCCCTCGTTCTTACCACAAACAGATGTGCAAAGAAATGCTAGGTGGGAGGGATGGAAAGATGGTTGGGGTAGGTGTCTGTCTGTTTTATTTATCTTCATAATTGGACATTTTTTAAGGTCAGGGACCGTGTTTGATCCCTGTCACAAAGTCCGGTGCTCAGCACAGTGCCTGACATAATGGGCGGATAAATCCATATTTGTCTTATTCGTTGTTAATTTGAGAATTGTTTTTGGAACTGTGCTGGGCTCTGGGCTAGACTCTGAGGATATCACAGTGAACAAAACAGGCAGTCTCTTGGGGATGACAGATTTGTAATGAAGTAAATTCACTGCGGCAGGTCCTGGACTGGAGGTCTGATGGGGCTACAGAGAACCACAGGTCAGTTCTACCTGGGGGAGTTGCAGGATACAAGTACTTGAGTTGGGTCTTGATAGGAGAGGGGAGTCCATCAGGTGGAGGATGGTGACATGGGTGTTCCAAGCAGAGGGAACAACATGTGCAAAGTCATAGCAGTAAGAAAGCACCAGGTGTTTCAGGGACTAGCAATGGCATGTTATGGCCAGAGTTTGAAGGGTAAGTAAGGGAATGAGTCTGGGAAGATAATTTTTTTAAAAAAATCTTCACCTGAGAATATGTGTCTTCACCTGAGAGAATGGAAGAGACAGAGGAGAGAAACATCGATGTGAGAGAGAAACATCAATCAGTTGCCTCTCATATGTGCTAAAAAAAAATCTTCACCTGAGAATATGTGTTTTTCTTTATTGGCTTGTAGAGAGAATGGAACAGACAGAGGAGAGAAACATCGATGTGAGAGAGAAACATCAATCAGTTGCCTCTCATATGTGCTCCAACTGGGAATTGAACTTGCAACCTTTTGGTGTATGGGATGATGCTCCAACCAACTGAGCCACCTGGTCAAGGCCTGGAAAGATAATTTGAAGGCGATGGGTAGCTATGGAAGGATTTCCATGGAATGTCATAGTTATATTTGTATTGTCTAAAGACTACTGTGGAGGTAGAGTGGAGAAGATGGTAAACAGCCTTCGCTGATCTTCTTGGTGGATGTGGTGGGAAATCTCAGAGCCAGAAGGCCTTAAGCACATCCAATGGTGTGCTGGTTCTGTTAAAAAACAACAAAACAAAACAAAACAAAGGTTGTGATTCGTAGCTTTTGCCAATTTCCATGGTGTAAATACTGCTACTGTGGCTGCTTTCAAGCTACCAACATGATGTTGCTGAAAGTGGAGTTGGAAAGTGATGTGCATCCTCTTGGTGAATGTGGTGGGAGATATCAGAGCCAAAACACTGTATTATGTCCCTTACAGAGCTCTGGTAGAGAGAAGGTTCCATAAGGACAACCTGTGGGAAAGAGCTTTGGCAATGGTAACCCCAATGTGAGCTGGAGGTGTGTAGGGAGTGCTTCAGCATTCAATCCCATCTTCCCAGTAGCATTTCTCTGCAGGGATTTATCTCACTTCGCCACGTGGTTTGAGTCGATTGCTCCAAGGTCCAGCTGGTACAAGCAATGAGTGAATACCCTACCCAGACTGCAGCCATTGGCCCAGGGATGAGTATTTAACCAATCAGAGCCTGTAAAATGCAAGAAGGCAGTTGTTAAGGTTTCTGACCAAGACAGGCTTCTTTTCCCTTCCTTTCCACCAGAGGAGGTGTTCTCTCTTCCAGGAATGGGGGAGGAGCCACACCAAGGCGATGTTGCTAACAGAAAGGAGGCTCCTGGAGCCCCGGGGGGCTTGTGTGGAAGTTCCAAGGTGAGCTAGTGCTCTCCAAAGCTAACACTCTCCAAGACAGAGTGGAGAGACGGAAGGCAACTGGGAGCTTGGTTTAACTTCTGGGTCCTTCTTTTAGCCTGCCTGACCTGACATGGACTTTTTGGTCCTGTGGACCAATATATCCCCCTTTTTGGTTAAGCCAATTAGCGTTGGGATTCTATTCTTTCTAGCCGATGATAGGACTGTCACTACCACCATCATGACTCACTTCACTGATGAAATGGCGAACCCCTGAATGTATAGCCTGCTGAGGAGGTAGATCAGATGGCTGCAGCCTCCAGGAGGTTTCGGTCTGTGTGGTCCACCCCATTGTTGGGCAGACAGGGCTATGCTCCACCCCAGGGGGATTCCGGAAGCCATTGATCAGGTTTCAGTTTCATTATTATTTATACAAAATGTGTTTGCATCTACCATGTTAGTCCCTGTTCTAGGGGTTGGCGATATAGCAGAGAACTTCAGGCGACTGTCTGAGTTGAGCACGGGCGGATGACTTTCTGCAGAAAAAGAAAGTAAGACAGAGAAGTAAAGTGACTTACTTGAGGTCCCCAGCTTGTATGTGAGCAGCAGGGTTGGGGATCCTGGTCTCTGGACTTCTTTTGTGGTATCTGCTCTATCATGACTGGCAGCTGCTGATACCTACAGGCACACCCAGAATCCTCTTGTACTCCTTTTTCTGAGCACATTGTTTGGGTCTTTTCTATTTGCCCCTCCAGTTCCATTCTCTGTCTTTCTCTGTCCAGGTAGCCAACCTACACAGATGGAATAATGGGTTCCTGTGTCTTCTGTCTTCTGGTTGGACTTGACCAATGGTGTCCTTGGAAGGAGATGAGAGGGAGGAAGGAGAGAGATATATCTCTACTCACTCCATTGTTTCCCTCCCTTCTGAGTTGTCTTGGTCTGGCTGTCTTGGCTTCAAGGTCACTACTTCTATTCAGGAAGACTTTGCTACACAACTCTCTTTCCTTGGGTCTAGTAACCATCCTGTGTCTCCTCCTCATTGACCCAGGAATATATTTATCAACTAGGTGGTTCAGTACTTAATTCATGAGTCATAGATAACAAAAAGCAGTGTATTATAGTCACAGCGTTTGTATCCGAGAAGAAATTGCAGACCTCGGCTCCAAAATGTGACATGTGGAGCAGGTTACACGACCTGGCAACAACTGGTACAAGAGGGATGAAAGACACTTGAAACAGATCTGAGCCCAATTTACAGCCCAGAGCCCAGTGTCAGAATCTGGGGCCTGAAGTCCATACTCCATTGAATTTTTGGGATAGTTTGTTATGCAGCATGGTGTGGCATAGCTGACAAATACAGATGGCTTGAGTCACTTAGACGATGGTTCTCCCATGTGGCACTGTTACACAAGGATCATTACTGCTTGTGTTTGCTAAACCTGTCCACTGTTCCATTCCAATTTAGCAATCATGTGCCTTCTTCCCCGACCCTCATGCAGACTTAACTCTGTTATTTCTTTTCCTGATAACCTCTGTGCTCCAGGACGGATGGGGCTTGTGAGCATGTGATTGGAAACAAGCCCTATGGGATCATGAATTAGAAAAGCAGGAAGACCTTCCCCCCACCTTTCACTTCACTTTTCTGCTGCCCATTAAGCCATGTAATTTAGGAGACCTCAGAGCTTTGAGTGACTCCAAATTTATTTGGGGGAAGGACACAGAGAGCGGGGACATGTGGAAGAAGTTACTTATGCAACATCAGTGACGTCATGGAAACGGAGGAAGACAGAAGCCAATCCAGTATGGGACATTTCCGTCAGGAAACAGCATGGCCAGATGGATCGAGTGTTTGACTGTGTTCGGCACGAACAAACTTAGCTTTTCTTTTTATGAAAGCAATAAGCATTTATAAAAATCCACCGCTTCCACCCTTCACCTAACTTATGAGCCCTTTAACTCTAACCTTCTCGTGACCCGCAGCTTATAGAGACCCAAGTCATTTAAAACTCAATCCAAAGTGAAACACGTTTCAGCCATGGTAAAATTAATTCTTTCACTCTTCATTGCTCTGAGACCTCATGGGGGGATCTGTGGCCTAAAGGGGGGCTGGGAAAGGCAAAGAGGGAGAGTGTTTGAATAGAAAGAGGCTTCTAACAGGAAAGATATTTATAAAGTTGCATTTGGGTACCATTGAGTTGGGAAGGAATTTGTTATAATGGCAATATATAAATCTTTGAATGGTCTCATAAATCATAGCCCCATGCCCAGCCAATCAGAAGCCACGGAAACCTGGCACTTCGGAGCACTCAGTCGTTACTAGAAAGATCCTGTGTGGCTCCTTGGAAGCAGAATCGGAAAATCTGGCTACATTTGGGGGTGTGTGGAATGTCTTGAATTACTTCTCAAACATTTTAGATTTGATAAAACCCAAGACACAGCTTTTCCAGCCCCATTTCCCTTCCCCACCTAGAATTATTATTAAACCCATGTGGACATCAAGAGAGGCTTAATCCATGTGTTTCTGATTCATTTACACTTAACTCATCAAAATATTGTTTTTAAAGGGCCGTTTGTTGTCCAAAAAGCCTTTCCCCCTAAGCTTGAAAGCTCAACCTCGCAGAAGCAGGAAGCTGCTTTTTGCCAAGAGTAAATGGGTGAGAAGTCCAAAGGGCTTGGGTTTTGGAAGTTTGTGCGGCGAATGTTCAAACAGGTTCTGAATGGAGCCAAATCTCTTTTTCTATCTTTGAGACATCTCGGGAGAGCCGTGGGAGGAAGTTTCAAGGAACATCATCTCTCCCCAAACCGCGTGAAATTGCATTCCCATGAGAAGCATGGCCAGACCAGCCAGAAACACAAAAATGCAGGGATGGAAGGAGACTGAGGACGGTGACCTTGTGACATGAGAGAGCATTGCCTTGAACAGTAGTAAAAGCTGCATGTTTTATGTCATAGCAAAGTCACCAAGGGTCCTTATGCCTGCGTTCCCTGTCTGAAGAGCAGACGTCACTGTTGTTGACCGCCAACGTCTATATCTTCTGTGTGTCTTAACTCACTTGACATCCTGGTGAAGGAGGTACTGTCATTATCCTTGCTTTACAGAGGGGGAAACTGAGTCATGGAGAAGCTGAGTAACAGGACCAAGCTCATGTGTCTAGAAAGGAGTGGGGATGGGATTCGAATCCAGTTCATCTGCTTCGAACACCTGAGCCTGTCTACCTCACACCACTCTGTGTGTGGCTGGTTGGCGACTGGTTCATTCACTGAACCATTGGGGATGGAGATTCTGTGTGCTGTGCTGGTCACAGGAGATACTGTATCAAAGAGGAAGGACAGGCCCTGCCTCCATGGAACTTAATCTGGTGGTAGAAGATGACAAGACGTAATTTACTTGAGCCTGGGAAGTGCTACAAGGGAAAAGCATGGGTGTAATGAGTCTGGGGAGACTGCTTGGTCTGGGGAGTCAGGGAAGATTGCCTTGTGTAAGTGACATTTTAATTTCAGACTTGAGGGGTGGTATTCTGGGTTAAATTGTGTTACCCCCCCCCCACGCACACTTTCTCAATTTATATGTTGAAGTCCTAGCCCCCAGAACCTCAGAATGTGACTTTATTTGGAAATAAGGTTATTGTAGATGTAATTAGTTGAGATGAAGTCATACTGGAGTCAGGTGGGCCTCTAATCCAGTATGTCCTTCTGAAAAGAGGAAATTTGGAGACAGATGTGTGCACATAAAGGCAGAAATTGGGGTGAGGTACGTAAAAGCCCAGGAACACCCGAGATTGGTAGCAAACCTCCAGGAGCTAGGAGAGAGGCCTGGAATAGTCCTTCCCTGGTCCCTGCAGAAGGAGCATGGCCCTGCCCACACCTTGAACTTGAATGTGTAGCATCTACAATTGTGAGACAAGTCCAGGACTGCATTTTTGCCACTCCTTTTGTGGTGCTCTGTCATGGCAGCCCTAGCAAACTCATACAGGTGGGAAGGTGTTAGCTGGGAGAGGGAGCGGGGAGTAATAAGGAGGGTGGAAGAAGAGAAAACCAGGAAGAAGAATGGGCATGTGCCAAATCTCAGAGGGAGGAGGAATTTGACACATTTGAGGATGTGGAACCAGGAACAAGGGGAGACAATGGGTAGAAGATGGTGCAGATGGACACCATACCCCAGCATCACTAATACATAACATGGCATCCATATAAGGGACAATGGGAGACCAGTGAAGGGCTTTAACTAGGGGACAGACATGACTGGATTTGAATCTTAGGAACAGTGCCCTGTCTGTCATGTGGAGAGTAAAGTTGGGTGCAAATGGGAGCCTTAGTGGAATGATGTGAAGACTGAAATTGGTCGGCTCTGATTCATCCAGACAGTCGTGTGTTGAGGACTGCCACCATTAGCTCCTGGCCACAGTGCCCTGTGTCTTGTCTTTTCTGGGTCCATGCTTCAGGGTTTGGTAGTTACCCTGTCATCTTCCAGGAATGTCCTCCTTTGCTTATGTAATCCAGAGTTGGCATCTGTTGCTTACAACTGAGAAAATCCTAAATGAATACTCTTGTATAGTCAGGGCTCAGAAATGGATGAGTGGAATTAATCATTATGAATCATAAAGACCTCCCCTTGCCAGCTTCGGAAAGTGGTCATGTTTGAGTTGGATGGGGACGTGGATGATTTACGTGACATTAGGCGCCATGCAAAGAGGAGGGAACCACTGAGCTCATGGGGTTTTAGATGTCACAACTGGAGTCCCCCTGCCCAAGGGGATCTCATGTTTTACTTGCTTGTCAGATGCATAAATCTGAGATGGAAGAGTAAAAACACACACACACACACACACACACACACACACACTCACACACACACACACTCCACTCCCTGAAGGCTCACGCCAAATATCTCCCTGCCATGGTTATTTATCTTCGGATGGTCATTGGTCTGGATCTGTGTGAAGGTTGCCTTCTACTAATGCTAGCATGCTTATAAGGCTCACGCCAAATATCTCCCTGCCGTGGTTATTTATCTTCGGATGGTCATTGGTCTGGATCTTTGTGAAGGTTGCCTTCTACTAATGCTAGCATGCTTATTTCCAGACTGTCAAAGTCATCCCAGAAAGTGGGCCCATTAGGCAACCTGGTAAAAAGTTGTACTCAAGGATTTGGTTGCTCCCTGTACCTTTCATAGTGTGGGGTAAAATGAGGAGCAACTGCAGATTTTCATGTGGCATTCCACCTACGACCAACACCATTCCATCTGACGCCCCATGGGCTCTTGAACAACTCAGGCAAATGCCAACTCATGAGCAGGCTGTGTTCCGGAAGCATGATAAGTCAGTCAATGGGAATGATTATGCATTTTACCATAGAAGCATTGATACACCTGTGCAGAGTAGTAAGCATAGAAGCATCTCATTTTTGTTACCTCGTCAACACTCATCCTCATACACACTTTCTCTCATATATGTCCATGTCTATGTAAAGATGCATTACAAAGTAGAAGAATATACACCAAATTGATAAGGCAGGTATCTTTGAATAATGGGATAATGGGCAGTTTTTCTTTCCACCTGTTAGTTATGTTAACCATTTCTTCCCATCGATGACCATGATGAGTTGTAGAATTAATCAAATAATTACATACCTATGAAAAGATAAAATATATTTTCAAAGGTATTGCACATCTCAAGTCATTACTAGTCTAATAATTTAAGTGCACTGGCTTTAGAATATTAATATTTTTACAAACCAACACAAATAATGCTGATTCTTTAAGTAAGCTTATTTAAAGAATGGTTTCTGAATATAGTACTAGGCTGAAGTTTTGGGAATACAGGGACTGTGTTTGTATATGGTATCCAGTATTAGCACATAATAAAAGGAGGCAGGCCGGAAGGGAGGCAGAAAGAGGTCCTGTGGTCAGTGGAGAGAGCTTTAGAAGATGGAGTCATTTTAGACTTTCAACCCAAACTCTGCTTTGACCGAGGTGTGTGGCTTTGGGCAAGTCATATCCCCCTTAAGTCTTGAAGATAGGACTAAATTGTTCAAGATAAGGTGCTGGTAAACTCTGGCATGTGAGCCAAATCTGGCCCACTATTTTTTTAAAATATATTTTTATTGATTTTTTGCAGAGAGGAAGGGAGAGGGATAGAGAGCTAGAAACATCAGTGAGAGAGAAACATTGATTAGCTGCCTCCTGCACATCCCCCACTGGGGATGTGCCTGCAACCAAGGTACATGCCCTTGACTGGAATCGAACCTGGGACCCTTCAGTCCACAGGCTGATGCTCTATCCACTGAGCCAAACTGGTCAGGGCCCACTATTTGTTTTTGTCAATAAAGTTTTATTGGAACAATCCATGCTAATTTTTTAGATAGTGTCTGTGGCTGCTTTCTTGCCACACTGGCAGAGTTGAGTAGTTGCTACAGACATACTATGATTTGCAAAGTCTAAAATATTTACTCTCTGGCCCTTGATAGAAAAAGTTTGCTGACCCCTGGTCTAGAGGACTCTCAGTTGAATTCCATATGGGAATCTGTGTTGCCTAGGGCTTGGTTTTCCTCTCCTGTGATCTTGGGGGTAGGGTTTGTATTCTTCTCCCTGATTGATCCCCATCTTAATCCAGGATGGGAGGGAAGGTGGTCAAGAACGGCCTTTGAACTGTGAGCCTCCCTGGTGCATGATTCATCTTGTGACTCTCCTCATCTGCTGCTGGAGGGTGGGCAGAGTCGGCTGGGAAGAGGAATCTGAAGGTGGGGATGGAAAAGTCCACCATTAGGATGATGCTCCTAAGCCAGAGTATCGCCCAAGGAGTTGATTGCGCCGTCAGCACCCTTCAACCATCTGTAAAATACATACTCAGGTCCTTCCTGTCCGGTCTCTTACGCTGCTTATAGACGTTTCTGAACAACCTTCTTCATCGATTCCTGGAAACATTTTTCTTTCCTGTGAAAAATAATCATAATCATCTTCCTGAAGATGTTCAGGCGACAGAGCCCATCCTGTGTGAGTGTATGTGTGAGTGTATGTGTGCGCGCGCGCGTGCTTTTCCCTCTGATGGAGTTATCTTGTCTGGTTGGGCTCCTGAATTATAGATTATATTCTCTTTGCCTTTTCATTTGACCCATGGATGCTGAAACCATTTCAGCTGACCCTGCACCTTCCCCACTTAGGGCTTTGTGGATAAGACAGCCCCAGTTTTCCCAGCAAACAACCCCTTGCCGCACCATCTGTCTCTAATCAAATGCTGAGGCCTTCTTCCCACCAAAGATAACACTGATCAGGAGTGGCCACGATACTGTTCCTTGGGAAGACAGGCCACTGGTCCTGAAGGCATGGAGACCCTGAAGCAGTGAGTAACCATTGACCCCTCTTTGCCCCCCCTTTCTGGGGCATTCCAAGAGCTTATTACAAAGGATCCCCTACCCCCCACCATTCAAGCACACGAGTCATGACTCAGTGCGGCTGTCTGTCTTGGTTTTCCTCGGGGGAGTCTGTCCTCACTTGACTCTGATTTCCCGGATGAGCTGAACAGAAAATGAAGACCAAACATTTCTGCATTTCCAGACCTTCTGAGCCCTTATGAGTGATGAGCCCTTTCCAGATCCAGGTCTTGCCCCCGAATCGTGCTTCTACAGCCCATGTGGCACTGTGTTTCTCTGGGGCTATTAGAATAAGTTGGCATCACTCAAAGACGAGGGAGAGGATGATATTGTCATATTTTGCATATGGGTCCACATCTTTTCATGTTTCTCTTCCAAATCCATTTGATTTCCAAGGATGAAATCAAATGATGGGGGCAAGTGTGTTCTAGAGCAATGGGTCCCAACTTAGAGTGTTTATGTGAATCGTTAGAATGCAGGTTCTGATTCTGTAGGTCTGGGCAGGGACAGGGAAGTCTGCATTTCAAAAAAGCTCCCAGCTGATGCTGCTGGTTTGAGGACCACACTTTGAATAACAAGGCTGGGTAATATAACAAGATTTGAATAAATGGTGTTCAACTGGATGAATATTGGTCTCCCCTTACAAGTTCACTAGACCCTCAACAGCCCCTGATACTGACAAGAGGTGGGGCGGGGATGCAAACCCATGTCTGCTGAACCAGCCTGCTGCAATGCTCGAGAGACTTCTGGTATACCTCCATCGGCTTGAGACAGCAAGATGAGGGTGACATATGATTAAACAGGTGAGTGGTTCTGTTTAGGCAACAAATAGTTACGAGCACCTACTCCTCCTCCCTTCAAATCCAGTGACCATTCTAAGTTTTGGCAATGGGGCCTTTACCCGTCCTCAATTCTATCTCAGGGTATGTGCTCTTATACCCGCTGCCCGACATGTTCTTTCTCCAAGGCTTCTCTTGGCCACGCCCTGCTTGCCTTTTAGAGCTCAGCTCAAATGTCACCTTCTCTTAGGGACCTTCCATGACCATCCAGTCAAAAGTACAATCCCCTTCACTGTTCACACCTTGTTACCCTATTTAGCTTCTTTCAGAAACCTTATCACTCTTTAAAATTGTTCATTTGTTGATTTTCTGTCTCTCCCACTAGAACATCAGCCCCATGTGAGAACTTGCTGTGTCTTATTTATTGCTGCTTTCCCTGAGTCTGGCAAAGCACCGGATGCATGGTTGGTGCTCAGTTAGTGTTTGCTGGATGAATGAACAGCCCAGAAGAAAGTTTACAGGGACAATGTTTGAACGACTTCCAGTAATCCCTTCTGATCACCCCGACCTAGCAGGAATTATAGGTCATCCACTAATATACTGATGCTGAATGACTCTGGCTGGGCTGATAAAGCTGCTCCCTTGAAGACCTCTGTGGTCTGTAGGTATTAGTAGAGTCCCAGCTAATCTGTGAAATTAATTGAAAGCCACAGACCCACTTACAGTTGGTATATTAATCTGCTCAGGCTGCCATAACAGAATACCCAAAATTGGAGGGCTTAAACAATGGAAATCTATTTTCTCCCAGTTCTGGAGGCTAGAAGTCCAAGATTAAGGTACCAGCAGGGTTGGTTCCTAGTGAGACCGCTCTCCTTGGCGCACAGGAGACACCTTCTCACTGTGTCCTCACATGGCCTTTCCTCTGTGAGTGCATGGAGAGAGAGCTCTGGAGACACCAGCACTATCAGGTTAGGATCCCATACTTACGATCGCACGTAAACTTAATTACTTCCTTAAAGGCCTCATTTCCAAATATACATTGGGGGTTCGGGTTTCAATATAGGAATTTGGTGGCAGAGAAGGGAGACACAATTCAGTCTATAATGCTTGCTTTTAAGAAATTCTGACTTAGGCTAACTCCAGGTAAACGTGCTTATGATAGGAATGTCAGAGGAATACAGGAGAGCTTCTTGGTGGAAGGGCCCTCGGGTTCTCAGAAGCTAGTCTGTGATGTCTATTCTAATTCTACCATCAAGGTGAGCACCTCAGTGAGCAACCACTTCTTTCTCTCTCACCCTTTTTTTAAAATATTTTTTTTATTGATTGCCGGGAACCAATTCCAGCATGTCTTAATTTCAAGAGTTTCATCAAAAGGTTGATGAGATTTGGGGACTCAACAGGGTTGAGGCACACATGTAGTCACCTGTTGGGAATGGCTAAAAGCATTTCCCCAAACCTGAATAGGAAACTGATTGTGGCTGCCAGACAGTTAAAGGGCATCTTAATCTACATGTTATTGCCTCCTACTGGCCAAACACCTGAACAGCTGTAGGCTATTCCCCAAACTGACAATGCCTTTGTATCCTTTGAAACCTTACCCTTTGAAGTGTATTATCTCCACCTTGCCTTAGGACAAATTGTGTTAATAAAAGCAAGGGTCCTAGACAAGGAGGGACAGTCTTCAGTTCCTTTAGCTGAAGGTCCTCTGACCCCCAATGCTTTCAAAATTATATCTCGTCTCCAGGCTCTTTATTAGTCTCTGGATTTCTATGTCATCTGCGCACAGCCCCTTTTCCAGATTCCTGAACCCTTCTTGATGCTGGGACATGAACCCTGGCATAAATGGCGCCCGAACAGGGACAATAACTGGAAGCACCAACAATAAATGGCGCCCGAACAGGGACAAGAGCACCAACAATAAATGGCACCCGAGCACCAACAATAACTGGAAGCACCAACAATAATTGATTTCAGAGAGGAAGGGAGAGAGAGAAACATCGATGAGAGGGAATCATTGATCAGCTGCCTCCTGCACGCTTCACACTGAGGATCTAGCCCACAACCTGGGCACGTGCACTGACCGGAATTTGAACTGTGATCTCCTGGTTCATAGGTGGATGCTCAACTACTGAGCCATGCCGGCCAGGCTGTCTCACTCTTTTTTTTTTTAAACCACTTCATTGAGGTATAATTGGCATACACAAAAATGTGCATACTTATAGTACAACTTAATACGTTTGGAGATATATACGCACCCATGAAACTGTCACCGTACTCAGTGCCATAAATATCCTCATCACTCCCAAATGTTTCCTCTGACCCTATTTTATTTCATTATTTATTTTTTTTGGTGGTAAGATCTATCCTGCAGCAGAATTGTAAGTATTCAGTGCAGTGTTGTTAACTACAGTTGTTATGCCGTGCAGTAGCTCTCTAGGACTGAGTCCTCTTGCATAGAGGAAACTTTGGACCCTTTGACCACCGGCATCTTGTTTCCCATCTCTCCAGCCCCTGTAGCTTCCATTCTACTCTCTTCTATGACTGACTGTTTTAGATTCTTGACATCAGTGAGATCATGTGGCATTTGTTCCTCTGCGTCTGGCTGAGGTCACTTAGCACAGTGTCCTCCAGGTTCATCCTTGTTGTCACAAATGGCAGGATTTCCTTCTTTTTTTAAGGCTAAATAATATCCCATTGTATGTATATGTCATCTCTTCTTTATCAATTCATCTGTGCTGGACATTTAGGTTCGTCCATGTCTTGGCTGTTGTGAATAAGGATGCGACGATCAGGGGAGGGCAGCTATCTCTCTGGGATCCTGATTTCATCTCCTTTGGATGCACACTCAGAAGTGGAATTTCTGGGTTACATGGCACTTCCACTTTCAATTTTCTGAGGACCCTCCGTACTGTGTTTCATAGTGGCTGCACCAATTTACACTCCCACCAATAGTGCACAAGGGTCCCTTTTCCCCACATCCTCACCAACCCGTATCTCTTGTCTTTTTAATAGTGGCCATCCTGACAGGTGCGAGCTGACCTCTGAGTGTGGTTTTGATTTGCATGTCCCTGATGACTAGTGATGTTGAGTATCTTTTCATAAACCTGTGGGCCATCTGTATGCTTTCTCTGGAGAAGTGTCTACTCAGGCTCTTTGCCCATTTTCTAATCAGGTTGTTTTTTGCTATTGAGCGGCAGTAGTTCCTTTATACTTTGGATAGTAAACCTTTATCAGATATATGGTTTGCAAATAATTTCTCCCCTTCCGTGGGTTGCGTTTTCACTTTTTGATTATTTCCTTTGCTGTGCAGAGGCTTTTTAGTTCCACTTGTCTGTTTGTTTTGCTTTTGTTGCCTGTGCTTTGTCTTACTTCTAATTGCACTCTCCCTGGTCTCCAGCAGCACTTTATTTTCCCTCCTTCACACGTCTTATCACTTGATACCTATGAGTGATAACATAAGATTTGAATAAATGGTGTCCAACTGGATAAATATTGGTCTCCCCTTACAAGTCTACTTTTCTTTTTTAACTCTTAGCTACCAGAGGTAGGGAGTTTGCACTGGACTGTTTAGTTTTGCTCATTGCTATAATCACAAAACCTCAAGGTGCTCAGTAATTTTTTTTACTGGCTTAAGATGACCATGCGATCAAATGCTGCAATGCAGGAGTGCATCTGGAAACCCCAGAGCTCAGGGCATGACCTTGATTTCTTTCATTTGGGAAACCCAACGAATATTCATTGAGCATTTACCACGTGCCAGGCACTTCCTAGCTCTGGGAATGATACAGTGACAAGGACAAGGCCCCTGCCCTCATGAGGTTGCTAAGACAGATGAGACACCAGTCAACAAAACAAATGTCCACTTGAGCTCCCAGAAGAAGGCACAGCAGATTGTAAAATAGAGTGGGCATAAGGGGTTATGGCATGAGTGAATACAAACTATACGCAAGGCTTTCTACTTGGTATTTTTACTTAAGCAGTCTGTCAGGGTGCTGCAGAATAATTAAATTCACTCACTGGGTTCCAACAGCCTTGGCTGTTTTTTTCAGTGTTTAACTTTTTATTGAAGTATAAATATCAGTATAAATATAGTAGACATAGCCTAAGTGTAAAGTTAATAGCGTTTTACAAACTGAGCACAAGGAGACCAAGAAGCAGAACATTATCAGCCCTTCAAAAACTTCCCTTAGGCTCCTCCTCGTCATTTTTAAAATTTTTAAAAAATTACTTTTCAATTACAGTTGACATACAATATTATATTACTTTCAGGTGTACTGCCTGGTGGTTAGACATTTATATAACTTATGAAGTGATCCCCCTGATATTTCTAGTACCCACCTGGCACCATACATAGTTATTACAATATTACTCACTATGTTCCCTGTGCTGTACTTTACATCCCCGTGACTTTTTAAAAATAACTGGCAAAGAAAACAAAAAACACCCTGGCAATTTGTACTTAATCCCTTTCACCTTGTTCACCTATCCCTCCCACCCCCCTCCTATCTGGCAACCACCAGTTTGTTCTCTGTGTCTATGAATTGGTTTCTGTTTTGTCCTCTAGATTCCACATGTAAGTGAAATCATATAGTATTTGTCGTTCTCTGTCTGACTTACTTCACTTACCATAATATCCTGAAGGTTCATCCATGTTGTTGCAAATGGCAAGATCTCATTCTTTTTAATGTCTGAGTAGTATTCCATTATATATATGCACCGCCTCTTCTTTACCCACTCACCTATTAGGTTGCTTCCATAACTTGGCTATTGTAATATTAATTTTGTACCCTTCTCTTCATTGCCAATGCCATCCTGACTTCCAGGTTTTGCTGAATTTTAAGCCATCAGCATCAAAACCATTTATAAAGCAGAATGCTAAAATAGCATGACTCCCTATTTGCAGAGCACACATTTGCAAATACCGATCTCAAAGTGGGACATTTCACCGAATAGCTGGAGTTGGTTCTCTCAGCAAACTGTCCCGTGGTCCTGTCCTCTGGCTTCACAAGTTTACTGTCTTTTTCATCCTGAACAGACAGCCTTTGACGAGTCAGGAATTCCAAAGATGGGGGGCCCGGGTGAAAGAAGTACAAATTGGCAGCTACAGCATAGTCACGGGCTTTGAAGCACAGCACAGGGAATAATAGTCACTAGAATGGTAATGACTATATATGGTGCCAGATGGATACTAGACTTACCAGGGAGATCACTTTGTAAGTTACATAAATGTCTAACCACTATGTCGTACACCTGAAAATAATATAATACTGAATTTTTAAAATAAAAATAATAATTTTAAAAAAGATGCTCTTGGGCACCCACGCCTCGGCATTCACTGGAAGCCTTTCCTCGCAGGTGTGCAGCCTCAGAGAGCGGATGGGGCTCGTTTGCATCCAGGGGTTTCATTAACCACCACCCCCACCCCATTGCTTTTGCTTCGTTTTTATTTTAAAATCCTAATCACTTTTTAGGAGCGATGCAGAAGGAATCTAGGTCTACATCCACAGAGTGTTTTGTCAGGGGTCACATGGCCGGTCTGTTTTCAGGGAGGGTTGGAAACACTAGGAGGAGTCTGTTCCGTGGCATCTGGCTCACCTCCCGAGCAGGGCTGGGCTCTGCCCTGCAGTCTCTGCCAGCAGCTCAGGGGTCATCTTCCTAAATGACAATTAACAGGTGGGACGTCTTGAAACCCCTTTGGCAAGGCCTCTGGGTCTATAAATCCGCAGTGGGTCTAGCGCTCTGAGTTCCTAATCAGGCCTGTTTCCTTTATTAATCGTCGAGCGGCAGTGATTTATCACACGGGCTTCCTTTCGGTCCCGAAAATGGAATTCATTTCCCAGACCAATCAGTGTGGTCCAAATCAATTGGCTACGATACTTTCCTATTTCATGCTCCGTGTCACACTGATCTTTTAACTTGATTGTTCTGTTACCAAGTATTCACTTAAAAGCCTCCACTGGTCTCTGGGCCTCACGAAAAGAATATGAGCCCCCGAGTGATGGTCGTTCCTGATCCTCAGGTTGGGCTCTCAGATGACTGAATTCAGAAAGGGGATGCGGGGAGGAAAGGGGGAGGGTAGTGGAGATGTGAATCATCTAAGGCTGAGGTTCCTGAACTGATGGAGAACAGGGTGATCACTGGGAGCCCATTCAAATGCAGGGTTCTGGGCCCCCCACACCCTCCAAATCAGTACCTCTGGGAATGGGAAAATGCTATTTTGAGAATCCTACAGGTAGGTGACGCCAAAGATTGTAGAAACACAGGGAGTGTCTCCCTCAGTCTAGTAAGACCAGCTTGTTCATTCATTTCACAAAGGTTTGTTGAGCACCTACTATGGGCCAGGCAGTCATAGTCACCAGGGATACATCATTGAACAAATAGACAAACACTGCTAACTTTGTGGAAATGGGGACCACTTAATTGATTGTGGAGCACATAAGAATATTGGTTATAAACACTCATTGACCACCACTAGAATATCTTATTTAATCCCCACCCTACCCGTAATGAGTGGCGAGTGCTAACCCCCTTTTAGAGATGGAAGAACCGGAACCAGAAAGGTTGAGTTAGCTAAGGTCACAGCTGATGAGAGGTGGAGCAGAGGTCTGAACCCAGGGGTGCCAAACCATCTGCTGCAGTGCACTGCGGACTGTCGATCTGCGGCAGCTTCAGGGCATAAGGTGAGGATGGTACATGGCTAAACACGCAACTGGTTCTCCTGTTCAAGTGTTGATTAGTTATTGAGCATGTGCCACTTGTAGACCCTTCTCAGAGGTAGAGACCAAGGTGAATGAGGCATCACATTCAACAGGTGAGACAGACACATGAAGGCACAACATAACATGGGCAGTTAGAGCTGCAGTGGGGTAATGGACAGGGTGCCCAGGCACACATGGCAGGAGCTCCTGGCCAGGGGTGTCTACAAAGCATGCCTGGACAAGGAGGCTAAGTAGAAGGACACCTGGGAGCTGGCCCGGCTGAGGGAACAGCATGGGCAGTGGGGAACTGGTTGTGCAGTAGCTCTCAAGGTCACTGCCTGGCTGGGCGGGTTAGTGGGACATAACGCCGGAGACGGAGACGGAGGCGGGAGCCCAGGCAGGCTGAGCTTTGTTGGTGTCCTAAGGAGTTTGGACCTTCCTGAGGCCATTCAGAAGACATTGAATAGTTTGATAGTGTAGTGTCAGTCTTCAATTCCAGAAAGAACCTTCCTACTGCAAGGAATTTGGAAAATGAATTTAGGTGAAGGGAGGAGCCCATGTAGCCAGATCAGAGATAATGGGAGGGCACATCCTCAGAGGCTATCTCCATGAGTTTGTCCAGGCTCTGGAGATGTTCGAGAAGCTCCTCGGGAGATATGGTGCCGAGGAACCAGTCAGCTGGGGCGGTGGCCACCTGAGAAGAATTAGTTACACTTTGGAATAGCTTCCCGGAGTCAAGAGCCAATGGGGCAAGCGCTGGTCTGATGATGTCAATACTGGTAGCCTGGAGCCTTGTCAGTTGCTGTTAATAATATTCAGGTAACTTGGACCCACAGCCCACATATTGCCTAGGCCAGTGATGCGAACCTTTTGAGCTCGGCGTGTCAGCATTTTGAAAAACCCTAACTTAACTCTGGTGCCGTGTCACATATAGAAATTTTTTGATATTTGCAACCATAGTAAAACAAAGACTTATATTTTTGATATTTATTTTATATATTTAAATGCCATTTAACAAAGAAAAATCAACCAAAAAAATGAGTTCGCGTGTCACCTCTGACACGCGTGTCATAGGTTCGCCATCACTGGCCTAGGCTGTGGCCCACTTGGTTTGCGAAAAAGGCCACGAGAGGGGAACACACACTATCCCTGGGGCAGTTGGTTAGATTCGGGGCATTTATGCTGATAGCAGGAGGAAGTAAAGGACAGGGAGGCAGGCGCAGGGTAAGTGTTAGCCCTGCTAATGGGTGCCACCTGGTGACCTCTTGGTGATAATGGTGTCAGGCACATGATAAAGACTTGTGATGGCAGGAAACACCCCGTGTTTACAGAGCCATTTTCTCAGCATGGGTTCAAAGTGCAAATTGCTTGTGTTAATTTGGAAATCCTCAGAGCAGCTCCAAAAGGCGAGAGTGTGTCTGCTTGCCTGGATGCTATTGCTGGAGTGTGGGGTTACCCCATCATGTCACATCTCTGTCATCATCGCCATCAACATCAGCACCGTCAGCGGCACCATGTTCACGATCATCTTTACCGCCCACTTCCACCTCTTGGAATCTTCTGGGGCCAAGCTGTGCTAACCACTTGGTATGCACATGTCCTTGGAGCGCCCAACAGTCCCTACAGGATCTGAACCCTGTTTCTTCTCTGTCCATCTCCTTGTCCACTCTTCTGTAGCCACAGTAGCTTCTGTGCTGTTTGACGATACCAGACACATGTCCTCTACAGGACCATTGCACTGGTTGTCCTTTCTGACTTGAACACTCTTCCCCACCTTCTCTGTCACTCCCTCACTCACCTTCTTCACGACTCTGCTCAACTATCTTGTACTCAGTGAGACTCACCCCAACCTTCCTATTTAATACTAAAACCTTTCTCTCCGCCATAACCACTGCTCATCTATACCTATATCTATCTATCTATCTATCTATCTATCTATCTATCAATAACCCTAATATGCAAATATACCGAAGGGCGGAACAACCTAACAACGGTTCGCTATGACATGCGCTGACCACCAGGGGGCGCATGTGGAACATGGCAGGCTTTGGCCATGGTGGGATAGTGGAACAGGTGAGCAGGGATGCCAGACCAAGGCGGGGCACCAGTTGCTGTCATTGGGGCGAGCCTCTGGTGGTTACTGAAAATTCTTTGCTCCTGCACGCCATGGTCTTGCCCGGTGCTTGCACCTGCTGCCGGTGCCGGCCCTGCTCACACCCGCTGCTGGTGCTGGAACTGCCGCTCACACCTGCTGCTGGCACCCGGTGCCAGGCCTGATTGCTTGGTGCCATCAGCCGGTGCGAGCGGTGACTGCCAACCCCAATAACTCCGATCGGGGCAGCAGCCGCCACTCGCACCCGCTGACAGTGCTGGCCCTAATTGCTCCGCGCCGTCAGTGGGTGGGAAGGGTGGCAGCGGGAGCAGGGCTGTGGGCAGACAGGGGACCAGGGGCCATGGTGGGAGGGGCCAGGCAGGGGCACGGAGGATGGGCTGAGACCTGCCCCGGTGCCCACCATAGCCTCGAAGCCCACAGTTCCTTTCAAGGTGCACGAATTCGTGTACTGGGCCCCTAGTTTATAATACTTTGTTCTACTTCCCCAACCCGATAGAACTTACCTTTTACACTCAAAATAATTTTTGTCTTTTTTAAAAATTGTTTTATTGCTTAAAGTATTACAAAGAGTATTATATATGTCTCCTTTTTTTTCTCCCCTTGACCTTCCCCTAGCCTCCCATACCCCCCAGTGTCTTGTGTCCATTGGTTATGCTTATATGCATGCATACCAGTCATTCGGTTGATCTCTTATCCACCCCCCAACCCTCCCAGGCCATTTTAAAGCTAAGAAAATCTTTTAAATGATTAAATCATGTAAACAAAAGTGATAATAGGGCTAGGGAGAGGAAATTCTGCAAAGCAGCCAAGCACTCATAGTTTATAATGGTCTTAATTATCCATAAATGAGTGAGATCATGTGGTATTTTTCTTTCATTGACTGGCTTATTTCACTTAGCATAATGATCTCCAGTTCCATCCATGCTGTTGCAAATGGTAAGAATTCCTTCTTTTTTACAGCAGCATAGTATTCCATCGTGTAGATGTACCACAGATAATTTTTGTCTTAATGTCTGTTTCCCTTGCTAGAATATAAGCTCCATTGTGGCAGAGAATTTTGTTAATTTTGTTTCTTTTATAATCCTCAGTGCCTAGCACTGTGCCAGGCAAGCATGGATGCTCAATTAATGTTGAATGTGAGATTATTCTAATCCTTGGAACATTCTAATGGCAGAGGTTATTTAGCTTCTTTTTATGGTTGAGGAAACTGAAGTTCGGAGATGTTAATTCACTAGCCCGAGGTAACACAGCTGTGATTCCAAAGAAGTTCTTCCCTGCTGGTCCTTGTTGGGTTGAATCGAGTGAGGGGCTTAGAGAGGGCATTTGGTTGGTTAAAATTACTCCTTGAAATGAAGAAAGAAACCCATCTTTCTCAACTTCACTCTACATGTTTCCTCTGAGGTCAAGCCTCTTCTCATTAGCAGTTGGTCGTCGATGTGCCATTTAAGCCACGGATAGGCCAACCAAATTGGAAATCAGCAGATTTCAGAATATTAGGAAATGAGGTAAAACTTACAGGGGGAGTAACCTGTCTTGATGAGATCTTATGGAAGTCATTGAAATTTGTCCTGTCTCTATGTATCTCCACTGGGATCTACAATTTCCATGTGGGAACTCCAAAAGATTTATTGTACTAATCTATTTATGAGCTTTATGGGAAGCCAGTTTTTCCCTTCCTAGAATCCCTCCCTTCTTCATCTGGAAGCAGCCTCCTGATTTCTCATTGGATAACCACCCCTCTCCACTCACAGGTCACGTGGTTGGGATGGGGCTGAACCCATTAGATCTAGAGCTAGGCGTGGGATGTAGTCTGGCCAATTGGGCAGTCCATCCTTGGGCCCCAGTGATTGGTTGAGGGATGGGTGCAATACACAGATGGGTTCAGTGAGAATCAGTCCTGGGACTTTTGTTGGAGCTACCGTCTTTCCAGCAGTTTTTAAGCTGGCAGAATGTGTGTCTGGGGGTCCTGGTGGAAGCTACACCATGTGGTGAACCTGTATAGGACTGAAGTCAATGAACAGGGAGGAGGAGAGCTGAAAGCTGGAAAGAAGTTGCTGACATCATTTGAGCCTCTGGATCCAGCCATGCCTGAAATCCATCTTCTAAATTTTAAAGCTCCATGAGCCAACAAAGTGGCTCTTTTGCTCAGGCTGGTTTCAATTTGATTTCTGTCACTTGTAATCAAACTATTTTGCTTAATACAAATGGCCTTGGGTTTTAAGCTGGAGAAATAAACAAGTGGGATTACTTATGTACCAATGCAGTCCTAATAGAGAAGTCCACTAGAAGAGGTAGGGTTGGTTTCAGATCCACCTCAGTGGAAATGACTGATATGCTAGGTACTTTATAATCATCTATACAAGCCTGTGTTCCTATTCCCTTAAATAGGGGTTTGAGCTGGAAGGTGCATGTTTTTCTGCATTTGGGATCCCTCTCAGTCAAACTGGGAATGTAACAAGTTTGTTGCCTGGGCCCTCTTTCTTCCTCTTTTAGTACCTTCCTTTTTTCCCCCCTGTAAAAACTTGCTGTGCTCCAACTGTGCAGAGAACTGAATGCCTTTGTCAGCTTCAATGTAGCATCATTCAGCCCTTCTTTCCTCTGTGTAGACTTCTGAACTTATTCTTGATTGTCCAGTTACCAGAACCTTAAGTAGAATAAACAGAGTAATTCATACTAAAGTGTGAATGGCTAACAATAAAATGTTTTAAGTGAGATAACTGGAAAGGGCAGTACTCTGATCCAAACATTGGGAATTATAGGAACTGTTAGAAGCTATTGGAGGAGATCTTGAAGGCAATTCCTTTTGGAAGGAGTGGGGAGAGCTCCAACATGTTTTTTCATCTGTTTCAGCTACATGTAAGCTTAGCCCTCCTTTGTTGAAGGAGGATGGGGGCATTTCCCAAGCCTTTCATGCTGTAAAAAGTCAGATGGGGGTAAAGGAGCAATGGCAGCCTAACCTGGGCCTCTACGAAACCTCTTCCTGCCCTCCCATCCACTGGGGCTGGGCGTTGACATGCTGCTGACTGGCAGCTGAGAATAGCTTGGCACTGGTCCCAGAGGCCATCCTTCCCCACCAAGGACTCGGAGGACAGAACACCATGCCCTTTAGCAGGAGGTTTTCCACCTGGCACCTGATAAGCTGGAGCTGAGTTTAACGAAAGCCCATCAGATGGGCCATGTTTTCAGGAATAAGACTCCCCTATCAGTCCCAAGCCGGGCGGGGGGTGGGGGTGATGGAGACACTGGTGAACTTAATGCATCGCTGGCTGAGACCCAGGCCCTGGCGGCCCATTCCTCTCAAATTCCTCTGTAATCAGCTAAATTAGCCCATTGATAGAACAGCTCATCAAGGGGCAGCTCAGAGGAGGGATTGATGGACGGTCACCTTTTCAAGGAGCTCTGGACCGGGGATAAATGGCCCATTTACTCATGAGGTTGCAATTGAGTGCTCTCCTAGGTCAATAATTCTTCCTTTCTTGCCCTCACTCTTCCTGGTCCCGGGCATAAGGAGGTCTGTGCCACGCCAGGTCTGACTGCTTCCCGAGCCGAAGTGCAAAGCTGTGCTTAACCCACTCAATGCCGACTGAGAACAGACATCCTCTGGGAAGAGAGGTCTTTCCTTTACACAGACTGCACACACCCAACTGTGACATGAGGGGGCCCTCCCTTATCCTGCAGGAGAGAGAGTTGGGAATCCTCAGGTTCCTGGAAGGTCTCCCATCGGCTAGGGGCACTCCCGTCATTGTTTTGTTTAGACTAGCAAAGCTCTAGCTGGGAATGATTTGAACTTCAAAGCTAGGTCTCTGCAGAATCCAGCGTCCACTTGTCAGAACCGACAAGACTTACCCATAATGCCAGGAGGCTGTGATTCAGAGCTGCCCATGTTCGAGGTCATGTACACAAGCCTCCAAAGGTCACTTTACAGTCAGCGCTGGAGCCGCGATGTGGAGATCACAAATAGACACCTATAGGGTGAATGAGGGAAAGACTCAGCTGTTCCCACTGGCCCCGTGGTGAGTGCCGGGACTCGTGGCCTGGGCTAACACATCCAGTGACCGGCACAATGCACGGGTTAAAAATGGCTGCCTTTCCAAACAACTGAGGCAGAAGGGGGCGTGACAGGCACTGGAGTGCCATGTGAGGTGGCACCAAGAGTGGCTTTCTTAGGACAAAGAGTTTGCATGGAGTTGTTTCATGATATGTGTGAGTGGGAGGAAGAGGATTTTCTGCATTAACATTATTTTACATTTTAAAAATATATGTCAAACTTAATAAATTATATATGATAAGTAAACATGTGACTCCTTCATCTAGTCCCTAAAATTTTGTAAACTCAAGTATATATATATATATATAATATTTAAATATTATTTTTAGATATTCCCATTGGGAAAAGCATGGGCTGACCTAATATGTGAGGTCATCTCATATTGGAGTTGTCTTACCTTCAGCTATATCTCTAAGGATCCTGGGTATTTTAGAAGGCACAAGGATGATTTCAGCAGAGACCTGGATAATTTTTCTTGTGGACTTAGATTTAAACATATTTTAACTGTCCTATTGTTTTTAATGTGCTTGGAAAGGCAAGCAAGGAAAAAGAAGGTGTGTTTGCTTCAGGATAGCATTTCCCAAAGTGAATGCTGTTCTGGGATATGCTTCATAAGAAAAGGGTTCTGTGATCATATAAGTTTGGGCAATGCTGTTCTCAATAGTCTTGGGGAATCAAATATACTTGGCATACCAAAGGCTCTGGCGAGTCCTGCAATAAGGAGCATACTAAATAAAATTAATTTAACCTAGAACTCCCTAAAGTTATTATATCTAGAAACTCTTTTCTTATAAAGCACCTATCACTTGCACATAAAGCATAATGGTATCACAGAAACAATTCAGGAAACAGTGAACTTGGGGTTTTGCAAAAATTTCAAGGAAGATCACAAATATGAAATAATTTGCACTCATCTTTGGTATTATTTAGATTGGGAAGGCCAGTTAGGTATTTAATTGACCATAGTAAGGATCTATTCCCTTTCACTCTGACAGAGTACACAGGTCATTGCTGTGGCCAGGTAGACTTAGAATCAAATTCTGGCTTTGTTACTATGAGCTGTGTGCCCTTGAGCAAGGGTGTTCACCTCTTTGAGCCTCAGCTGCCACTTCTAAAAAGGGGGTCTCTTAGTACTTACCTTAAAGAAGTTCTATGAAAGATGAAATGAGCATCTGTCTTATCTTGTCTTATCATCATCTTTGCCAGGTTTCCTTATGGACTTTTTCTATGTAACAACAACAAGAAGTGCTTTCTGAGTGCTTAAGATGTGTCAAGCAAGAGAAAATGCTGCCCCTGCATTCTCTCATTTTACCCTCACACCCTATTGTGGATGGGATGGGATGGGCACTAGAGCTTCTCCTTATTTTATAGGTGAGGCAACCAAGGCTCAGAGAGGTTAAGAAAATCCAAGGTCACACAGCTAGTCTTAGTGGAGCTGGGATGTGAACTCTGCTCCACCAGTACCCATATTCTTAGTCATTATTACACATGCACACGCGCACACACATAGGCACACACATATATGCATCCCCCCCCCAACAATTTTCTGTCACCATATAGCAGGGGTGGGGAACATCTGGCCTGAGTGCCGTATAAAGCCTGATAAATCATTTGGTCTGACCCTGACAAGGCATTAGGGGTGAGTTAATGAAATATTTGACCAAATATAGCAGGTAATTTTTAAGTTGATAATTTGTATGGCCCACAAATGATGTTATAAATATCCAAATGGCCCTTGGCGGAAAAAAGGTTCCCCAACCTTGCCATATAAGAACGTATTCTCTCTAGTGGTCTGGGCTCGCCGTACCTCCTTACCAGCATGTCATGGATACCCTTCCTCACCAGGGCCCCTGGCACTAGTTCCTTCCCAGCAGCTGCACATATTCCATTATGGGGTTGAACATAAAACCTGCTGACAGCACTTGTCCATTTGCGACTCTTCCCTGTCCTTCCTCAGCCCCAGAAGGGCTGGCTTCCCCCAGCTCCCTGGCTTTCAGAGTAGTGTCTCCATCCATCTAAGCTCTGTGGTCTTTAAAAATACATAACCCCAAAAAGAAGGCTCCATTAAACAACCTTATAAAATATGGATGGGTTGCTTACCTGCCCCCTGGGCAAGTGCATCAGGGTCACCCCCTTGGAATGGCGCAAACATTTTCCTTTGTAGGTGTGTACTTTCTCTTTGGCCAGTGGAGCTTCTGAGGTTGATCTCCGTGTGTTTACGAGAGGGGTTCACTCTGCCAGGTATGGGGTCTTGAATCCAATGACATTGTGAACCTCAAATGGAAAGGACTCAAGTAGTTTGCTGCACCACGAAGCATAGCTAAACGGGCCTAAATATGTGTGTGTGTGTGTGTGTGTGTGTGTGTGTGTGTGTGTATACGCACGCTTGTATTAAGTCACTCACAAAGCCAAATGTGTTCAGATAAATGCTCAGTAAAGAAGTGAATTGATCAGACACCTGTAGAGAGCAGGGCAGCTTTGTGGTGAAGGCCATGGACATGAAACCAGACCATCCTAGTTTGGAGGTCTGGCTCCACCATGTGCCAGCTTCGTAATCTTGGGCAAGTCACTGAATCTCTTTGTGCCTCAGTTTTCTTATCTGGATAAGGGTTCCACCTCGTGGGGTGATTGTAAGGATTAAATGAGTTTGAGTAGATCTTTTAGAATTTTGTGGAAAAAGCAGTATTGACTAGCAAGGACAAGAAACCATACCCTCACACCCTCAAATCACCAGTAATTCTACCATCTAGAAAGAGCCACTGTGAACATTTTGGCCTTTAATGTCGCAAATATTTTCCTTTGTAGGTGTATACTTTCTCTAACACACACACACCCTGGATACATACTGGATACATGAGTTAATCACACAAAACTTATATCTTATGTACTCCTTTCTAACTTAATTTTTTTCACCTAACAAATTATCAACAAGCCCACTGTGTTAATTTTTTAGGGCTGCCATAACAAAACCGCAGCCTGGGGGGCTTAAACAATAGACATTTATTTTCTCACAGTTCCGGAGGCTAGAAGTGCAAAATCAAGGTGTCAGCAGGTTTGGTTTCTTCTGAGGCCTCTCTCCATGGCTTGTAGATGGCCATCTTCTCCCTGTGTCTTTAGATGGTTTTCTCTGTGTGTATATATCTTAATTCCTTCTTATAATGACAGCAGTTATACTGGATTACAGCCCACCCTAATTACCTTATGTTAACTTGCTAGTAATCACCTCTTTTAAAGACTGTCTCCATATACTGATCACATGCGAGGCACTGGGGCCTAGGACTTCAGTGTATGAAATATTGGAGGACACAACCCAGCTCATAATATCCATTATTGAGACATTTTTGCACATGATCAAGAGGCTTTGCTCTTTATAAAAAATATTTTTATTAATTTCAGAGAGGAAGGGAGAGGCAGAGAGAGATAGAAACATCAATGATGAGAGACAATCATTGATTGGCTGCCTCCTGCATACCCCACACAGTGATCGAGCCTGCAACCTGAACATGTGCCTTGACTGGGAATCAAACCGAGACCTCCTGATTCATAGGTTGATGCTCAACCACTGAGACATGCCGGCTGGGCGAGGCTTTGCTATTTTTAATCATTTCCATCTCTGTGATTATTCCACTAACCTTCTTCCTCCTAATTATGTGTATCTTGCTTCTCCTCCTACCCACCTGCCCCAATTAGATCTTTTAGCAGTGGTTCTCAGCCTTCTGGCCCTTTTAATACAGTTTCTCATGTTGTGACCCAACCATAAAATTATTTTCGTTGCTACTTCATAACTGTAATGTTGCTATTGTTATGAATCATAATGTAAATATCTGATATGCAGGATGGTCTTAGGCGACTCCTGTGAAAGGGTCATTCGACTGTTAAAGGGGTTGTGACCCACAGGTTGAGAACTGCTGTTTTAGAGTTTTGTATCTGCTTTGGATTTTTGAAATCTAAATTCATGTATTTTTGCTTTTCTCTTTGTTAATAGTTCTTTGAATTTTTCTTTGGTTGTTTGTTTCTAACTTCCTGAGTTGATGCTCAGCTCATTATTTGTACCCTTTTAAATACAATCATGGTAGCATTAATACTATGACTGTGCTTCTGATTACAGCTTTGGAGACTTCCCATGAGATTTAAAAAATATGCAGTATTCCTGTTGTTATTTTCCTTGTGGTAATTATTGGTTTTGATTTTCAGTTTGACTCAAGTTAACCAGTTAACTGCCACAATATTTTGAATTTAATTTAAAAAGGTCCGGTGCTTGCATCTATAGATGCTTATGGTGTACAAGTGGTTAATGGGGTGTATGGCTTTAAATTTTTAAGTGGTCAAGGTTTTTAAAAATACTTCAAGTAATTTCAAGTTTTATTATTTTGTGGTCACACAGTTCAATTTTGAGCAACTGCTCATCACTGGCCTTCTTGAGGTCAGACACTCATGTACCTGAGGTAGGCTTGAGAATGCCCCTACTCTTTGGGAAACTTAAAGTCAGAAGGAAAGCTGACCCAGATGGAGTTCAAAGAGCTTAAATCTGCAGAGGGTTCCTATCCGTAGCCCTAACATGGTTTATTGTGATGCCGATTGAGAAGTCAGAGACTAGAAGGTCAACTTCGGAATCTTTTTAAATTTTCTTCCCTGTGTACATTTTTTTAGGATTTCATTTTTTGTTGAATTAGGTCAACTTGTGTGGTTTAAGCAACTTTAAAATTTTTTTTTCAACTGACATACAACATTATGTTAGTTTCAGGTGCACAACATAATTATTTGGTATTTGTATATATTGCCAGGTGATTACCACAATGTAACTAATTAACATCCATCACCATACATAGTTATAGAATTTTTGTGTGTGATGAGAACTTCTAAGATTTACTCTCTTAGCAACTTTGAAATAGACAATACAGTCTATGGCCATACCACCCTAAAGGTGCCTGATCTCATCAAATACACAATACAGTATTGTTAACTATGGTCACCACGCTGTACTTTACATCCCCAGGACTTACTCATCTTATAGCTTGAACTTTGTATATTGTGACCACCTTCACCTCTTTCACCAACCCCTCCTCTTCCTCCCCATTCTCCTGCTTCTGGCAACTGCCATTCTGTTCTCTTTCCCCATATACATTTTATTTATTTAATTATTTATTTAAATTTTTACCCGAGCATATTTTTTTTCCATTGATCTTTAGAGAGAATGGGAGGGAGGGAGGAGGATGAGGGTGGGGGAGGGGAGAGAAAGAGAGAAAGATCAATGTGAGAGAGACACATCGACTAGTTGCTTCCTGCAGATCCCCAACTGGGGCTGGGGATCAAACCTGCAACCAAGGTACATGCCCTTGACTGGGAATTGAACACTCGACCCTTTGATCTGAGGGCCAATGTTCTAACCACTTAACAACTGACCAGGGATCCCCTTGTACATTTTAAAGCTGGAAGGTACTGGGCAGTATCAGAGGCTAGAATTTTCTCCCTTTAGACAGATGAAGGTCGGAATGATCTAGAGAACATAATGTCCCATCGCTTCAGGAATCCAGGCTCATGCTGCCTCTCTCTGAGAGAGTCCCAGGACTGAGTATGTGTCTTGGGGATCTTTACTGTACCTTGTGCTGGCTCCCCTGACCCTTGGGAACTGTCGGTCAGTGGATGGATTACTTGCTACCCATAAAGCTGACTTTCACAGGGGCCTCGCTAGTTGGCTGAAACTACCTTCTTCATTTATGGGAAATGCATGCTGTTGAACCGTGGATTTTCATTTGAAGGAAAAAAGCCTTGCCCATTATGGAGTCCACTTAAAAAAATAGAGCAAGGGAGAGAGTTTTATTTCCATATGGATTATGTTAAGAAATACGTGTGTGCATATGTGTGTGAATGTGTACACACACATAAGAAAGAGAAATGGCCCTATTATAGGAGGCCTCATTAAAGAGGCCTGGAAAAGGTTAATCCATTTGCAGACTATACATCTTAATCTCCCCGCACGGCACACTAACCTGGAGAGAGAGATGGAATCTATGGCCAGAGAGACCCTGGCTCCATTCCAAGCCCCGGATCAAGTAGAGCTTGCCTTTTCCCACCGGCTACCCCTCATTAGCACCACATATTAACCTGGAGAAACTGTTCTCCCAGGGGTCGCCAGGAAATGGGAGGACATGGCAGCCAGATAGGAGTGGGGGAGACCCAAGTCACCCCTCAGGCCGCCTCTCATTTGCTGGCAGGTGCATGTGGGGCCCCTGGAAACTGGAGAGGAAGCCAGGAGCGTGTTATAGCTGAAGGTAGTGCTGATAGGTTGAACGGCCTTTCACCTGTTGCTGGCTGGTTCCCATCTGCGCTAACAGCTTCCAACTGGCCTCATTACTGGAGAAACTGGAGGCTACATGCCCTTGACTGGGAATTGAACACTCGACCCTTTGATCTGAGGGCCAATGTTCTAACCACTTAACAACTGACCAGGGATCCCCTTGTACATTTTAAAGCTGGAAGGTACTGGGCAGTATCAGAGGCTAGAATTTTCTCCCTTTAGACAGATGAAGGTCGGAATGATCTAGAGAACATAATGTCCCATCGCTTCAGGAATCCAGGCTCATGCTGCCTCTCTCTGAGAGAGTCCCAGGACTGAGTATGTGTCTTGGGGATCTTTACTGTACCTTGTGCTGGCTCCCCTGACCCTTGGGAACTGTCGGTCAGTGGATGGATTACTTGCTACCCATAAAGCTGACTTTCACAGGGGCCTCGCTAGTTGGCTGAAACTACCTTCTTCATTTATGGGAAATGCATGCTGTTGAACCGTGGATTTTCATTTGAAGGAAAAAAGCCTTGCCCATTATGGAGTCCACTTAAAAAAATAGAGCAAGGGAGAGAGTTTTATTTCCATATGGATTATGTTAAGAAATACGTGTGTGCATATGTGTGTGAATGTGTACACACACATAAGAAAGAGAAATGGCCCTATTATAGGAGGCCTCATTAAAGAGGCCTGGAAAAGGTTAATCCATTTGCAGACTATACATCTTAATCTCCCCGCACGGCACACTAACCTGGAGAGAGAGATGGAATCTATGGCCAGAGAGACCCTGGCTCCATTCCAAGCCCCGGATCAAGTAGAGCTTGCCTTTTCCCACCGGCTACCCCTCATTAGCACCACATATTAACCTGGAGAAACTGTTCTCCCAGGGGTCGCCAGGAAATGGGAGGACATGGCAGCCAGATAGGAGTGGGGGAGACCCAAGTCACCCCTCAGGCCGCCTCTCATTTGCTGGCAGGTGCATGTGGGGCCCCTGGAAACTGGAGAGGAAGCCAGGAGCGTGTTATAGCCGAAGGTAGTGCTGATAGGTTGAACGGCCTTTCACCTGTTGCTGGCTGGTTCCCATCTGCGCTAACAGCTTCCAACTGGCCTCATTACTGGAGAAACTGGAGGCCTCGGGACAAGAGCCTTAGGCTGGCTGTGCACACAGCCTGGCTCCTCCTCTAGGACGTCTTCAGGTTCCATGCCGAGCGTGGGAATAGGCAGGTGGGAGCTGGCTTCTGACATTCCGGCTTGACCCTCTTCCCAAAGCGCAGCCTGTGACTGGTGACTCATCCTTCTGAGCCTCAGTCTCCCCATGTGAAAGGGGTGTGTGTGTGGGGTGGGGAGAAGGGTAGGGGATGGCTGGAAGGCATTACAGCCATGATCTCATTGACTCCTATCAACAGGTAGGTACTCCTGTTATCTCCATTTTACAGATGGTGAAACTGAGGCAAGAGGAGTGAAGCAATTTGGTAGGAAGAAAGAAAAGGAAAGAGAGAGCATGGGGGAGGGAGGAGGGGAGAAAGGAGACCAGAGAGGGGAGAGAGAAAGAGCAAGCGAGCGCATTGAGCTGTTCCTTGCCAGCCTTTTCCCTCATGCATGAGACTGGCATATTATTGACCCTGGAATGGGCGACCTGGCACCTGAGTCTTCTGGGGTGGGTGTCCATGCTTGCACCTACTTGTCTAGAGTAGCCTTCATGTTAATCTACCAATCTCATTCATTTGTAAGCCAAGGATGTGGAAAAACTGGCGTTTTCACGCTCTGCTAGTGGGGTGACAAATTGAGAAATAGATTTAGAGGACTCAGCAATATATAACAAAGCCTTAAATAGGTGAGCCCCTTTGACCTAGCAATCACATTTCCAAGAACAGACTCAAAACAAAGCAACACAACAAACAAAAAAGGACAAGGGTACAAAGATATATGGATCAAGATGTTCATTGCTATGTTGTTTATAATATTGAAACAGTGGAAACAACCTTAATGTCTTACTAGGAATGGGGTAAATAAATTATAGTATATCCAGACAATGGAATATTTGGGCAAAACTATCCAGAAAAATGAGGTTTGGTATGTTTATATTGTCGGGGAGAGATGCCTGTCTTATACTGAAGTGGTAAATGTAGGTAACAAAATAACATATGTACTAGACACTTATTTCTCTATAAAAAGCCTTTAAAATATATCACATTGGTAACTACAGTTATCTGTGGGAAGTGGGATTAAGGGGACATTTTTATTTTCTCTAAATTTCAATGTTAATAGTCATCATATATATTATGGAGAGAGATGACGATGTTTATATTTGAGAGACAGGCATGGGGACACTGGGAATGAACAAAGCCAGCCCACCCCTTGCTTCCTCTATCAGGTGGGGCTTTCTGGGAGTGATTCCTCGCTTCTCCAGCCCCTTAATCACCTGTGTCAGCTGGAGCTGTGAGCCTGCCCAGTGAGAGGCTGTACGCCTATAAGAAAAGCCGCAGAATTACAGGTGCTTTCTGTTGACTGTGAACTTGGAGCAAAGGTTAAGACGTGGGTCTAAGTAATCTCGGGGCAGGAAGGGTCTCTAGTCCATTCGGGTTGGGCTTCTGAGTGGAGACCACTGCTCCCTGGGGAGCGGAGCCCAGGACAGAGACCTCTGCAGGGACTTAAGACCCAGAATGGGGAAGGAGGAAGGAACTCTACAGGGAGGGAGGGAAACAGGACAGAGTTTCGTGGGTCTGACTTCCAGGGGTGGAGCATCCTCACTGTTCACAGAGATGTCGAATAGAAACTTCGAGGTAAAGATGAACTGAAGAGGGAATTCTGTGGCAAGGGACAACAGCTACCTGTAGCCAGAGCAACGGAGCAAGTCCTGAGCAATAGCTGTGTAGCTCAGCTCTCATCTGACATGTGGAGTGTGGGGGAGAAGGAAGGGAGGCCAGTGTGGCTGTCGCCCAAGGGTGAGGGGCAGTGTAGGGTAGGATGGGGCCAGTTGGGTAGAAGCAAGGCCACGGTGGGCCATTGTAAGGAATCTGATTTTGTTCTGGGTATGATGTCCCAGGAAAGGGCCACGGAGGTGCCTTCTGAACGTCTGGGGATGCTGGGATACCCCTGGCCCCTCTCCCAGCTGGGACTTACCAGATAATCTTCTCCAGTGCAGGAATTCCCACAGAGGCCCAGGATGTGGCCAGGTAAACAGAATGTCATCACTCAGCCCCGACGATAACAAGAGCCCCAGAGCACAGAGAGGGGAGCAGAAGAGAAGCACTAGAGTGGTGGGGATTTCCACAACTTCCTTCACACGCCACAGCTTCCTTCACACATCAATGAAGGGCCAACCTGGGGACAAAGGTACCAGGTTGGGAAAGCAAGGGACGTTGTTGAGGGTTAGTGGCAGTGAGCTTGGTTCAAATCATTGTCATGTGCCAGACAACTTATCAAACTTGTCTAAGCCTCAGTTTCTGCCTCTGTAAAATGGGTGTAAGAACAGGGAGCACCTCAGAGGACTGTTAGGAAATGAACTGAGATAATATATGTTCAGCACAACGGTTGGTACACAGCGTGTGCCCCGTTACTCCCCCAGCCAGGGGATGTGACACCTCCTCCGAGGAAAACCCTTGAACTCCAGGCTGTGGTTGGCTGCTATGTTACATATGTATGTTCTTCTATGCTTTCAGTTATGTATGTCTTGCCTCCTCTACTTGATCTTTGAGGTCAGAGAGGCGAGTCTTTTCTCTTTGCTGCAAAATGGCTGCAGGGGCTCCAGCCCTCACATCCTCTCAGCTTCATGTCCAGAGGGAAAGAGAGCTTTGAGCTTCACTGGCTTGATTTGGGTCAAATTTTATCTATGAACCGATTGTAGTACCCAGGGGATGGGTAGGGAGGTTAGCTTAGACTCAGGATTGGCAAACCTTTTCTTGACAGGCAAGATTGTAAATACGTTAGGCTATGAACAATATGATCTCTGTTGCAATGATCAAGTCTGCTGTTCTAGCATGAAAAATGTCGTTTGCCATCTATAAATGCATGGGCATAGCTGTACTTGAATAAAACGTTACTTACAAAGCAGCAGACTAACCCATAGGTGGCAGTTTGCTGACTTCTCTGGCTTAGACCAATTAAAGCCCCATCTTTGGAAAGGGAGGGACCCCAACCAGGTGGACCGAGTATGTGGGGTCCACAGGGAAATTCCGGGCACTGTTTTACCATGAAACATGTTAAAGGTTGGAGGGGCAGAAAAAGCAACTAATTGCATGACCAGTGTGGCTCAGTGGTTGAGTGTCAACCTATGATCTCTAGGAGGTCACGGTTTGATTCCCAGTCAGGGCACATGCCCAGGCTGTGGGCTCGATCCCCAGTGAGGGGCATGCAGGAGACAGCTCTCTCATCATTGATGTTTCTCTCTCTCTCCCTCTCCCTTCCTCTCTGAAATCAATAAAAATGTATTTTAAAAAAACAAACAACTTATTGCCTGTGATTATCACATAAGGGTTCCCTAGCCATCAATCAGTCTTGTTCAGTGCACTTAAATAGTAAGGAGAAACCCAGGGTTGTCTGCCTATAGAACCACCTTACTCCCAAGAGCTCCTCCCATCTCCTGGGAAAGCAGGGAGTTGGCTGGGAAGTCCTCCATTTATGTATATCCATATCTTTCCAAAGCACTTTATGATTTCAGCGTCTTCCTGTGAGGCAAGGTCAAGGATAATATTACTCCCGTTTTACAGATGAGGACACTTCACCTCTAGGTGTGAAATGGAAGACTTGGAGAAGGAAACGATCTATTCTAAATCGCAGCCATACAAAATTAGCAGCCTATGTGCTACTACAGCCCATCCCGTTCTCCCGGCAGACATCAATAATCCTTCCCCACACTCCTTCCCACTGAGCTCAAATGGTGTCTCAGAATCTTTGCCACACAGGCTCAAGTTGATTAGGGTTGGCACATGAAAGGAAACTCATTTGTTATTTTGAGCTGCTCAGTTAGTATCTGTGGAATTAGCAAGTTACTCCACACTCCCACTTGGAGCTGGCATTATCTGCCAGGATAAATTGTCATCTTGTTGATTTTTTTAGAAAGATTCCAGGTAGATGTCATAGGTGCCGTGGCACCGGTTCACTGCTCCTCTGGTCAGTTCTGGTTTCAGCCTCAGCCGCGGTGGACAGTTCCCTGTGGACTCTCACTTGCCTTATGGTGACAGACTCAAGGCCTCACTGCCCGTATTCCTGCATTTGTCCCAGGCTCCTCTCCCATGCACCTCAAGCCTGCTAGGTGGCACCCAAGCTCTGTCTAGAAATGCAGGGACTTAAGCCAGGGACACTGGGAGCCACTGAATAAATACTCCAGCTTCCCAACCCCCAGGGATACAGTTCTAGGAGGCCTTCTGGATACTTCTCAGGATGCCCTGCAAAATCAAGACCCTGTTCCTATGGCAGAGACCTTGATATGTTCATGAAAATGGCTTTTTTTCCTTCCTCACTTGTTCACTCCTGCTTCTGACCTCAGCAGCTAACACATAGATAACCTATAGGTGGACTAAGTTGTGCCAGGCAACTTATCAAACTCCTCTAAGCCTCAGTTTCTGCCTCTGTAAAATGGGTATAAGAACAGGGGACACCTCAGAGGACTGTTAGGAAATTAACTGAGATAAAATACATTTAGCACAATGGGATCACTTTCCAGTAAGTTACCTGTCCATGAGTTCATGACTTAGGCTCTGCTTTCAGGAGCATAGCAGACAGGACATCTAGGGCACCAACTAGGAGGAACAGGGGTCCCCGTGTTACCAGTTAGAAAGCTTCCCAAGGTCACACAGCTGGTCTTTCTGACTCTAGAGTTCATGTTCTTACCCACCAGGCAGAGATCCTCTCCCAGCAGGACTTCAGGTCCCAGATGGGCACTGAGCAACAGGTTCTGGTCTGTTCAGTGCTGCGTTTTGACTGTGGAAGAAGCTAATCAGATCTGACGGGGAGAGAGTGAGCCAGTTTCCTCTCCTAAAAGTAGCCTTATTTTCAGTCATCCCTTTCAGGAACAACCACACTACCTGAAGAAACACCACCAACGGTTCAGAATTTCTAGGCAATGAAAGCACAGCACTAAATCAGATCCCACGGGAAGAGTATGGGAGAGGCAAGCCTTTCAAAGCCCACAAAATAGAAATAATTAGCAGGCATCCCTCTGTCTTGCATTGTAGCAGTTTCAGTCCAGGTCAATGCTTAGATATAGAGATGGGTAGAGGATGTGGCCAAATAATGCTCCTTAAGGCACCATGGGAAATTCCTGGCTAGCTGAGTTGAGGTTGAAAAGTGTATCTTTTCTTGCCTATTTAGTTCCCAATGCCTGGTGGGGTTCCCTTTCTTTCTTTTTTAAAAAAATATAATTTTACTGGTTTCAGAGAGGAAGGAAGAGGGAGAGAGAGATAGAAACATTAACGTTAAGAAAGAATCATTGATCAGCTGCCTCCTGCATACCCCAAACTGGGGATGGAGCCCGCAGCCTGGGCATGTGCCCTGACCGGGAATCAACCATGACCTCCTGGTTCAAAAGTTGACATTCAACCACTGAGCCATGCCCACTGGTCTCAGGGTCCACTTTCTGATGGTCAACAGATGTCCAGTTGCCAACTCTTCTGAAAAGCAAGAGGGACCACAGGGCTGAGGAGGCAGCTGTGAAGGAAAAGACACATTCTGAAACTCCTTCCAATTGGACAGACCTTGTGAAGGTGGGAGGCAATTGGCAGGACTTGAATCCAAAATTCAGGAAGATTCTCAATTGGAGGCTGATGTGAATGCTTGCCCATTTCCCAGGGTGAGTAATACACCCCAAGCCCACCTGTGCTCCCATCCTTCCAGCTTACTCGAAAAACAAAAGACAAAACAAAACAAAAACCAGGTAAAACATGGCAGACAGGTAAGACGTGGCAAGCAGTTAGTTGCCCTGGCCCACCTACCACCTCAACAGATACCCCACTTATAACAAAAAGGAAAATGTGCCCTGGCTGGTGTGCTCAGTGGTTAGAGAGTCAGCCTGTACACTGGAGGGTTGCAGGCTCCATTCCCAGTCAAGGGCATGTACCGGGTTTGCAGGTCCAATCCCCACCAGGGTCAGGGTGTGTGTAGGAGGCAACCAATCATTGTGCCTCTCTCACATTGATGCTTCTCTCTCCTATCTCTTTCTCTCTCCCTCCCCACTCCCTTCCACTCTCTAGAAACCAATGGAAAAAATATTACAGACCCGAGCTGGTTAAAAGATTCTCACCCTACAATACAGTTTCATTTTTCCCTTTAATTCTCCTCTTCTGTGCTAATAACTCAGTAACTATCCAGAGGCACACACAGTACCTCTGGCCCTTCTTTGAAATCCATCCCAAGACTGCTTTATGGACCATGTTGATTATTCCGTATTCATCCTCCTCTGCCCTGCTCAGTGCCCACTGTTGGGTTTGGCCAGTGGGAGGCAGCAGCCAGAGCTTGAGGGTGAGAGGAGACAGAAGCCAAAACATTTATTCTCCCTGCTCTGCCTCACCATGCTCCTTGCAATGGCTGCCTGTGAGGGGCCTCACTTCTACAGAGCCAGCATTGACCAAGCTCCATTAATACCCTCCCAGCTGCTGCTCAAGATTCTTTGTTTGCCTCCAGGACATTGTTAAAAAGCAGAAGGCTACAAGATTCTTTTGCTTCAGAAGCCAATATGGATTTTAGAAGTGGACTGACAGTAGTGAGCCAACATGACATAGACCAGCTTCAGGCTGACGCCATCAGTGCTTTTGGAGAATCACTACAAAAGAAACTTCTGGACATTGAAGGATTATATTCAAAAGTTCGATCTCGCTATAGTTTCATACAAGCTTTTGTCAGACGTGTCCGAGGCCTATTGAGGATATCACGGAACTGAGAGCCGTTCTTATTACACTCTTCTAGGGAAGAGATGAACTGGGGAAAACTCTCTCCTTTTTATAGATTCATTTGTCTCTAAATTATGACCAAAAATATTTTGCTATTTCTTTCTTTATATATGCACATTTTTTTCTGTAAACCTCTTTGCCCGGTTTCATCCTTACTAGTAAAAAAATAAACACTTTAAAAAAAAAAAAGCTGTACGGGTGGTACCAGCTCTACGGGTGGTACCAGCTCTCCGCTGTCCTGGTTCATGGGTGCACCAGCAAACCTCGTTGGTTCTCTTAGCCCTGTCTGCTCCTCTGCAAAGTGTCCCCTCATCCAACTCTGCGCAGGTAAATCTGTAGAGGGTGCCACCTGCTCCCTGCAGTGTCTGCCATGCGTTCGCTCTGTCTTTAGTTTAAATAGGATCTCAGAGGCAGCTGATGTGTACGGACTGATTCACACTGTGGGCCAGCCCCTGCTCGAAGAATTTTGCACATATAATCTCGTTTATCCCTCACGCCAACCCAACGAGGCAGGTTCATTTTTAATCCTATTTTACAAACGAGAAAACTGAGCCTTGAGGAGGGTAAGCCACTTTCCCAAGACCACTGAGTTCTTAGCTGGCAAAGCTGGGATTGGGACCCCGGTCACTCTGCATTGAAAGTTGGCCCTCTGTGACCAAAAGAAGGATGTCGGGTGGCAGGAATTTCATTATTTTTTGTTTCGTCAAATTTGGAAGCAGTTTTTAAGTTCTCTGTTTTTATCTATTCGGAATGTATGTATTGATAGCCCATAGGTTATCTACCTGTGTCAGGTACTGAGGTCAGATCCGTGAAGCAAACAGGCCTGTGGCTCTTAGGGACTAGTAGGGTCTCGGTGATGCTCAGCTCAGTGACAGCCAAGCTGGGGTCACCTGTAGCTGCAGTCACCTGTGGCCCTTAGAGACTAGTAGGGTCTCGGTGATGCTCAGCTCAGTGACAGCCAGGCTGGAGTCACCTGTGTCTGGGGTCCCCTGTGGCGGGGGTGGGGTGGGGGGAGGCTCAGGGTAGCCCCACATGAACTCCATGGAATGTGTTCTTCCAAGGAGGAAGGGTTTTCTGATACCAGAAAAGAGGAAACGAGCTGTGAGACTGACAAAGCAACGATATCATTTACGGGGCCTAACACCATTGCGGGAAGGGGGTCAAGGAAGCCGCCTGAAGATTTACGGGGCCTAACACCATTGGGGGAAGGGGGTCAAGGAAGTTGCCTGAAGAGGTCACATCTATGCTTTCCCATGAGTAAGAGTGGGGCATCCAGGGGATGGGCAGGAAGGCACAGGGGGCAGCCTGGAGGAAGGAGGAAGGAGGGCAGCAGGCTTACATGCCTGGGGTGACAGTGGGGCAAGGTCACAGGAGATTATGCTTCTATCATCTCAGCAGCTCTAGAAAGCTTCTCTTTGTGGACTTCTGACCAAGGGAGGGCTCTGATTGGCTCTCTTTGGTCACATGTCCACTCTTGAACCAATCACCAATAGCTGTGGCCAGTCTGTGGCATACTATATTAAGTGGCAGAGGCATGAGCCACATACCCTAGGCCACACGTGACACCCTCCCTGTGGAGGGGGCTGTGATTGGTGATTCCATCAGAACTAGAGTCATGCCAGGGGATACGTCCTGAGAAATGTGGCCTTGGTCGCTTTGTGTACATCACAGAGTGTGCTTACAGAAACCTAGATGGTGCTGCTGTAATTCTCAGGTGTACTTTGATGGCACTGGCAGTGCTGTAGGTCTGGGTACGCCAGCATCACCACAAACACCTGAGTAATACATTGTGATGTGACAAGAGCTACAGCGTTACCAGGCAACAGGAGTTTCTCAGCTCCTTTGTAATCTAGTGGGACCGCTGTCCTGGATGCGGATCATTGCAATGTCCCAATGGAGTGGGGGCGGGGGGCGCATTTCCTAAAATGCTGTATGTGTGTGAGAGAACCCTTTATCAGAAAAGAAACAAACAAAAAACCAACGAGAAACCAGGAGGCTGGGCAGACTATAAGGATGTTACCACCACAAACATTCCCTCTCCTCTTTTCTCTCTGCCTTTCACACTGGGGAGGGAATCTGTGTTTGTGTTTGGTAAACACGGGCCCTGCCAGGACCTGCTAGGGCTGTGGATAGAGGTGGGAGTGTGGGCTTTGGATTGAGACATGTCTGAGATCAAATTCCAGCTTTTCCCTTTACTAGCTGTGTTACTTTGGGGAAGGTGCATAACTCTCTGAACTTCAGTTTCCTCCAGGTAAAATAAAGGTCATAGATCTGCCATATATAACAGTTGTGAAGATGAAATAAACAGTGCTTCAATAGTGGTAGCTAGTATAATCATAATTGCTGTTATCATCATCATCATAGTTATCATTAATGTCTTGGGGATCGAGGGGGATGGGTAGAAAGGAATTCTGAGAAATGAATGTAAGAGAGACACACAGTGTTAGGTTTGGATTAGAGATGATCTAACCCAGTGTTTCTCAACCTTCCTAATGCCGTGACCCTTTAATACAGTTCCTCATGTTGTGGTGACCCCCAATTTCATTGTTACAAATTGAACATAATTAAAGCATAGTGATTAATCACAAAAACAATATGTAATTATATATGTGTTTTCCGATGGTCTTAGGCGACCCCTGTGAAAGGGTCTTCCTCATGTTGTGGTGACCCCCAATTTCATTGTTACAAATTGAACATAATTAAAGCATAGTGATTAATCACAAAAACAATACTGTATGTAATTATATATGTGTTTTCTGATGGTCTTAGGTGACCCCTGTGAAAGGGTCGTTCGACCCCCAAAGGGTCGTGACCCACAGGTTGAGAACCGCTGATCTAACCAGTGACTGCATTTTACAAATGGGGAAACTGAGGCCCAACAGATAGCTTGGCCTGTGCTAGGTACACGGGGTGGACCTGAGGTACAGGCAAAGATGAAGTCTTCACAGGAGACTGAACCAGGAGCCAGTTCAGCTCGCCAAGAGCTTTCAGAAATTACGAGGCCACAAAAATGCTTTTTGGCTTGAAACATCCAAATGGGCCCCACCCCGCTTAAAGTCAGGCCTCCTTCTCACCACGGGACCCTGCATTGCCAGGCTGGGGAGTCTGACTCTTTTAAAAAATTTAAAATAATTTATTCTGGAAGTGATTTAAAATGACTGGGTCTTTTAAGGGAATTAGAGCTTTTGGAAACCTTTGTTTATGGCGTGCCCTTTTCCTAATACTCACAGAAGATGTTTTCCTCCCTTTCCTCCTCCTCCTTCTGCACTCCTCCCACCTTCCCTTCCTCTTCCCTCCCTCCTCTCTTACAGCATCGAAACCTTCAATGCATTGTGCCCGGCATTGTGCCAGGCATTGTGCCAAGGGTGGGTCAAAGAATCCGTCATTTGTACATTTACGATATTTCTCAAGTCCATCTAGGTGTCTGGCACTGTGTCAAGACCCTGGGCCCTGGGGACCCAGCAGGAAAGAAAACCCACTTAGTGTCTGCTCCTGTGGGTTGGCCTAGTGTTTCCCATTCGACCAGCTGGATGTCTGGTCGGGTTGAGGGTCTTCAGTGAGAAAGGTGGTCTGGGGCAAGGAGAGGTGAGCAGGGCCAGAACATGGTGAGGGGTTTGGAGTTCATTCTGAGGGTGAGGACAGCCACTGAAGCAGGTGAGGGTCCCACTCGGACTCCTGTTTGGTGGCACTGCCCCCTGCCCACCTCTGTAGCACCATCACTCCTGTCTGCGCTCCCTGGACTCTGGTCCACCTGACCGTCTCCTGTTTTCAGCAATGTGCTAGGCTGCTACCCCCTTCAGGCCTTTGCAGAAGCCGTTCCTTCCACCTGGAAACCCGTTCCCTCTTTCTGTCGAGTTTGCCCCTCATCCTTAAGCGTTCCCCTCAAATGTTCCTTTCTCTAGGTAATGTCCCCTGATTTCTACCCCTACCTTTTCCTGCTAGACTAAGTCCCTGATCTATGCTTTCAAAGCATTCAGTATTGGTCCTTGTTCCAATGATTCCAAGTCAAAAGAAATGATGAGTTGTGCACTTGTTTAATTTTTTTTCTGTGAGACTGTAAGCTCCATGTAGACAAGGCTGGGTCTCTCTTGTTCATTTTTATGTCTCCAGTATCTAGGACAGTGCCTGGCACTTATGCACAATAAGTAAATATTGGTTGAATTAAAAAATGATAGTGGGAATGAGTAGATGAATGATTGAGGGGTGAATGAGTGAGGGAATAAATGAAAATGAATGATAGCATGAAAAATTAATTGAGTAAATGAATGGATAGATGAATGAATAAATGAGTGAATGGATGGATGGATGGATGGGTGGGTGGGTGGATGGATGGATGAATGAATGAAATGTCACCCACAATGTTTGGAATGTGATTAAGCTGGGAGGCCTAAATCTAGCCCTTGCCACTTGGTTTTTTGCAGGGTCACCCCTCTCCTGACATAGTCACTTAATGGCTTTTTGAAAAGGCACAGATTTTATGAATCATTTACTGATCTTGCTTCCACATGCCAAGTGGAAAATCATTTTAATCCCTGTGTCCACTCTGATCAATTGCTCATGGCTGCCTGGAGTTCTGTTAGAAGCCTTGGGAGACTGCTATGGGCATGGTGGAGAATGCCACTATCTGTTAGCAATGTCTGCCATGGATACTTTAAGGGAAACAGCATCACCTGTTCCTATTGGTTAGCTATGACCCCACACGGCAGAACTCAATTGAGTCCTAAAACCAGCCCTCTCTCATTATTAGGATGACGCAAAATATCAATTCTGCTGCTACTACTTGGCATGAAATATAAGTAATTTTTCCCTTTTTCATTCTCCTCTTTCCCTTCAACTCTGGTTTCTCATAGTCTTGATCATGAGCCCCTTGAGGGACCACTTAGCCCCATCTGGAAAGCTAAATTGACAAATTCAATAGGTTCTTTTGTCTTTTTGGGCTGAAACCAGAACGTAAATCAGTTCCCAGAGGGAGAATTTCTCAGAATGCTGCATGAGACCAGCTGCAGGAGAGTCCCAGGAGCTGCTCGGTGGAAGCAGGTCTGTGGAACCCACCTTCTTCCTTTGCCTCTCATTCTCAGTGAAGCAGCAGGAGGTGGCATCAACATCCATAAAAGGCAGTGAGCGAGGTCTGGTGAGGACAAAGTGATGTCTCTGGCATTGTAAAGTGAGCCGGGGTGGAGGGAAGGCCTGAGCTGCTGACTGCAGCCATGACCTGCAGCTCCCAGCTTTCTGCAGCCAAGTCCTCTCCCAGTTATTTTTAGCTTGGGGCCATGGAAGAGACAGTGGCCAGCCCTGAGCAGATGGAGTTCTGGTTTTGGCTCGGCTAGTGATTAGTATATATAAGACTTTGGTGGGGCGGGGGCGGCTCAGTTTCCTCAGCTATAATCTGGGTAAATAATATTATCATCATCATCCCTACCCTCATCATCTTCATCATTATTTTCACCATAACCATCATCACTATCACTGTCATTATCACCCTCATCTTCATCGTCACCACCATCATCTTCATCACCATTTTTACCATAACCACCATCATTATACCATCATCACCATTGTCATCATCATCAACTCCACTGCTATCCTCATCGTCCTTATCCTAGGATGACGTACTGAGCATTCTCCATTCACTGTGTGAAGTATCTTCTTATCTAAGTCTCACTACCCCCTTATGAGGCATGTACGTCTGCACATCTGTACAGTAAATCCTCATTTAACATCATCCATAGATTCTGCAATTTTAAGTGAAGTGACGAATAATGAAATCAATTTTACCACAGTCTCATTGACATAAACAGGAGTTAACTTCCCTATGGCATCTCATTGACATTATAACAAAATGATGTTGAACAGAATGATGTTATTCAAGGACCTGCTGTATTATGAATACTGATGTTCCAGTTTTACACGTGAGAAAACCAAGGTTCAGGGAGGTGAGACCCTGCTTTCTGAGTGAACAGTAGAACCAGAATGAAATCCAGTCTGCTTTTGTTTTTAACAACTAAGTTATGAAACCTCTCCAAACTCTCTGTTAGGGTCTAGTCCAGATTAAAAAAAAAATCCTAGTGTCTTTTCAAGTTTTGTCATCTCTGAGTACAGATTGAACGTGTCCTTTCTCAAAAACATGCTTCTTGTTAGAGCCAGGAGTGTCGAAGGTCAAGGTTATTTTGTGGACCTACTGCTGGTGGACCTCCATGACTTTGTTCAGGGAAAACCGAGGCCCAGAGGGACACGCCTTGTCCACAGTCACATAGCAGATTGGGGCCACTCTTGGAAGCCCTTCAGTTTTCCTCTAGGCCGCAAGGAAGACAGTTGGTCACAAGCCACTGGTTTGATTTTGTCCCTGGTCCGAGAGGAGAGGAGCAGGAAAGCAAGATCTGAAATTCATGGGTCCGAGCACAAAATCTCGCTATTTACTGTCATTATGATCTTGATTGGGAAGTGGCTGAACTCTCTGGGCTACAGTTTCCTTACCTATAAAATGGAGAGTATTGTACCTACCTCATTGTGGGACAATGAAGATTAAAGAAGATAATCTATTTAAGGTACTTAGCACGGTCCCTGGGCCATCATAAGCACTTACTGTATCATGATTATAATGACTATCATTATTTCTGTGCAGTATAGTTTATAAATATACTAGTAGGTCACAGAGAATCTATTACTACTGTATCTTGGTATTAAATTAATTATCTCTCAGTTTTGTTTTGTTTTTAATTTCCCTCCAATGTACCATTCCATTGGGAAGAAAAGCCTAAATAAATTCCTGCTTTAACTGCACATTTTCAATGCAGCGAGGCATTGCTGGAATCATGCAGTGAGGTGCCTCGAGATGCCCCCCGACTTACACGTGTGCAGCTGAGAAATTGACTTTTGTCCCCCCACTCCCGTCAAATTATTAATTAGTTATTGACTAATTTCTAAGCACTCAGTCAAATTGGGTAACCAATCCAATTTGGAACAGGAGAATGTCGAAAGCTTTCCTTCATCCACTTTTTCAATTGGGTGCAGGTCATTGTCTGGAAGAGAGACTTGAGAACAAGGCCTCCAAACCTCGCTCGAGCATGAAAAATCCAGGGGAAGTCACTACTGAGCAGTCTTACCTTCCTTTCTCCCTCCACTGTGTTTGCTATGATAAAAGAGGAAGAAAAATGACAACAACAACAACAAAAATCCTTTCTAGCTTAAAGACAGGAAGAAAGAGTCTGAAAGCCTGTTGCCTCTCTTAAAATGAAATATTACCTGTTAAATGCCTACTCTGTGTTGGGTACTTTTGCTTATTTTACTAATAATTGTCAGGCACTTTTTGTGCAGTTCTTATGTATTCTTTGTCATCCGAACCAATAGGATGTCAAGAAGGGAATAAAGGGAACTGTCATAGGTGTGTTTAAAAGTCTGTATTTTGCTATAGCTCCCTGCTTCTAAGGATTCCCAAACCTTTCTCACACCTCCTTTCGGCCGCCTCCCAGGACGGGCGCAGTGAGCATTGCTGCTGGTTTGAAAAGGTAGGGAATGAGGTGCAGAAAGTCGGAGCTGTTTTCTGAGGAGGAACAAACACTTCCCAACCCTGTGCGTTTGGCAGAGATCCTGAAACAGCCTTGGAGAGGGAAACAAAGAGAAAACGTGTCTGCCGTTTGCCGACCTGGCTGGGAGGCAGGTCCTTTCTCTTTCCTTTCTGGGGAACACCAAAGAGGCATTTAGTTCACAGACAAGAGCCAGTGAGTCCCCCATATTTCCCTCATCAAAGAAGAACCCTAGCTCTCTCTCCGAAAGCCCTCTTGGGGAAATAAAAACAAACACAGCCTAGAAAGCTGGCTTTCCATGTGTGGGGGCCTGCCTGGCACCACCCTGCTCCCCAAACCCACTTTTGATTTGGTTTTATGGGCTAGCGGAAAGAATCATTTGATAGTCAAGAGCCGAGCAGTGACAAAGGACTCAGGTAAATTAGTTTCAGTTCTTACATAGACAGTCCTCCTCCTTTGGAATTTGAGCTTTAGAAAAGAAAGCCTACTTCCCACTTAGCCCCTCCACTCCACTCTCCCCTAAGCCTTTTAAAAAAGGGTTTTCCTTCCCTTTCTAAATCTCTCCAAGAGCGAGTTTCTTTTCTTCCATACGGAGCAGTTGGGGGAATTAAATTCACCCAAATATCCTCACATCGGTGCATGCAGAACATTCAATGAAATCCAAATTAGGCGCATTAAAAAAAGTTGTTTTGCTGGGACCCTTAAAATATGCAGACGTATAGCGAGAGAGCTTCAAAGCCCGTTTTAATAACTAACTGCTTACCTGCTCCACGCATTTGCTCACAAGTCCCCCTTCACCCAGTCCCAACTACTTACAATGTAGTTAAAGTTTAAGCTTTTAGTCCCTGGTTGTAGCAACAGTTACTTGCACAGAAGCCGTGTCCATAAAACCTACAAGCCCGGTTTTCCATGACTCCGTTGTAATTAACAATCCAGTAGTAAATTAATGGTCTGGAATCCACAAATGGTGTGGAACTACAGGGCTTAACTACGCAGAAGGGGCTCCTGACAGCGTGCTGCTTTTTCTAGAATTTGATTTTGTAACTGAAACTTTCACAAAGGCGTGACACCCTGACAGTGAATGTTTTTCTAAGCGCAGCCCAAAAGATCTACTTTATGAACAAATCTGGGGGGTCCCTTCTCACTCTCCCCCTTTTTTATTTGTTCTATAGCCTTGGTTTCTCCCAGCTCGGAAACTCCATGAATCCATGATTCTTTTCCTCTCCTGTTAAATCCTCTTCTCATTGAAAAAAGAATTCAGTTTCCCCAGCAAGCACATCAGCCCCTGACTGAGGTTAAAATGCAATATATATAGTTCAGGTGACCCAAAACAAGGGCTGGAAAGGTATAAAATACACCTGGGGAAACAAAAGAAGAACCAAAAATGGCAGCCCTGCTATGGCCAGCTGATGTTTAAATAACAATTTGGAATTTAGACGCGAGAGGGTGGGAGGCAGGAAATTTGAGGTTCACCCTGACATTCTGGGCTTTTAAATCTGTTGGCAGTTAAGGGGTACAATGGTGTGAATTTTTAGCAGAGCATCAGTTGGACTTCGAATTTCCTGGATTTTTGTTGGAATGTATCACAGTGAAACATTATATCCCCCCCCCCCAATATATCTAATTTCCTTTACAAAGACGAAAAAAACTTTTCCCACCAAGTTACAAGAAAACACACGTTATCTTTCCCAAAAGGGCATTCTCTATTATTGGGTATTTTGGAGAGTTCAAAAACAGGCACAAAAATAATGTTCCGAACCCGTTTATTGTGTTTTGTCAGATAACAAAAGCTGATTTTGATTTATTATTTCATGTAGATATTATGTAGACGTTCGTGTTTGACATTTCCTGAGAAATATTTCCGTCTCTCTGAGGTCTTAAAAAAATGCATATTTAAAAGACTTTAGGTTTTTTATTTCCTGTTTGTGTATGTGTGGTGGCAAATTGGGGTGGGGGTAGCTTTTAAGGTTCTTCATGCTCAAGATGTTTATTAACTTAAAAGAATTTACTGGGAAATTATAAAGTTTATAAAAGGCAGACGTTTCTGGAGAGTCAATTGCTTACAATAATCCTTTTCTTAAAAAAAAGAAAGGGCCATTTTTCCATTCTTTCTTCTTCTAATTACAGAATGTTTTAAATATGAGTGATTGCACCTTCACGCAGCCTGTGATTGAAAACGGACCTTTGACAATGATAGTAAAGGGCTTTCTGCGTTGCGTAGGTCAATAAAATCAAAAGCAGTTAAAAAAAATCAGTATCCAACTGGATTTGTTATTCTTTCAAAATCAGTCATACATATAGACCCTTTTCAAGGGGGGCAAGGGAGGGGGTGAAATTTCAGATCGGAACGAAGTTATAACCCACATCAGGAAAATTGGCCCTTTAATGAAAGAAATGAAAAAGACTTAATCACCAAAGCCCCTCCAAAGTGACACTTCAAATTACATCAGAACTCTACACGGTAATTCAAAAGGAGAGCCTTTCATCTGAAAAATGAAATACTTAATGATTTCAATGAGTTCGTGCCTCCCCAAATGTGAGATCTGCCTAGTGCCTGCGTTTCTTTTGTAGCTCAAACATATTTATGGAAATGATTCTTTCTCTTGTTTTCTCTCCCCTGCCCCTTCTTTTGACATGAAGGTAATTTGTTTTCTCTGGAAGAGTTGGGAGGGTGGAGATGAGCCGGTGTAGTTATAAAAAAAATCTACCAAATGGCATTTCCCAACTATCTGAGAATATTAGCATTTGAGTGGGTCAGATCTGCCCACAGGCGGAAGGCATGGCTTAAGATCATTTTTCCTCAGCTGAGTTTTAATGATTTTAATGCATTTGTCTGGAAAAAAAATGGGGGGATGAAAAGAAAAAAAAATTAAATTTACGAAGAGCGCCTAATGAACTAGTTAACATTCTTACTATCGGGAAAGTCTAACCCATTCATAAATAAACAGTTTTAAACCGCTTTTACCCACATGCACACACTCTCTCTTTCAGCTCCCTTTAGCAATTTGGAGTACAAGAGATTAAAGTCTTTTGGAAATTTCCAAGGTCAGACCTCAACTAAAATAGGATTAAGGGGGAAAGGGGGAAGGGAAAAAAATGAAGAGAAGGGTTTTATTCCCTCCTTCCCCCTTCTCCTAACTATTCGAAATAAATTGGAAGTTATTTCTCAAAATCCTCCTCTCCCCTGGCCAGTGGCAACCCTTCAAAAGAGCTGAGATTGTTTAAAAACCTTCCAATCCGCTTCCTCTCCCCTCTCCTCCCCATTGTAAGAAAAACAAGAGTGGGGGGTGAAAGGGGAAGTTGGGGTCCCTTCCAGGCGGTGCTCCAGGGGGCACTGTGGCATGAAGAACTCTGGCTGGAAGAGGCTGCTAGTTTGATCATTGCTGAAAGGAGAAAAATCTTCCCAGTTTGCAACCATTTTCTCTTCAGATGTTCCAAGCCAGTGTTCCAACAAAGGAAATGAAAAAGGGAAACCTACTATTTCCCCTTCTCTCTGTGCTCCATATGCAGCGTTTAATTTCGGTACCAAGGACACAAGGTTTTGAATAGGAAAAAAACAAAGATAAAACAGCTCAGAAATGTTTCTCTCAATCCCTCCCTTCCTTCCTTCCTTCCTTCCTTCCTTCCGTTTCCTTCTTTCTTTTTTCATCTTCCCTTCATCCTCCCTCCTTTTTTTTTTTCTAATCCTTCTCTACCAGTAAACAACGGCAAAAATCACATCTTTCTACCTACCTTGGTTGTATTTCTTCTTGTTCTTAATTTGATCCATTCTTTAAAAAGACTTCCTGGACGCTGCTTGCATGTTCATTCATCAGATTGGAGCAAGGAGCGCTGTCTCTCCGTACATTTTGATAGATCTTAACAGTAATTATGTGACAACTTCAAAGCAAAACTATTTTATTTGTGTGCTTTCCCCCCTTTTTTTCTCTATCTTTCTGCACACACACACACACACACATGCACACACACATACACACACACTCTCTCTCTCACACTCCTAACCCCTCTAAATCCAAACAAAAAATCCTTTTCAAACAGGGCAGAAAATTGAGTTGAAGTTAGCAGCTGGTATTTCAAATGTACGATGATTGCAGAAACCTCCCCAAATTTCTGGGGAAGTAATGAAAGAACCCTGTAAAGAAATAGAACTTTAAAAACCAGAAAAGAAATAGAACTAGTTATTTGACTAGTTTCAACTAAATATGTCTTCTAATCTTGCCTCAAAATTTCAACATTTTAGACCAGGGACCAATGATAAAAAGAGTTGGAGATAGATGTTTAACTAGGATCTACCAACATGGAATCTGCCAATGCCATATTCTAGCTCCTTAAAGTGAAAGAGTTGGTCCTAGCAAACTTTAGGCAAAGAGCAAACTTTTCAAATAATATTTTTACATTTTAAAACATTACCTCCCCAACTCCCCAATCCTGCTTTTGTGTCATCAGAGCCAGGTCTCCGGGTTTCAAAGAAAAAGCACATTCATTCAGTAAAATAATGAACAACAAAGCTGGATGTTTCATTGACGAAATGTTTTCCAGGGACGTTGACTTTATTATAAATGAGGTTTTCTTTGTCTCAGGAACTAAAAATACTAGAAAGGAAGGAAATCAATGAAGGGACTGAAAATACTAGGAACTATTAACCAAACCTCCCCTTGTAGAAAGGTGGGAGCGTGTGGGGGCCCCTGAAAGCCAGAGCAAAGCACACACAGAGGGAAGGAACCGTCAGAGTCCCAGAGATGTGCGGGTGGAGAAGGCTATGCCTCCCACCAGAAGCAAGGCCCCTCAGTGGCGAGCGCTTCCAGGCATGGCGGGTCGCAGCGTGTGTATGTGTGTACATGCAATTTGTACTGTATCTGCTTGTCTAAACTTGTGTAGACGGTCATTAAGGAAAACTTCCATATGGTGTAGTTGGAAAGAAAACATCTGACTTTTGTGTGTGATCAGACACTCTTCCTGGCGAATATTACAAATAAAAATATGCCATAGGTTCTTTGCAAGAAGGCGTCCCTGTCCCGCCTGCCACTTTTGCCAGTTCGCTGTCTAATTTGAAAACAGAAGGAATATAGGCAAAGTCGGCTCGAAAGCGGCACCCGTAGGCATGAGAGTTTCCGTGCTCTCTCGTAGGATAGGCAGACTTGCGTAGAAAGGAGGACGCCAGTGTTTTCTCTGGATTTCAGCAGTCTACAAAAAATGGAATCGCCAGGGAAAAAGCAATGAGCACATATGAGTTTAAGTAGAAATGCTTATTTTCACGTGAAACATAGCCACCTAATTGCAAAAAAATAGACATTAGTTAGCTGTATTCTTGCTCCTTTGGAAACGGGCTCATTCATTTCAGTTTTATTATTCCCCCCCTTTGTTGTGTTAAGTTCTGTAAACTCACTGAGGATCACAAATCCCTTTGCACATTGTGATATGCTGATTGAGGGGTCCTGAGTATGAGTGTGCAAAACCAAAATTACAAAGAATTGATTATTATTATTCACCAACACAACACTTTCACCACCGCAACAATAAAAGCGACTATAAGCAGTCAGGGTCTCTCAGATTTCTGATTTTGCCTTTAAATACCTAAAAATCATTGAAAGAAAAGGAGGATTTATTTCTAAGTGCCTATTCACAATAGTAGGATATTAATACAGCAAAAATAATCTGTTCCCATCCCATGAATCGACCATGAAATTTTTCCCCTCAGTTTTGAATCCGGAACATTTCCTAGTGTGGACTGAGAAGCAGGCAGCTGCCTTATCAAAATGGCCAGCAGATGGCACTCCACCCCTGGCTACTACTCCTGAGCCTGATTTTGGTGCCATTCTTGGTCTTTCAAGCAAGAGTGTGGATAGGCACTTGGGGTGGAGAAGGATAATGAAGCCAATGAGCTGTATTTGCAGGTCATGGGGCTGGCTGGCTTCTGAGAAGCTTGCTAGAGCTAAACCAGACCCGGATGTCTGTGTGTGGGTGTGTTTTGGCCTGCCACCACTGAGCAGAAAACAAGACGGTGACTTTGTAAGATTATCTAAATCCTTTCAGGCATTTGGGGAAAAAATGGTGTGTTTTTTGGTTAGTGGTATAATTATAACACCTTCACACACCCTGTGGTAATGAAAGGCATTTTGGTTTTCCTCAAACCTTTGAACCAAAGTTTCTGTTGAGCATAAATTGTAATGACAGGAATTGCCATGGAGGAGCAGGGAGAGGAGAGAGATGAACGTATGTGTGTGCATTCGTGTGTATGTGCGTGACATTGTTAGGAATGGGGGAAGGTGATCGATGACGAATGTAATAGCTCGGTGATGGGGTACTGCATGAAGGGAAAAGTGAGGTATATCATGAATATATGTCTAAAGATCTGAATCAAAGCTGGGGACTCTTGAACCATCAGTGCATTTTTCTTGACCAGTTCCCAGTGTGAGAGATGAGGAAGCGCATTACCATTTAGATGCCCCAAAGTGCTGTCATTTTGGGACAACTGATGGGTATAGACTCACTGCTGCAAGGCATTTGAAATCGGAAAGTCCTCCAAAACCAGGGGTACTTGGCCACCACACTCTGGGAGGGAGGGGAAGAAAAGGAAGTTTTCATTTGTGTGGAGGCTTCAAGGTTTTCATAACATAGCTTCCAAATGTAGTCAAAACCTCAAGAAACTGGAAGTCGGCCAATCAGAGCCATAGAGGCGAGCAACCAGGAAACGGTGGCTATCAGGAATGTATTAAACGACAGAAATAACACAACTCCTTCATGACACATCCTGGAGGCAACGTAAACCAGTCCTTTGTCTCCTCTGCGTTTTCCGAGGCTCTACATTTATGGAAGGCAGAGAAGTCTATTTTTGTGTATTCCACAAACTATTTTAGGATGACAAAATCTGAGTTGGAAAAGATAGTGGCACCTAATGCAAGCCCTCACTCCAGAAGGCTATTCGTTCTAAAGCCAAAGCGGGAATTGATGGCGACAGGCACTTCGTTAAAGCCAGGGCCACGCTTGGTGCTTTGCATGTAACATTGCATTCAGTCGTCACGACGATTCATGGGAGAGGTCCATTATTATCCCACTTTACAGACAAGGAAACTAAGTCTCAGAGAGGTTAGGTCACTTGCCCAAGATCACACAGCCTGAAAGATGCAAAGGTCGAGTTCAAACCCCTGGCAGAGTGAACTCCATCCTGGGCTAAGCATGATTTTCAAGCCTACATCTTGAGGCAAGAAAGTGTTCTCGGTTAATGAGAAGAACCCACCGACCCAGAAGTGCACTTGCGTCTCCTTAGAGTGGCCCAGAAGAGGCTTGAGACACTGAGACGGACGTGTCAACTTACCGTCTCCCAGAGAGATGCCATGTGGGTGGAGGCCGAGAGAAGCCAGCAGTTCCTGTTCAGCAATGAACTTGGCATCACAATGCTCATCTGGCAGGAGAAAACAAACACCCAAAGCCTTTTTACCTGCTCAAGTGTCACGTGGGACAGAGCAAACACAGAGTAAGATGGCATTTTTGGGGGGCTCTGAGATTTGGAGGGAAAAGACTCTTGCAGGGTTTCAGGTTCTTGCCACCCCTGTCCCACTGTATCTTTATGACTCAGCTCTGGTGCTCAGGCAGAGGGAGCCCTCCTGCCCAAGAATTCCTACCTTCACGTGGTCTCACCTGGCCTCTTTGTGACCTCAAAGGCTGGCTTCAAGTGGATTAGGCTGCAGGGCAAAGTTCGCTTGCTTGGGGAACTATGGGCAGAACTGTTCGGCTGGAATGACCTTGTACGTACAAGGCGAGGTTGGTGTTGGGGCCATGGCAGGCAGGTGAAGTCTCCTGTGCACCCTGGAGTGGAAGGTGAGGGTTGGAGTGTGACTGTCCTCATGGTCAGGTTCAGCCGTCCACAACTCCATCTCAACGAGGACAACGGAAGTACTTTCTACCTGGATGCTGCGTTCCCTCGCAGGCCCGGCCCCATGTGTTTATTTATCCTATTCATTCATAACTGTCCCGGAGGGCCTGTTACAGGCCAGGCTCTGAGACTCACTCAGCCCAAGGGATCCAGGCCCAGTGAGGGTGCTGAGGAGATAAATGGACGTTTATAACGGCTGTCAGTGCTGGAGGGGGTCGCTGTGATCTTGCTGGGGAGGGCATTTAATTCAGTTCTTTAGATGGGGAGTGGAGGGAAGGGGCAGGGGAGGCTACGTGGAGGGGGTGGTATCTGATCTGAGACTGAGCAGAATTAACCAGGTGAAGAAGGTGGGACCCAGAGGATGTTCCAGAAAGTGGGAAGAGCACGTCCAAAGGGGCCAGTGGCGGTGGTGAGAGGAGGAAGAAGATGCTGGAGACAGCAGGTAAGTTCTTTGGCTGGGCCCTGGACGAGTGGAGGGCAAAGAGTAGGCACAACTGAGGTCTGTGGGCCGCGCTAAGGCATTTGTTCGTTATCCAGATGGCAGCGGGGAGAGCAATGGAAGCGTTTAGGACAGTGATGGCGAACCTTTTGAGCTCGGCGTGTCAGCATTTTGAAAAACCCTAACTTAACTCTGGTGCCTTGTCACATATAGAAATTTTTTGATATTTGCAACCATAGTAAAACAAAGACATATTTTTGATATTTATTTTATATATTTAAGTGCCATTTAACAAAGAAAAATCAATCAAAAAAATGAGTTCGCGTGTCACCTCTGACACGCGTGTCATAGGTTCGCCATCACTGGTTTAGGACAAGGGACTGACCCAACCAATTCCAGCCATACCTCAGTGGACTTGGAGAACCATGTTTTCTTAAGGACTCTAGTTGCCATCTCCGCTTCATAGCTGCAGCTGCCCCTGGTTCTGGGATGCAGGGACTAGAGAGAGAAGGTGTGTGTCTCTATTCAAGCTGAATTTAATGGTCAAACCAAAGCATAAAACAAGGATGGGCCAGAACGCGCATCCCAGTAGCCACCAAACCCAGGAAGAAGTACAGCAATCCCAATGAAACGGTAGCACGTAGATTGTTCCTGGTACTGTTTTCAGGAGGGGAAGGTAGATCTCCATAAGAAGTGATTTTGGCAGTTCGCAGCTTGCAGTCCCTGTTGGCAAGAGAAACATTTTAAAAGACACAGACTTAAAAAAGACATACATTTCTTTCCCCAAAAAGGACTTCACACCACAAGCATCTCTTGCAAAGGGAAAACATCTTGCGTGTTGTGACGGATTTCCCGTCCGCCCGGCTGTCCTTCTCCAGTGGAAGTAATTGGGGGAGAAAGGTCTGTGGAGCATATGCTTTGATGTTTGGGGGAGGGGGCACCTTTTCAACAAATGTCCGCGGCAGACACAGTGATTGAGAAAGGCACATCCGTTTTGGAAAATGCCTGCTAATTAAATGAATGTTTTCAACTGGAAAGCATGTCTGAGCTGTTAAGGTACATCCTGATGAAGTTGGAAGGAATGCTTTAGATGTTGGCTTGAAATGGGTGTTTCATGTACCTGGGCCTCCTCAGATCTCAGACAGCACATCTCATTCATTCATTCATTCATTCATTCATTTGCTCATTCAGCACTGGATTGTTGAGCCCCTCTGTGCCAGGCACTGTGGGAGGTGCTGGGTATTCAGTAATGAACAAGGCTCCTTGTGGGAACTTGTATTCTAGAAACAAAGACAGAACTTTATTAAGAACCATTTTTGTCAAGCATTCTTATCAGTGAACTTAAATAAAGAAGGGATAAAGCTGGGTCTCCAGAGACTGACAGACATGGGTCCCACCCCAGACTCCCCTATTTATTAGACCTGTGACCTTGAACAGTTGCTTTGCCTTTTCCAGACTCAGTCTCCCCATCTATAAAATGGTCATAACAATAGTACCTACCTTATAGGGTGAGAGTGACTATTAAATGAGATAATGCATGGAAGGCACTTTGGTTAGTATTTGATCCACAGTAAGAGTTTTCATGGGAATTATGTTTATTATCAAGACCAAGGACATCAGAGTACTTTAAAAAGTAAATTCAACCCAGCTGGCATGGCTCAGTGGTTGAGTGTTGACCTTATGAACCAGGAGGTCACGGTTCGATTCCCTGTCAGGGCACATGCCCGGGTTGCAGGCTCGATCCTCACTGTGGGGCATGTGGGAGGCAGCCGATGAATGACTTTCTCCCATCATTGATGTTTCTATCTCTCTATCCCTCCTTTCCTCTCTGAAATCAATAAAAATATATTTTTAAAAAAGTAAATTCATACTCCTGAAATAAAAAGTGGAGGTCTGTCCTTTTAAACTACTGGCCTATCCTATATAAAAAAAGGCTAATATGCAAATAGACCGAATGGCGGAACAACCGAACAACCGGTTGCTGTGATGTGCGCTGACCACCAGGGGGCGCGCACAGAACATGGTGGGAGTGGGCAGCAGGCGGCAGAGCATGGAACATGACAGGCATTGTTCATGGCAGGATGGTGGAGCAGGTGGGCAGGGGCGCCAGACCAAGGTGGGGCGCTGGTCGCTGTCATCGGGCGAGCCTCTGGTGGTTACTGAAAATTCTTTGCTCCTGCATGCCACAGTTCCGCCCGGTGCTCGCACCCTCTGCTGATGCCAGCCCCGCTCGCACCTGTAGCTAGCGCCAGAGCTGCCGCTTGCACCCACTGCCAGTGCCCAGCGCTGGTCCCGATCCCTCAGCTCTGTCAGCAGGTGTGAGTGGGGCCGGCACCATTAGCGCGTGGGAGCAATGGCAGTGGGAGCAAGGCTGCCGGCAGACAGGGAACCAAGGGCCTCGGTGGAAGGGGCCAGGCAGGGGTGCAGAGGATGGGCCGAGACCGGCCCCTGTGCCCAGTGCAACCTCACAGCCCACAGTTCCTTTCAAGGTACACGAATTCGTGCACTGGGCCCCTAGTTATTAATAACAGTTGCAAGTGTCTGCCAACCCCACATGGTTCAGAATGAAAAAGGAATCCATTGACACAGGGTAGAGATATTGTCACATACAGCTGGGTCTAGAACTTTAAAGCAGATCACCAGCCTCAGTTTCAATCTCTCAGCTGTTTCTTCTGCACAGGGTAGATCAATTGCCCCAAGGATCCTCCAGAGGTACCTCCTTTCCACATGGTTCTAGGGAAGGCCCAGGATTGATTCTGATTGGCTGGCTTGGGTCATGTGCCTAACCTGAAAAGCTTAGGGGATGCTGTTCTCCTATTGGCCAGGCCTGAGTCACATGTTCACTGGAGCAGCAGAAGAGACATGGAGTCAACTCCATGCAACTCACACTGACTGAAAGAAGAGGGGAAATTAGGAATCCCAGGTCAAGACCAATGGGTGTTGTTCACACACTACCCAGAGGCTGTTACTTCTGTTAACCTTTGGTTACACTTTGGATTGCACACTTCCAGACTTCTTTTTCTTTGTGTGTTTATCTTTCTATTTTACTATCTATTGTGTGTGTATATCAACATGTTATAATTATGTATATATATACATATATCTATGTGTCATATATATGTACACCCCCCCCCACATATATTTCATAGATGGGAAACTTGCTACATTCACTTCATCAAATACATAGTATCTAACAAATAAACCTCAGTACATATAAATTGTGTTCTTTTAATTAAGAGCTTTAAAATCGAAAAGATACTAGAACTCATTTAGCCAAGATGCTTCCATTTCATAGATGGGAAAACTGAGGCCCCTAGTCAAGAGGGTCTTGCTCAAGGTCATACAATAAGCAACTCTCTTCTGACTCTTGAACCATGTGGTCTTCTCCCTCTTTAAGCTCATTTCCAGTGAGCTCAGTGTGCTCCGGGCAGCTGGAGTCCATGGGAGAGTTGTGTACATGAAGTATCGAATGCACAAGATGAGAAAAGCTGAGTTTTTCTAGAAGAGGTTCTTTTTTTGGAGAGGGGAGATCTGTGTCCTGCCTTAGCTGACTTTTATTGTACACTAAGGACTGGATCTGCCTGTTATTCTAGGAATGGTAAATATTGAACAAGAGACTCTTTGAGGAGCGTGGAACTAAATGATAATTACTGGTAAGCTCACATTAAGGGAAAAGGAAATATTCTTTCTCTCTCCAAATATATATGTTCCCAAACTGATTGAATTGTGGGGGATGAATAATCATGAACATGAAAATCTGAGGAGTCAAGAGTTTCCTTAACTAGAAGTTTGCTGCCCTAAATTTTATTAACAGAAGGGCTTGTTATTCCATTCATCCTTTGTGGCTAGTTAAAGGAAAATGAATGGAAATGAAAAATTCACTTTCTCAGATTTAGAGAGATGAAGACAGGCAGAAAGAGAGCTCGAGCAGAAGACAGAAACAGAAAAAAGGAGGGAGAGGCAAAGACTGGAAGAACACAAAGAGAAATGGAGTGGAAAAGAGAGGCATAAAGAGAGAGACAGAAAGATAGACTTCCTCCCCCAACACTAAATACAGAGGGCGCCCACGATGAGAAGAGGCATCCCTTCCCAACTTCCCGAAGGGCTCCTCTCCTCTGAAACTGGACTTGCTGTTATCACCAGGAGGATGAAACGTAAGTCCTGGGGGAGGTCGCGGACCGCATCCTCTAGCACTGTGCTTTCCATTCATCCTCTCGTCCTCTGTGACCTTCGGGTCAAAATGACATGTGCTGAAGTGTAAATAACGTGCACACTGCATGTTGAAGACTTAGGCAGAAACGGATGTGAAATATCGCATGAATAATTTTCACATCGATTACATGTTGAAATGAGAGTGTTTGGGGTATGATTGGGTTAGATAAAAATGTTAATCCAAGTTAATGTTACCTGTCTTACCCCCCCCCCACCCCCCGTGTGTGTGTGTGTGTGTGTGTGTGTGTGTGTGTGTGTGTGTATGTGTCTCTACTAGAAAATTGAAAAGTACAAGTGTGGCTTGCATTGTTTTTCTATTGGACAGTGTGGACCTAGACCCTCACCCTCTCTAGGCCTTGAGACGGCAGCAGGATATTTAGGCATAAAACAGTGAAAAAGACGGCAACAACCTCAGTTTACCCCCTGCCACCTCTCCAGGCGTCCCCATCTATGGCTGGCATCTTGACAGTGCCATCTCCATTAGCCCTTAAGTGGCAGCAGGTACAAAGCCCCTTCAAGGCCACCTTGGGCTCCGACTCCGGTCTGGGTGGCCTTTTCCGGGAAGCACTGAGTTGCCTCTTGGCACAGCCACTCCCCAGGTGATTCTTTGCAGCTCTGAGTTCCTAAGCGTGTCTTTAGAAAGCAGGAAATGTTTCAAGTGAGTTGGGAACGGTGAGTGTTTTTACCGGAATAAATATGTTGCTCTTTGCCTGCCCTGGATGAGATCGGGCTGCACTCTTCTCTCTGAATTGAGTTGGGGGAAAAACAGTTCATTTAAAGTGTGAAAATACTCCTCTTCGATTTTGCACCAGCTCTTCTCTTCCTCTGAGTAACAACATCTGTGTTTGCCTGAAAGCCTGGCTCTTCCTCCTGTGCCCACCTGCTTTCCTTGGTTTGCTTTCCAGAACAATCTCGCTTCCCTTTGTCCTCCACTCTGCACATCAGTTTGCTTTACTACTAATAATAATGGTCTGTGACATAGGGATATGCTTCCGTGTCGCTTAACTCACCTGACAAGTAGGAATCTTGATGAGGTGGGAGATGAGCTTCATGTCTGGTCAACATTTAATGAGTCCTGCTATGTGCGGGGTGCTGTGTGCAGAGCTTTCGTTATCTCATTTAAGACTTCCTACAGAGTCATTAGTAGGCACTGGACCCATTGTACAGATGAAGAAACCGAGGCTTGGGCAATGAAGTGACCCACTGAGATCTTGCAGTTGGCTAATGATGGACCACAGAGTTGGATCTAGTCTTTTGACTCCAAAGTGTCTGCTTTTAACACTTCCTGCCTTCCTCCTGTGCTCATATCAGTATGGCAAATGAGAAAACTGAGGCACAAAGAGATTAAGGGGCTGCAGCCATTGTAATCTTTCAGGTTCAAGTGTTAGTAAACACACCTGAAACTGGATTTCACACAGAAGGGAAGTTAATGGAATTGAAAGTTTAGCAGTAAGGCTTCAGGCAAGTCTTGATCTAGGAGCTCAATGTTTCAAAGATCCCGATTTTTTTTTAAAAAGGAGATATCATTGATATATAACATTGTGTTAGTTTTTTAACTTAAATCAGTTTTTTTAAAGAATTTCCAACACTGACAACTCTTGCAAAAAGCACCAAGCCCAGGACACAGAACTGCAGTGAGCAGCGTTTTTAGGTGTAGCTAACAAATGTGAGAGCTCCCCCCTTCTTTGAGACACCCCACACGCACTGGTGAACTCTGCTCCGAGGTCTCCTGTCAGGCACTCCACAAGCTCAGGCCCACGTTACCACACTTCCAGGTCAGTGGCGGAAGAGAACACCCACCAGGCAGCCTTCACAGCAGTTGACAAAAGGGTAGGGGAGATACAAGTATCGTTTCACTTAACACATTCAACCTGCGTGGGCCATCTACCTTCCTGGGTTATCTACCTGCGTGGGTTATCTAAGAACAAAACTCACCCACAGTCTTCCCACACACGTGGATGTTCTTTGAATGCAAGAAACATTCGCATGCTATTTGCTATCATTGCTCTCTTCAAAGACTTGCTGAGGACTCTTGTGGGCACAAATCTTTGGTTTCATTCTCTGAGGCTGACTCCGAGCCTCCACCTCAGTGTGCACTCCCGTCTCTGCTTCCTCACGTGGACTCCTCTTGCCTGGAGCCGAGGCCCCCTCCATCTCCGCCCTGGTGACTTGGTGCTCACCCTCACTGCATGCGTTCCTTGGCTTGTTGTCTGGCACCTCCAACATCATTTCAGTGCACCCCCCCTTGGAAAGCTCTTCTAATTTACACAGACACACACACTCACACTCATCACACGGACACACAGACACACGGACACCCACATTCACTCATAGCCTCCTCCTTATCACACACATGCACTCACACTCAGCACACATGGCACACATCCCAAACGCATTCACTTACACACCACACTCATTTGCACACACACTCACATACAAACACCCCCTACACTTTCGTTGACACACTCACTCAAACATGCATTTGTACGAGCACACACATACAAAGATACCTGACCCACACATACTCACACACACACACGTTCGTGCTCACATACAAGCCGGCAGATTCTCTATCACAGACACGCACTGGAGCCCTGTCGGCCGCCATTCACCAAACAACTCCGCGGTGATGTCAGAGAGGAAAAGTTCAAATGAAAATCAGATTCAGTAATTATAGGACTTTCTACATGCACATTTTTTTCCGGGCTGGACTTGAAAATGAAAGAGGCCCAGGAGATGAGAGCCTTTCCCAGGGTTGGGAAGTAAGTAAGCAAAACCACATTTAAGGGAGTGAGAAAAACTCCCTAAACTGCTCTTAAAAACCGCTTGATGGAGGAGAAGGGGCTGGTGGCACCACTTCACTGTCGAGCGTTATGTCTGACTTTTGCGTCTCTGTGTAGTGACGTTTCTGTGGGTTTTTCAAGGCCAAAGCCAAAGACTTTCCCTCTCGAGGCCCCATTTTGATCTTGAGCAGGACTTTGAATAGCGTCAGATCCAGTGTGCACTGAGTGATATGTGCTGGCCTCGGCGAGGCCTGGTGGCTATGAAATCAGTAAGAGGTGTCCAGGATGGTGGGGGAAGACTGGCTCAGGCACTGCCAGATGCAGGGCTCAGGCAGACAGCACATCACCACACTGAAGGTGTGCTGTGCTCAGACGGCATCTCTCGGACCAGGACAAGAGCGGAAGTTGGAAGGCCAGTTTCAGGGGAGGCCGCTGCAGTAGTCCAAGTGGACAAGCATGGTGGCTTGAACTAAGCAGCTGTGAGGTGGGCAAGAAGTGAATGGCTGAGAAACAGATGAAATAATGTGCCAACACTTGGTGATGGAGGATGTGGGAGGTAAGGAAGAGAGGTATCAAGAATAATTTCTGCTTAGTTGGCGTGGCTCAGTGGTTGACCAGGAGGTCACAGTTCGATTCCCGGTCAGGGCCCATGTTTGGGTTGTGGGCTTGATCCCCAGTAGGGGGTGTGCAGGAGGCAGCTGATCAATGATTCTCTCTCATCAATGTTTTTCCTCTCCCTTCCTCTCTGAAATCAATAAAAACATTTTTTAAAGGGGGGATAATTTCTAAGTGTCTGGCTTTTACATCTAGATGGCTGAGATAGGTTATTTCTCTTCCCTCAACCAAAAAGATGGCTATAAAGTTTCTGACTCAAGATGATGATAGAAAGGCTATGAGTGAATGTGGGTGTCTGTGTGTCTGTGCGTCCATGTGATGAGTGTGAGTGAGTGGTGAGTATTATTGAGGTATGATAGAAAAAATAAGATTATAATATATTTTAAATATACAGTGCAATGATTAGACATACATATATGTTGTGAAAGGATTCCCACTATCATGTTAATTAACATATCCATCACCTCACCCATGCACACCCCTCCTTATATTAGTGAAAACACTTAAGTTCTACTCTCTCAGCAAATTTTAACTGTACATTATTTACCCATTGTAGTCAACATGTTATACATTAGATCCTCAGACCTTATTCATCTTATAACTTTACCCTTTTACCTGCCTCTCCCAATTCCCCCATCCAACCAGTCCTTGGCAAACACCATTCTAGTCTCTGTTTCGGAGTTCAACCTAGATTCCCCATGTAAGTGAGATCATGCAGTATTATTTGTCTGTGTCTGGTTTATTTCACTTAGCGTAATGTCTCCAGGTTCATCCATGTTGTTGCAGATGACAGGATTTCCTTCTTTGTAAAGGCTGAGAAATGTTCCGTTGTCGACATACTAGTATATCCCACATTTTCTGTCTCCATTCATTCATTGGTGGACATGCAGGCTGTTTCCATGTTGTGGCTGTTGTGAATAATGCTGCAGTGAGCATGGGGGTGCAGATATCTCTCCGACATAGAGGTTTCATTTCCTTTAGATGTATACCTAGTAGTGGGATTGCTGGATCATATGGTAGTTCTATTTTTAATTTTTTGAGGAACCTTCATACGGTTTTCCATAGTGGCGGCACCAGTTTACATTCCCACCAACAGTGCACAAGGTTTCCCTTTTCGCCACGTCCTCAGCAGCATTTATCTCTTATCTTTTTGATGATCCACCCTAGCAAGTGTGAGCTGATAGCTCACTGGGTTTGTATTTGCATGTCCCTGATAATAGTGATGTTGCTCACCTTTCCATGTATCTGCTGGCCATTTATGTGGCTTCTTTGGAAACATGTATTTGGTTCCTTTGCCCGTTTTTTCCCTTTGCTCGTTTTTAATTGGTTTATTTATTTTTATTAAGTTGTATGCGTTCCTTGTACATTTTGAATGTTAACCCCTTATGAGATGTGTGGTTTGCAAATCTCCCAGTCCATATGCTGTCTTTTCCTTTTTTTGGTGGTTTCTGAGTCTCTATGTCTCCATCAGACTGGGTAGCGTGTGGTTAAACGCTGCTGCAGGAGCAGTTTGCTTTACTTTCTCAGGTCACCCACACAAGAACCATGAGAGTCAGGGATTGTCGTTATGGTTACATAGAGAGTGAGCTAAGAGGGTGTGAGTGGTAGTAGAAACTGTAACATTGAGAGGCATTATTGCAGCCCTATTAGCAATGCAGATCTACCCTAAGCTACCTACCTGGGTTCGAGTCTCAGCACAACTCTTTACTGCCTAGGTGATCTTGGGCAAGTGATTCAACTTTCCTGTACCTCCGTTTCCTCATCGTTAAAGTGGGGGAGAAGTGTGCCTATGTCAGAGAGCTGTCTTAAAGCTTCCATGAGACGGTATGTGCCAAGTGTTTAAAGCCATGTGTGCTTGTGGTAAGCACTCAGGACAGATGAGCTCCCCTTACTGTCCTGCATAGGTCGTGTGCTGTGGCCACATGGAGGTCATCAGTGGTGCTCCAGATGTCCTGCTCTGGTTTGGGAAGGGTCACGCTCCCCTGCAGCTTGGAGTTAGGGCTGGTCATGGCCACGTGATTTACTTTGGCCACTAAATATAAATAGAAGTGATGTGTCCTTTCTGGGTAGAAGTTTTCAGAGCCAGTGTGCAATTTACCATGTCTGTCTTTCTGTCTTCCATGGTGGCCATGAAGGTTCTGTCAGCCCAGTAACAGAGCAAGGTCATGGGGAGCAGAGCCCCCAGCTGACTTGCAATAGGACTGTTGTGCAAATGGAAAATAGAGCTTTACTGTTTTAATGCAAACAACTGGGGTTGGTTGTTACTGCACCAAAATCCGTCCTATATTGACTGACACAGTGATGGGCCTGCAAACTGAGCCCTCGACACCTTCATTCTGTAAATAAATATTTCAGAGGTCCATACCTCCATCACATTTTACAGCAACCCCATTGTCAAATAAAAAATAAAGACAACAGCAACAACAAAAACACTTCTTTAGCTTTTGGAGAGAGATACTACTCAGCTCGGAAATACCATGAAATGGATTTGTATTGAAAAAAAGTGGGCTCGATGGAAAGTATACAGCCTTTATATATAATGAAAATGGAAGTGGGCATCACTGTACATGTGAAAAGAAAAATCTATGAAAACCACAGAGCATTTTAAGAGGTCAAAGGTAAAAGCAAATGGGCTTATTATGTATCAGTTAAATAAACAAGGGCATCTTGAACCAGAATGGGAGGGGGTTTCTGGTCTCCATCCAACTTTTCAGAGATGTAGTTAAAATAGGACATTAGGTTTCTGTAGAGGCTTTCTTTTTGTCAGCATCCTAAACAGAACACACATGAGCGGAGAACTGGACTTAGAAACTGGGAGTTTTAGGTGTCTCAGAAAACCGGAATAAAGCCCAGGCTTCCAAGAGGGTGTGGATCTTGGGAAACTCAGGGTTTAACAGCCATCATGATCTGTGAGGGCCCCCCCTCCCCCAATTTTAGAAATGTATGTCATGCTTCAGATATGTTTATTACAGACCCTGGAGACGATGTTTTTTTGGTGGGCACGTCCAATCCTCTTTCTTGACAGTAAGTATTTTGGAGTGTGTGGTTAACATAGAAATTAACATCCAGGTTCTTGTGACCTGGTTGTTGATGTCATCTGAGAGAGAAGTGGGATAGAGGTCTCAGTCCGCTGGGCACTGGTGTAGGCTTGTCTGTGGTTTTCATAATGTTGTGTCAGTGGGAGCCCCTCTGTGCAGAGCCATGGCCTCAGTGACAAGAATGGTAAATGGCAATCGAGAGACCTCAGTTTACATGAACTCTCTGAACCTCAGTTTACTCATCTGATAAATGGACACATTGGCACATCTTAGGGTTGTTGTGAGGATAAACTGAGATAAAAATATAAAATCAGGCTCATCCCAGTATGTGGCATATGCTCAATAAATCTGAGTGATTATGGTGATAAAATGTCATGGGATGTCAATCTGTGATAAGATCAGGTCAGACCTGGGCTTTTAGTGGCATAATTTTTCTCAGTGGAACACCATATCCAGTACAGTCAGTGGTGAACCTGAGGGGGGAGCATGAAGGATTAAAGAAAACACAAGAGAATATAGCTGGGGCCAGGTGGGACACTGTTCTCAGATGGAGAGACAGTGCCACAGCCTGAAAGCCGAGTCTTTATTTTATAGTCAGATCCCATGAGGCAAAGCAAGGGCATGGTCAAGATGTTTACAATGTTCTTGCCAGTTTCGAATCTACTTAATTACATGCACCTGAGAACTCTATCAAGCTTTATTTTGGCAGCACTTGCTGCACCTCCTGCAGCCTACATCACTCAGCCACCTGGGACCACAGGTTCGGACCATAAGGTCAAGCTTACAACCATAGCCTTTGGCTATAATTGTGCTGGGAGGGCTTTGCCTTCCAAGCTGGGACTTGCACGTGGCTTTGCCACGAGAGGACCATGCCCTCTCATTAGTCCGAGGCTTGAACCTGTCCAAACACTGTAGCCGCTCTCCACACATATCCAAGAATACCATTGCGATAACCTAATGACCATTGAGATGCCTGGGTCATGGAAGTGATGGCTGGGATTTTATTAGCCAGTCCTACAGTTCACATGAAAGCCATATGCTTGCCTACAACTTGAGCTTTTACCCAATCGCGAATATATAATTTCTTCCTCTTAAGGCATCACTTTGATACCTGATGACTCGCTTCATGAGAAGACCAGGTTCAGAAGCTGTTGTCAGAGGTCCAGGACCACATTTCACATAGCTGCCTTCGAGTCATCCACACACTGTAGCCTGGATTTTATTTGGAGTGTCCTTTGTTGAATAACTCACACTCACAACCATCCTTGCCTATTCAATCAAGTCCAAAGTCCATGTCCTCTTAGAAAAAGAAGTCTTGTGATATACCCTAAGGTGGCCTTTCAGCCTTCTTGCTTACTCATCCTTTAATATGCTCTGTATCTGCAATCTTATGATGGCAGATATGTAGTACTTGTGCTACCTGGTTCCCATCCCATGTCCATGGCAGACATCACTAAGCAATCTCAGAACTCTTCCCTCTGACTTCTTACAGTCTCACCACTGTCCTCAAGGTAGTACTCCAGGAAACCATTTTCAAACGGCGAAGCTTGGTGTGCAGAATAAAGCTGATCTACCGTCCTTGACATGGGCCTACTGGCTTCCTTTCCTCAGCATTCTAGGTTCACCCGTGCCTCTGTGCTTACCAGAATTCTCTTGTCTCTGCCTGACCAAACTCCATTCACCATTCAGGATTTAATACAGTTCCTTGAGTTTCTACAAGTCCCCACAGTATTATGAAATCACAAATATATTTTTGAGTTGATTTGAAATCCTGATGAATCAGGCTTTTCCTGATGACCCAAACTCTGTTGACCCCTCCTTGTCCTGATCTCATATAATATATATATAGCACAACTCTTTACTGCCTAGGTGATCTTGGGCAAGTGATTCAACTTTCCTGTACCTCCGTTTCCTCATCGTTAAAGTGGGGGAGAAGTGTGCCTATGTCAGAGAGCTGTCTTAAAGCTTCCATGAGACGGTATGTGCCAAGTGTTTAAAGCCATGTGTGCTTGTGGTAAGCACTCAGGACAAATGAGCTCCCCTTACTGTCCTGCATAGGTCGTGTGCTGTGGCCACATGGAGGTCATCAGTGGTGCTCCAGATGTCCTGCTCTGGTTTGGGAAGGGTCACGCTCCCCTGCAGCTTGGAGTTAGGGCTGGTCATGGCCACGTGATTTACTTTGGCCACTAAATATAAATAGAAGTGATGTGTCCTTTCTGGGTAGAAGTTTTCAGAGCCAGTGTGCAATTTACCATGTCTGTCTTTCTGTCTTCCATGGTGGCCATGAAGGTTCTGTCAGCCCAGTAACAGAGCAAGGTCATGGGGAGCAGAGCCCCCAGCTGACTTGCAATAGGACTGTTGTGCAAATGGAAAATAGAGCTTTACTGTTTTAATGCAAACAACTGGGGTTGGTTGTTACTGCACCAAAATCCGTCCTATATTGACTGACACAGTGATGGGCCTGCAAACTGAGCCCTCGACACCTTCATTCTGTAAATAAATATTTCAGAGGTCCATACCTCCATCACATTTTACAGCAACCCCATTGTACAGATCCAAATAAAGACAACAGCAACAACAAAAACACTTCTTTAGCTTTTGGAGAGAGATACTACTCAGCTCGGAAATACCATGAAATGGATTTGTATTGAAAAAAAGTGGGCTCGATGGAAAGTATACAGCCTTTATATATAATGAAAATGGAAGTGGGCATCACTGTACATGTGAAAAGAAAAATCTATGAAAACCACAGAGCATTTTAAGAGGTCAAAGGTAAAAGCAAATGGGCTTATTATGTATCAGTTAAATAAACAAGGGCATCTTGAACCAGAATGGGAGGGGGTTTCTGGTCTCCATCCAACTTTTCAGAGATGTAGTTAAAATAGGACATTAGGTTTCTGTAGAGGCTTTCTTTTTGTCAGCATCCTAAACAGAACACACATGAGCGGAGAACTGGACTTAGAAACTGGGAGTTTTAGGTGTCTCAGAAAACCGGAATAAAGCCCAGGCTTCCAAGAGGGTGTGTGGATCTTAGGAAACTCAGGGTTTAACAGCCATCATGATCTGTGAGGGCCCCCCCTCCCCCAATTTTAGAAATGTATGTCATGCTTCAGATATGTTTATTACAGACCCTGGAGACAATGTTTTTTTGGTGGGCACGTCCAATCCTCTTTCTTGACAGTACGTATTTTGGAGTGTGTGGCTAACATAGAAATTAACATCCAGGTTCTTGTGACCTGGTTGTTGATGTCATCTGAGAGAGAAGTGGGATAGAGGTCTCAGTCCACTGGGCACTGGTGTAGGCTTGTCTGTGGTTTTCATAATGTTGTGTCAGTGGGAGCCCCTCTGTGCAGAGCCATGGCCTCAGTGACAAGAATGGTAAATGGCAATCGAGAGACCTCAGTTTACATGAACTCTCTGAGCCTCAGTTTACTCATCTGATAAGTGGACACATTGACACATCTTAGGGTTGTTGTGAGGATAAACTGAGATAAAAATATAAAATCAGGCTCATCCCAGTATGTGGCATATGCTCAATAAATCTGAGTGATTATGGTGATAAAATGTCATGGGATGTCAATCTGTGATAAGATCAGGTCAGACCTGGGCTTTTAGTGACATATTTTTCTCAGTGGAACACCATATCCAGTACAGTCAGTGGTGAACTTGAGGGGCGGGGGGTGGCGTGAAGGATTAAAGAAAACAGACAAGAGAATATAGCTGGGGCCAGGTGGGACACTGTTCTCGGATGGAGAGAGAGTGATACAGCCTGCAAGCCGAGTCTTTATTTTATAGTCAGATCCCATGAGGCAAAGCAAGGGCGTGGTCAAGATGTTTACAGGTTTTTGCGAAGCCGAGTCTTATTTTATAGTCAGATCCCATGAGGCAAAGCAAGGGCGTGGTCAAGATGTTTACAGGTTTTTGCGAGTTTTGAATCTACTTAATTATATGCACCTGAGAACTCTATCAAGCTTTATTTTGGCAGCACTTGCTGCACCTCCTGCAGCCTACATCACTCAGCCACCTGGGACCACAGGTTCGGACCATAAGGTCAAGCTTACAACCATAGCCTTTGGCTATAATTGTGCTGGGAGGGCTTTGCCTTCCAAGCTGGGGCCTGCACGTGGCTTTGCCACGAGAGGACCGTGCCCTCTCATTAGTCCGAGGCTTGAACCTGTCCAAACACTGTAGCCGCTCTCCACACATATCCAAGAATACCATTGCGATAACCTAATGACCATTGAGATGCCTGGGTCATGGAAGTGATGGCTGGGATTTTATTAGCCAGTCCTACAGTTCACATGAAAGCCATATGCTTGCCTACAACTTGAGCTTTTACCCAATCGCGAATATATAATTTCTTCCTCTTAAGGCATCACTTTAATACCTGATGACTCGCTTCATGAGAAGACCAGGTTCAGAAGCTGTTGTCAGAGGTCCAGGACCACATTTCACATAGCTGCCTTCGAGTCATCCACACACTGTAGCCTGGATTTTATTTGGAGTGTCCTTTGTTGAATAACTCACACTCACAACCATCCTTGCCTATTCAATCAAGTCCAAAGTCCATGTCCTCTTAGAAAAAGAAGTCTTGTGATATACCCTAAGGTGGCCTTTCAGCCTTCTTGCTTACTCATCCTTTAATATGCTCTGTATCTGCAATCTTATGATGGCAGATATGTAGTACTTGTGCTACCTGGTTCCCATCCCATGTCCATGGCAGACATCACTAAGCAATCTCAGAACTCTTCCCTCTGACTTCTTACACAGTCTCACCACTGTCCTCAAGGTAGTACTTCAGGAAACCATTTTCAAACGGCGAAGCTTGATATGCAGAATAAAGCTGATCTACCGTCCTTGACATGGGCCTACTGGCTTCCTTTCCTCAGCATTCTAGGTTCACCCGTGCCTCTGTGCTTACCAGAATTCTCTTGTCTCTGCCTGACCAAACTCCATTCACCATTCAGGATTTAATACAGTTCCTTGAGTTTCTACAAGTCCCCACAGTATTATGAAATCACAAATATATTTTTGAGTTGATTTGAAATCCTGATGAATCAGGCTTTTCCTGATGACCCAAACTCTGTTGACCCCTCCTTGTCCTGATCTCATATAATATATATATTCTGAGTAGTCACATCCACTATATTTTTTAGCCTCTGATTAATAAAGGTTTGCCTATCCTGTCTACAATTAGATTATTGAGGGTAGGCGCCACATCATTTTCTAGAGTAGGCAGATCTGAGTTCAAATTCTGACTTTGCTACTTCCTAGCATAATGAACTTAACCTCATAGAGGGTCAGGTTCCTTATATGCCAAATGAAGAAGATAAAATCAACCTCCTATTGGTTGGTTGGTTGCAGCTATTTAATGACTATAAAGCCCTTAGCTCAGTTTCTGATGAATAATAATGCAGTCTCACCACTGTCCTCAAGGTAGTACTTCAGGAAACCATTTTCAAACGGCGAAGCTTGATATGCAGAATAAAGCTGATCTACCGTCCTTGACATGGGCCTACTGGCTTCCTTTCCTCAGCATTCTAGGTTCACCCGTGCCTCTGTGCTTACCAGAATTCTCTTGTCTCTGCCTGACCAAACTCCATTCACCATTCAGGATTTAATACAGTTCGAGTTTCTACAAGTCCCCACAGTATTATGAAATCACAAATATATTTTTGAGTTGATTTGAAATCCTAATGAATCAGGCTTTTCCTGATGACCCAAACTCTGTTGACCCCTCGTCCTGATCTCATATAATATATATATATTCTGAGTAGTCACATCCACTATATTTTTTAGCCTATGATTAATAAAGGTTTGCCTATCCTGTCTACAACTAGATTCTTGAGGGTAGGAGCCACATCATTTTCTAGAGTAGGCAGATCTGAGTTCAAATTCTGACTTTGCCACTTCCTAGCATAATGAACTTAACCTCATTGAGTGTCAGATTCCTTATATGCCAAATGAAGAAGATAAAATCAACTTCCTATTGGTTGGTTGGTTGCAGCTATTTGATGAATATAAAGCCCTTAGCTCAGTTTCTGATGAATAATAATGGGAAAATGTAATTAGCGAGTCTCTACATTCTGTGTAGAGCATAGTGAGAGGCAAACAGCTTTGGAACAAAAGTCCCAATTTCAAAACCAGGTTTGGCCAATCTTATCTTGCTCATCTGTGAAATGGGTTTTTAGCCTGTTCCCACTTTGGTTTATGGTCTAAATGCAATCATGTAGGTGAAAACAGAGGTGACATTCAGAATATTTAGCAATCAGTATCGCATGGGATGGACACCGTTGATTAGCTTGGAGAAGTCAGTTTGGAGTCTTATCTTGCTCATCTGTGAAATGGGCTTTTAGTCCGTTCCCACTTTGGTTTATGGTCTAAATGCAATCATGTAGGTGAAAACAAAGGTGACATTCAGGATATTTAGCAATCAGTATCGCATGGGATGGACCCGTTGGAACAGATGTTGGACAGATGCTGGCTATAACAAGTAGGGTGGCTACTCTGAATGTCCGTCTTTGGTGAAGACATTCAGGAAAGGATGAAGTGTTGCCCAGATGCAAAAGGTTCCTATTGTCATTAATCCATGGGTGAAATGATGATGAAAATAGTTTACACAAGTAATAGATATAACATTGTGGGCACCTCCAAAAGGCTAGCTCAATCAGGACTCTCGATTTAAAGCGATAGAATTGCAACTCAGCAGGATTAAGTGGAAATAAATTTATAGGTTTAAGTTACTGAAAAGTAACAGTGAATCCAAGGACTCAACTGATATATTTAAGACTTGATTTTATTCTCTTCACTCTCCGTTCCGGCTTTCCTCAGTATGGGCTCCATTCTCAAGCAGGTTTTCCTTTCATAATAACAAGATAAGACAGCAACAAAATTTCCAGGTTTATATCATATTCTCCCAGTAGAGCCAACAAAAAACCTGAAATCACTCACTTCTTTGATTGGCTGTCAGCTGTCACATGTTCTTTTCGGATCCAATCTCTGTATTGGGGTGCATGGCTCTGATTGGCAGGGTCTGCTTCACATATGCAGAAGAGGGACTAGGTGTGGACTGGGAGAGGTACCTCCCCATTAAAGGGGAAAGTAGAACCCAACCAGGCTAACATATCAGCTGTCCATTACCAAACGCTAGAGAAATGTAAGACGGACCTGCCCTTATCCAGTCTTGGTCACTCCTCATTCATCATGAATTCATGGCTCTCAGATCGAAACAAAGGGTGTTGTGTCTGAGTTCTTTTCTCAAAAACCCAGCCAGTCTGTGAACTCTGCTTCCACTCATTAATTCACGGGGACGAGAACGTGAGTCTGTCCTCTCACTTCCTTCTTGCCGGTGGAGGATTCCTGGAGGAGATGGTTCAGGGGCGGGTGTTGCTGTGATGTGTGGTGGCTGATGTCACTTGGGTTGGCATGCTCTCTAAGACTATCTTTGCGAAGTTTGGGAATCATAAAGGAAAGGAAAAATCACAACGTGATCATCCAGGCATTTCTTTTTTCTCCTTATTTTTTCTCAGAGCCCTGGTACTTGGAGGGAAATTTAATCCTTATGTTTCTGTTTAATTTGTAGGATACTTAGGTCATCAAAATAGAGCCTATAAAGAGCCATTTGATGTCCAGGAAGAATTATGAGCTTGTATATAAGCCTCTTAAAATATGTCTGTGAGTGAATATGTGTACGTGCATTCGCACTTGAGACTTATTCCAAAGCTCCACATTCTACTGGGTTTGAACTCATCAGAAAGTCAAGTTCAAACCTCAATGTTACATAGAAACATCTACTGAGAGACATTTACGTTTTAAGCCAAAAGTGACTCTATAGGCCCTCAAGTCTCTTAGACTAGGTGAAAAAACCACTTCCTAGCATAATGAACTTAACCTCATTGAGTGTCAGATTCCTTATATGCCAAATGAAGAAGATAAAATCAACTTCCTATTGGTTGGTTGGTTGCAGCTATTTGATGAATATAAAGCCCTTAGCTCAGTTTCTGATGAATAATAATGAGGAGGGAGGAGGGAGGAAAGAAAGGAGGGACGGTGGGAGGGAGAGAGAGAGAAACATTGATTTGTTGTTCCACTTATTTATGCATTCATTGGTTGATTCTTGTATGTGCCCTGACCGGGGATCAAACCCACGACCTTGGCATATTGGGACAATGCTCTAACTAACTTTGGATTCCTTGGGTCCAGAAACAAGGAAGCGAGGAGTTATCATATTGAGAAGGATTTTTGACCCATTCCTGGAGGAGGAGGTAGCATTTGTTTACACAGTCGGGGCAGGGAACTCAGGTGTGCAGAATTCACTCAGATGACCCACCTATGGATTCCTGGTACTCTTTGCCCATTATAAGTGAGAATGAGCATAATAGCAATTCTGGCTTGAAAAGTACCTCAGATGTATGTGGAGTAAATGAATGAATGATTCATTGACTTTGAATTGACCAGGGCTTGAATTGACTTTTACTTAAATATAATATGTGTCTCAAAGATTACTCTTTCTTGTACCTGGTTAGTTGAAGTGCTAAAGGGTCACTCTAGAGTTTGTAATACTAGTTGTCCTGGTTATGAATGTCATCGTTACCATACCATATTGGCTTACTACTTATGGGGAGATTAGTTTGTATAGTTTGTGATAAGCATTTGAACTCGTCTAATGCTTACAGCGGCCCTGTGAGGTATATTGAATTCTCCCTCCAGTTTCAGAAGTGGAGCCCATGGGTGAGGAGGGGCAGCCGTTGGCCCACGCTCACGGTGTTGGCAAGCAGCGGGTGAGGACGAAACAAACGTTGGTCTCTCCAGGGTCGGCATTCCTAATCACTGTGCTGCTCCTACAAACAGGCTGAGGGTCTGTAAACCCACAGTATTTTAGATACCCTGTTTTAAAAGCAAACTCAGAAGGAGAAAAATTACTGAGTGCTTCCCTGCTCCATGAAGATAAACACATCAAAGTGACCCCATCGCACCCTGTGAATGTAACCATAACAGCTGCCCAGGCCATCTGGTCTGACCAGAGGGACCTAGCAACACTCCCATTTTCTTAGTTGGGGAAACTGAGTTTCAGGCCCCTTGAGGAGCCCTGGTGCTGCTGGGCCATCACTCAGGCCTGCGGCGTCTCTGTCAGGTTTTATTGAGCAGGGCTGCCTGCCGCCATATGCATTTAAATAATGAACAAGGATCAATACCTGTCTCTGCTCTTCTCGTCCACGTTCCCTTGATGGTGGGCCTGGACACAGAGGCCAGATTCTTCCTCACCCTCAGCCTGGGCGGGGAGCTCATTCCAGCCTTGCAGCTCAGTGTCCTCGTCAAGAAACTTGGGAGATGTGGAAGGTGATAGGGAAGGTCGGAGGGAATTCACTGGGATCTAAATCCTGAATGCCACTGAGCCAATGGGGCTGAGTTTCCATAAACAGATAACCATCCATCCACAAAGGGTTGGTCAGTAGGCAACATCAAGCCGGCCGTGCGGCAGTGTCCCAGTGGTTACAGTGCTCTCTGCATCCAGGCAGACCTGGGTCAGATTTCTTTTTCTGCCATTTAATAGCTGTGGGCATTTATGCAAGTACTTTTGCTTACCTCCCTCCCTCCCTTCTTCCCTTTCTTCTTTGCAAATTTATTTAGGTATAACACAGAAAAATTAAAATGCATATAGTACACCAATATTACATGACTATCTCTATCTCTGTGTCCATATATCCATATACCTATATGTCTATATATCTATATCTTCTATAATAATAAAAGCATAATATGCTAATTAGACCAGATGTCCTTCCGGACATCCTTCCGGGGCTGCTGCCTCAGCCCTCCGAGCCCCTTGCATGAATTTCGTGATCGGACCTCTAGTGTTTAGATATCTATATATCTGTCTCTATCTGTCTCACATATAAATACATCATGTGTGTGTAACTACCACCCAGATCAGGATATATCCCCTGATAATGTTCCTTCATGCTGCTGCTCAGTCCGTATTCCCACCAAGAGGCAATCGCTACTCCGACTTCTATCTTCCATTGCTTAGGTTGTCCTGTCCGTGGAATTCACCTAAACAGAATCACACAAAATGTACTCCTTTGCATCTGGCTTCGTTCACTCAACATACATACTATCTGAGTTTCGTCCATGTGGTTATGTGCAGCAATAGTTTACTTCTTATTTTTGCGTAGTGTTCCATTGTATGAGTACAGCCCATTCTTCTCTTGAGAGCAGTTTCGAACCATTCTGAGTGTTAGGCTGTTATAAGCAACACCGTGGCTCTTGCAAATAAAGAACATTCTATGCTTGTCTTCTCGTGACATCTACCATCACTTCTGTTGGGTAGATAACTAGGAGGGAGTTCATGGGGCATTTTGTTTCTGTTTTTAAAGCCTGATTTACCTTATTTAATCTGCCTGGATTAAATGAGATACATAGTTTAACATGATAATCACCCAATAATTGTATAAATCATTCTAATTATATGGTTTAATGCTAGGATCTTAGAGAATGCTGTGTTGGTCAAACTCTGAAAAAATTTTTATCGACTTTTTTTTTAGAGAGCGGAAGGGAGAGGGGGAGAGAGAGAGAGAAACATTGACTGACTGCCACTTGCATGCCACCTACTAGGGATCGAACCTCTCAGTGCATGGGATGACACCCAACCAAATGGGCCACACTGGCCGAGGCAGCAGTGCCACCTCTTCATTCTAGTGCTAGTATGACCCTGGTGAAGTGGGGTTGAGCACACCAGTACCTCTTTGGGTGGGTTCTGCATGGAAAGTTTAGGCACAGCAATCACTTCCCACCTGCCAAGGTTAACAGTGGGGCCCCCATCAATACTTATTCAGGGAGCACCTCTTAGCTATTTGCTTTATGTCATCTGATCACAGAGAAAGCCATGTTTCGCTACTAACTTCCACCCCATAGGACCACAGACCATGATCTCCCAAAATGAGCTTTTTTCCCCCTTTTTTTGTGTGTGTGAAGTCACTACCCTAAAACGACACCTAGATTAGCCAGGTGAGCTTCTAAAAGATGTGAGAAATCAACTTTGAAGAAATTTGGCGTGTCCCCCGGCTTCAAGAGAGGGGCCCACCAAAGAGCAGGACACATGAGATCCTAGGGAACCTTACTCCACCCCAGGCTTGCGGCTGTGCCTTCGAATCTACATGAGCAGAAACTCGGGCAGATCCAAACGGATTGTGGTTGGAGCTAGAAGACACCCTCTGAGAGGCATAACTCAAGGACAATTGTAAAGGGGCTTTGTCTTCTAGGAAGTTGAAATATCTTTCTTCATCTAATGGAACCTTCCCCAAGGCGCTATTACTAGTAACTGTAGGCTTAGGATAACACAAAGAGCCACCCTCCGCCCATCCCTTTTTTCTTCTGCAAATAATGGGATGATGTTTCATCCCCCAAAATAGCCCGTTGGGCTTGGAACACTTTTCTTCCCCTCTTAGGGCTCCATGGGATTATCAGATTAGGAAGCAAAGGGCTTGTTCAGCCTGCTGGCGTGACTGACTGTTGATAAAGGGCAGAAAGCCAGAGTTGGCTGAAGGGCATGGAATCCATCAGGTTTAATAGTATTAGACACAACACATTGAGCAGTTACTACGTTCCAGGCACTGTGCTGGGTGCTTTCATGATTGCAACGGATTCTTACAGTGACCTTATTATAAAAGTGATTGATTCCCTCTTCTCCCTCCATGTTGAGATAGAGAATTAAGGAGGTTCTCACCCAAGATCATACAGATAGGATGTAGTAGAGCTAAGGTGAGAATTCTATAGCCCGTGCCTTTAACCTGGAAAATTTGTCATTCACAAATGGTAAATACCACTATTGAAGTTTGATTTTGGATTTCATACTATTTCTCATTGATATCTATTTTTCTAAAAAAATCAGATTTTTTAAATCCTCACCCAAGGATATATTTTATTGACTTTAGAAAGAGAGGAAAGGAGAGAGGGGAAAGGAGAGAGAGAAAAGATGGAGAGAGAGAAAGAGAGGGGGAAAGAGAGAAAGAGAGAGAGAGAAAAACAGATGTGAGAGAGAAACATTGATCAGTTGCCTCCCATACGCACCCCAACTGGGGATCAAACCTGCAACCTTTTGATATGTAAGATTATGTTCCAATGAAAAGAGCCACCCGGTCAGGTCTATACTTGGTTTTATTTTGAGAATTTTTTTCTTCCCCTTATACCTGACCCAATGTCTGAAAAATTCCTGCTGTAGTAATTTTGGCCAAGCTAACCTTCAACTAGTGGCCCATTAAAAAGTGGTGCCCACCTAGCCTGCTCTGTGTGTTCTCTTCCCAGCGAGAAGAGCCCGCTTCCCTTGCTTTCCCACCTGCCTTGGAGGTGATAGTGGACGTGTCACTTTCAGTGACTACCCTGTCTTTGGACTGCCCTTCTGTGCTCCGTGCCATTCTGTTGGGACTTTCCATCAGGGTCCCTCTCTCCTTTCCTACCCTGTCTGGCCATCTAGAGTGTCTCCCTCACCTTGGATGCAGTGGATTGGTTCAGGGTGGACATGTGAGTCCTTTGCTGAGATCAAGATGGAGGCTGTGATGGAGTGAGTATCCCTCCTTTAAGAATTGTGAGCTTTCTCTAGGAATAATCTAAGCCTGGGAGCCATCTTTAGGTTGGTGTCAGTTGAGTCCAATATAAAGCCATGGAGACTTTGGAGAGCCAAGAAAGTATGATGGCCCAGCTGGCATGGCTTAGTGGTTGAGCATCCACTTAGGAACGGTTCTATTCACAGGTCAGGGCACATGCCCAGGTTGTAGGCTTGATCCCCACTGTGGGGCGTGCAGGAGGCAGCCCATCAATGATTCTCTCTCATCATTGATGTTTCTCTCTTTACCTCTCCCTCTCTTAAATCAATAAAAAATTTTTAAAGCAGATATGATAGGTAGAGATAGAGATAGAGATAGAGATAGAGATAGACAGGAGGAAGGAAAGAAGGGAAGGCGGGGAGGGAAAGAGAGAGAGAGAGGAAGAGAGAGACCTAATGACATCTTAAATCAAATTGGGATCCACTGTTTCTGAAGCCTCTCAGCTACCTGGGACACCATGGAGATGTGCCACTCAGGTCTCTCTGTTGTGAGCAGCGTGGTTGGAAGCCTCAGCTACTGAAACTTCGTATCTGCTCCATTGTTCACTCTGCAGTCACCGCCCCCCCCCCCCCCCCCCCCCCCAGTGACTGCGCACAGTGGGGCTTTCAGAGCAGGGCCATTTCTCTCTACTCTGGGGCTCCCCATTGGCCTTGGCCTTGCTGAGGTTTGGCTGGTGCTGCACTACCCAACCCTCCTTCCTCCCCTCTCTCCGTTCCCAGGGCTCAGACCAGGGTGTCACAGTCCAGAGGCTCACCCTGTCTGTTCTTGCCTTTAATTTCTCTAAATCTCCCCCAAGAAATCCCTTGACCATCTAACTCTGTCTTGGCTTTTGCTTCCTGTAGGAACTGAACTAACACACCACCCAATACATTCCATTTTTGCGTATGCTGCTTTGAATCAACTCTGTCATTTGCAACCCAAAGAATCCTGTTACAGGAGTGGCATCTAGTATGTAAAGCTGCTCTGGAAACCAGTAGCCCTGTAGCAATACTGCTTATAGGGCTGATGATTCTCAAGACTGTCTACTGAGAGTTAAATGACAAGAAATGAAGAGTACCTCCTCCAAAGAGGGGTTTTCATTTTCATAGGAAACCCTCAAAGATGGATAGACTTCCAAACTTGGAAAAAACATGAAATGAGTGAGCCGGTGGGTAGAGTTACACTCCAATTACATATTCTCTGGGACTGTGTACATGGTTGATGAAATCCAAATCTCTGGTTCCGTATCTCTCCTAGATTTCAACCTATTTATCCTCAAGTCTTCTCAACACTGGCACTTGGCTATCGCTCAGGCGTTGGGAATGACTTATTACATCTGGCTGGTGTGGCTCAGGGGTTGAGTGTAGACCTATGAACTAGGATGGTCACGGTTCAATTCCTGGGTTCGGGGCTGGATCCCCAGTAGGGGGCATGCAGGAGGCAGCCAATCAATGATTCTCATCATTGATGTTTCTATCTCTCTCTCCCTCTCTATTCCTCTCTGAAATCAATAAAAATATATATATAAATAAAATAAAATAAAATGACTTATTACTCTTTCCCTAGTCCTGTAATTTTTCTCTTAACATCATGTTCCTTAGCTTAAGGTATGCCCATGTCAACTTAGTAGTTTAAGACAAAACTCTGGGAGTCCTTCTTGATCCCTTCCTCTTCTCCCTCCCCTTCCATTCATTGCAGTGTCCCCTTTGTGAAAAGACTCCTCACCTCCTCTCCCACTCCCTAACCAAGGTTACTAGTGCCTGCCCTGTGGAAGTCATTCCCGAACATTCAGTGTTAAGATCCACTTCCATTATCCCCAAACCTGTGCTCATAAAGGCTTTCCTGAGTCCACAGTCAGCCTTTGAAGATTATGAAGATGTCGTTATTCTAATTAAATTTGGAAGGTAGCTCCTCCTTCATTTCCTTTTAGGAAGAGACCCCATTAGATCCAGAATAAACGGAAGAGCAGCCCTTGGAGGGAAATGAACTTCCTATGCTAAAGCAGCTCTTTGGAATGTCACGGTTGATGCCATTCTAGACTCCTTGGGCCACTGACGTAGGGCTGCCAACTTTTTCTCTTACCAAGTAATATTTTCAGAGTTGCGATGTGCGATTTCTCTAGGTTTGTAAATCTATACCTAGCTCAAAAGTTTCAGTTCTGAAGTGGGCTGCAGCTGCATCCTTGGGGCAGGCAGGAGGAGGAGAGAACAGCTGGGGGCATTCGTCACTCCTGCTCCATTGCCTGAGAGAGAATCTTCCTAACAGTCAATACAGAAAGGACAGAATCGTAAAATAAAGGGCATTCTTGATACGAAACAAACTTACCTGGGTGAGCATGTTGACATTGTCTTCCTTTTGAGTTTGCCATTGACCACAGGAAACTAGACACTCTGTAGTTTACATTCCCTGGGCGTGTTTTTGCTTCATTCTTTCCAGGTACCCAGAACCCCTATGGAACACAGCCCTTGCAAGGCAACTGGCTGATCTTCCCCTGTGGCGGGTGGGGATGGAGGTGGACAAACCTCCAGCCTGTGTCTATCTTTCTGTTGTGTTACCCACCTGTGTGCCAGCTCTGGGCTGAGCCCTTTTATTGCAGGAAAATAAACGCCATGCTGTATGGGAACCGTTTCAGAAAAAGCGAAGTCCACCTCTCTGATCAGGTTATGGGCTTCCTTTTCCCAGAGAGGGAGAAACAAACAAAAAAAGAACATAACAAGAAGCAGGACTGAAGAAGCAAGAGAGCTCGTTACTAGTGCCTGCTTGGGCTTGTCAGCGCACCTGAATTACAGCTCGGCCCTCCTTGGCCACACCAGGTGACCCCTTCTTGGGAGATTACATCTCTAAGGAGCTGTCTCTCCTTTGTACAGCTGTTCAAGCTGTAATTTACAGCATTTTTTCTTTCCTTTTCTTTTAATATGTTTTTAATGATTTTTAGAGAGAGAGGAAGGGAGAGGGATAGAAAGCTAGAAACATCTATGAGAGGAACTTCATTGATTGGCTGCCTCCAGCACGCCGCTAACTGGGGATCAAGCCTACAAACCGGGCATGGGCCCTGACCAGGAACCGAACCATTGACCTCTTGGTTCCTGGGTTGACACTCAACCACTGAACCACACTGGCTGGGCAGCATTTCTTTTTCTTTTTTTCTTTTTTCTCTTTCTTCTCTCTCTCTCTTTCTCTCCTCTCTCCCCTTTCTTCCTTCCTTTTGATAAAAACAAGAAATCTTCATTTTAAGTTTTCTAAACGTGTTTAATTTCTCCAGAATTAATGTCTCCATGCTACCTCTGGGATAGTGAACCTCTTCATTGCATCTCACAAAGCTGTTTTTAGTGTGAGTGTGTAGAAAATGAGACTCTGTAGTGATCTTGGGTTTAATAATGTGATAATGTCTTTACTGAGAGCCTAATGGTGTTGGCCACTGTACTCATGTGATTGTAATTTACCCTCATGCCAAACCTGCGGGGCAGACATCATTATCCATATTTTACGGATGAGGAAACAGGATCAGAGAGGTCTAGGTTCTTTCCCAGGGTGCTCACCTAGTGACCCACAGAGCCAGATCCACACTGCCTGATTTTAAGACCCATTTTCTGCCTGCGGACACCGTGCATGACATCTTTCTGAGCAGCATCTGTTATCTCTTCTCGTCCTTAACTTACATCTGGTTTGGCTGAAACTCTGGCTCGGATGATATAAAGGAAACTGGGCATAGGAGCCAAAGCTGACTTCTCCAGGGAATTATGTATGGAGTCACACTTTGAGTTTCATCTCTAGGACTTTAGTTGATGCATCCAGTTGTCCTACTTCTCAACTACATTCTTCCTTATCTCCAAAATTGAGATTTTTTGCTCAGATAAGGCTTTCTGTTGTAGTAGTGGTGGCAATGGTGCTGATGGTGGAAGTGATGGTGCAGCTAATGGTGTTGGGATTGGTAATGGTGATGATAATGGTGGTTCTGATTGGTGTTGGGATTGGTTATGGTGATGATGTTCAAGCTGTAATTTACAGCATTTTTTCTTTTCTTTTAATATGTTTTTATTGATTTTTAGAGAGAGATGGTGGTGGTGATGGTGTTGGGATTGGTGATGGTGGTGGTGATGGTGTTGGATTGTTGATGATGGTGGTAGTGATGATGGAGCTAATGGTGTTGGGATTGGTGATGGTGGAGCTAATGGTTTGGATTGGTGGTGGGGATGGTGATGGTGGAGAGATGGTGGCAGTTCTTTTGTGGAGTCAATACATTACAGAAACTTTATTTGATCAATGTAACCAACTTGATAAGAATCTGAGGAAGTGACATATCTTCATCAAATTTCCACAAGACTGAGATAGAAACCAGTCTGCAGTAGTGTCATTTATGGGGACATTTATTTTTTCTTATTATATATTCTAGAGTCTGGTCTCTCAGCCTTACGGTCCTGAGACAGGGAAACCAAATTAGACTCAAAGCTGTTCAGAGGGCGGGAAGCAGGTATGATCTCAGAGAAGCTTTTGTACAATCTCATCCTAGACGGAGACAGACTTCAAAGAGCTCGGTTTTCCAACCTGACCTTGGGATCAGACAGATTTCGAACCAGGACTTGATCTTATCTGAGCCTCAACTTCCTAATTTTTCAGGGAATGCTGACCTTTCTCAGTGATTCTAAGGCTCTAATAGGATAATGTGTGCAGAATGTTCAGTACAGTTTCGGGCACAAAATGTTCACTCAGCCATTGGTGTCTGATAAATAAAAGTAATTAAATTAATCTTCAGGACAGTCCCCCAAAGATCCCCATTTTAAAGCTGTGCACAGGGAGGCACCTCCGAGTTAAACAACTTGGAATGGTTGTCACCACGTATTGGGTGTGTACAAGGCCAAGCACTGTGCTACACATGTTCTCATTTAATCACAACAGCAGCATCGTCAGCGTGTACTCAGATTATCCCCATTTCACAGATGAGAAACCTGAGTCACACACGGTTTGCCCGAGTCGTGCGGGGACCATGCAGGATTTGTACTCGAGTTACCAACTTCAGAATCCGCATGCTTAACCAGGGGTTGGAGTGGAGAAAGCCTGGGTCACATGGTGGGTGGCGCTGACCGGGGGTCTGCAATGAGGCTGGCAGGGATGCAGCCACCGCCCCAGCAGCGTCTCCTTCCTGCACCAGCATTTGCACGCCCACATGCTCCTGCTTCCAAAGGTTACCCGTGACCGTGTGTGTGTGACGGGGACTCCGGGCCAAACCCAGCTGCCCGAGCGGGGATGTTTATAGCGGGGACATCTCCTCCACACCAAGGAGGATGTGCTGCTTACACCATTTGGGCTCCAAGAACCCGACTCCAAATGTATCAGCAACTGAAAAAAAAAGGTCATGTTCAGTCTCTCAGGGGAAAAAAACAAAGCAACAAGAACCTTTCCCATCCATCTGTGACCAAATATATTTTGTGCTTGGTTTCTTTGGGCGGCCTTCTCTTAACGGCTTCTAATTCACAGAGACAAAAAACATGAAGCAATTTAAGGCATTGGCACACTCAGCTCGGCAAGGCAGTGGAGGGGGGAGTGGGGGTGCGTTTCTTTGGCAGGGACCTCCCGAGGTTGGCTTGGCCAGCAGGCCGGGAGGCTCACAGGGACAGAGGGAGGAAGGTTTTGTGCTTAGGCTGTTCCCTACTGGCGGAGTGGAGAGGTATTTGGGGGAAGTGGGTTGGCCCAATAATTATCCAGCTGGTAATTACAGCCAGTTGTGAAGGAATACTGTGCAGAGCCCCACACGGTCGCCACGCCAGCTGGGAAGAGCCCTCGCCCACTGATGGATTTACGGCGAGCCGTGCAGGCCGGGATGTGTGTTTTGGCTTGTGCACATGAGAGCGCCGTGTCTCCTCCTTCCTTTGCCTGCCTCTCTCTCTCTCTTTAATCTCGACTTCAGAAGGAAGGAGTTGCTCGTTAATTCGTTTGGATTTAGAATCTGGGCTTTTTCATGTGAAAGAGGCAAGATCTATGAGGATGCTGTGTCAGGGGTACTGTGTTCCGTTAATATTTGCTGAATGGAGAAAATGCATCCATGAATCGGTGTTGATATAATATGAACCGATAGTTACAATACATTTTCGGTGTGCCAGAGCCTCATTAGAAATACTTTCCATGTGTTGTGAAACAGAGCCCCGTTAGTACTCACATTCTATGGATGGGAAAACTAAGGCTCAGCGAGGTGGGTGAGTCACTCCAGCTCACACAGCAAGAGTGTCATAGCAGGTATTCCAGCCGGGTCGCCAACCGCAGCACTGTGTTATGGAGGGATGGGTAGCAGGCTTGATGCTGGGATTGTAGATGGATGACTTTGGGAGAAATTTAACCTAATCCCAACTGTTTTTATTTTATTTTACTTTTAAAAATATATTTTTATTGATTTCAGAGAGGAAGGGAGAGGGAGAGAGAGAAACATCAATGATGAGAGAGAATCATTGATCAGCTGCCTCCTGCATGCCCCCTACTGGGGATCCAGCGCACAATCTGGGAATTGAACCATCACCTCCTGGTTCATAGGTCAATGCTCAACCACTGAGCCACACCCGCCAGGCCCAACTGTCTTTAGTGGGTGAGAGATGTGCCTGTGGGAGCCTAGTTTTAAGCAGGGAACTGGCGGCAGAACCAGGTTTTGTTATACATTGGCCAGAGCTCCTGCCCATCTTCCTAAAGACTGAGTTTTCACACCCTCATTCAACTCTCCTTCACCAGGCCTGTGTGCCCTGCGGGGACAGACACAGCCCTGACCCCAAGGAGGGTGACCCACCATCCCAGTTCGCTTGGGACTGAGAAGTTTTCCAGAGTGTGGGGTTTCAGGGCTAAAACCGGAAGAGTGCCAAGAAAACTAGGACATATAGGCCCTTGTCTCTCTCCCCCCGCCCCCCGCCGACTTGGTAAACGCTCATAGTGTCCATTTAAACCTGAGCAAATATAAGACGTTTCAAGAATGTCACCCTGCGTAGGGCTGAGGACCAGGGCCTGGGCATCGGACCCCTGAGTCAAATCTCCTCTGCACCACCTCCTTATTAGTAGTGGCCTTGGCGAGCTGCTGACCTCTCTGAGCCCGTTCCTTCACCTGCAAAATAGGATCATGCTTCTGGGGTTGTTATGAGGTTGAAATGAGATAATGCGTGTTAGATACTCAGCACAGAGCATCTCTAAGAAAATGTGACATCAAGCCCCTAACCTGGAGCTCTGGCTACATAATTCTAGTTAAATGTTCATGGCAGAGTCGAAAGGGAAGCTCAGCGGGCTGCCCCCGGCCCCATGGGGCGTGCTGCTCTGTGCTGTTTCCCAGGGTTGCAAACTCAGATGCATGTAGGGCCCACGAGTTAACAGAATCCACTCTGCTCAGATCTTCTCCATGTGAGGTTTAGAGACCCCCCCCCCCCCCCCCTGCAATGAGGGAGTGGACCTCATCCCCACTTTTCAGACAAGTGGACTGAGACTCGGGAAGGTAAGGAGGCTTGCCCAAGGTCACTCTCGGAGTAAGTGGTAGAGGTGAGATCTGAATCCAGGCTGCGGTGTCTGCAGGCTCCGACCATGGAACTGCTCACCTTTCGGCGGCTGCATTCAGTCTTTTTCATGTGGGTTTAGCGCACAGTATAGGGCGTATCCCTTTTTAGTTTGCATTTAGGTATTTTGCTGTTTTTCTTATGTTTATTTTACATCTCCCGAAACAACACCAGGTGAATATGCTTCTGTCTAAACCAGGGTTTCTCAGCCTCGGAACTCTTGCCATTTGGGGCTGGATAATTCTTTGTTGGGGAAGGGGGCGGGCTGTCCTGTGCATTATAGGATGGTGAGCAGCATCCTGGCCTGCACCCACTAGATACAGATAGCACCCTCTCCCCCAGATGTGACAACAAATAGGTCTCCAGGCATTTCCCAGTGTCCCTTGGGTGGGGTGGGGGGTGCTAAGGTGCCCCCAGTTGAAAACAACTGATGCACATCTTTGTATTTTGGGGTGATCATTTCCTGGATCCAAGAGTGTGTGTTATTGCTTTAAACGTTCTTGATTCTCAGTGCCCAACTGTCTTCAGCGAAAGTCTTACCGATTCATAAGGACCCTGCAGAGCGTGAGAACGCCATGGTCCCTGGCCGGTGTTGCCTTGCAGAAGCCCATCCCTACCTGTAGACACACAGAACAGGCTTTCTAGGTGACCCACCCCTTCAGTTCAAGGGGAACCTGAGACTGGACGGAACAGCTACTTGTCCCACATCACACAGGGAATGAGTTCTCTAGTTGGGGCTTCTTGAGCCCTGAGGAGTAGCAATTTATAATTTTGTTATTAGTTTTTTTTATTGATTTGAGAGAGAGAGAAACATCGATTTGTTGTTCCACTTATAAGTGCATTCATTGGTTGATTTCTGTATGTGCCCCAACTGGGGATCAAACCCACAACTTTGGTGCATCGAGACGACGCTCTCACAACTGAGCGACCCAGCCAGGGCCAGCAATTTGTAGCTTTAATTTGGCATCCCCACTAATAGCCTTGATCATTCCAAATTAGATTGATTCGTTGAGACAAATATTCTTTTCAGGACTTTCCTCCCAGATGGTGTGCGATTCTATAAAAATATTTTTTATTGTGCTGGCTGTGGATAAAGGCAGCACTTTGGTGGCGAGGCAGGGAGTGATGTATTCTAGGCAGTCGAGGGGCCGGTAAAAGTTTATGGGCCTGCAGCCTGCCACGGACTGGGTTTATTGTCCTTTGTAAATTCCCCGCCATCTTTCCCCTTTGAAGTCGGAGCGATGGAATCAGTGGTCTAATTGATACAGGCTGGGAAGAGGCTGGCGATGCTCACAGGAGATAGGGCGATGCACTCCCACGACTGATGGTGGTGTGGTCGTGAGCTCCTCAAAAGAGGAGTGAGGGAGCCGTTGACCTGAGTCAACTTAGAGTGAGCCCGAGCCCTTCCCCGAGGCCTCTAGGCTCTGGCCTGCATCTAGCTCTCCAACCTCAGCGCTCACCTCCCTTCCTGGGGCTCGCCCACCTCCCCGCCTGGGGCTCACAGTGCTGCCGCTTCCACTGCCATCTTTCTTGTCCTTGAAGGCTCTTATCTGTTCCTACCGCAGGGCCTTCACGTTTGCTGTTCCCTCTGCCAGGCAGGCACTCCCTTTCTCATCCTTTCCTGGCTGGCTCCTTTGATTGCTTGAGGCTCCTGCTCACAGTCCCACCTCCTCAGAGAGGCCTCCTGGACCACCTAAGTGGAGGAAGTCCTCCCTCAAGCCAGTCACTCTCTATTAATAGTTGTGCACGATGTGGTCTCTCTAATGAGGACAGGGACCTTGCACACCTTCTTGTTCACAGGCTTAATTCTAGTGACAATGCCAAGCACAGGACAGCTACTTGGTGACTGAATGAAATAGTGAAGGGGCATTGACTCCATCTAAGGCCTGGGGAGATGTCCTCAAAGTAGGCAATAAAATAGGGGCTCATAAAATCACCACAGAAAAGCAAAGGCAGGTGGCTTGGGACATTGGGGGCCTGGTTAGCGACAGAGGTGCAATGGCAGTGCTGAGGAGGGGCCTGGGGGCTCCGGGAGTTTTGCTGTAGGCTATAGCATTTAAAGGGGACTTTCAAGCCCTAGCCAGTTTTCTCAGTGGTTAGAGTGTGCCCATGGACTGAAGGACCCCGGGTTCGAGTCTGGTCAAGGGCAAGTACCTCGGTTGCAGGCTCAATCCCCGGACCCTGTCCCTGTCAGGACATGTGTGGGAGGCAACCAATTGATGTGTCTCTCTCACATCTATGTTTCTCTCTCTGTGTCTCTCTCCCTCTCTAAAAATCAATGGGAAAAATATCCTCAGGTGAGGATTAACAATAAAACAGGTGGACCTTCAAGAATACAAAGCATTTGGATGGCTGGGAAGGAGGAGTGGGCCAGGCATATCAGACCAGGCATTCGCTGGGGACTTGGGGGAAAGCTGAGGCTTGCTCCAAAGACTGGAGCACAACGATTTGGTCAAGGAGAAGGAGTGACTGAAGCAGATGACACATGGCATGCGTGTGCATGCTGGGCAGGGTTTGGGGACTTGAGTCTCACCTGCAGCATGAGGTGTTTAAGAGCAGTAGAGGTATGGAGTTAGATGGGACTGAGGTTCAATCTGTGTCTTGGGAAGGTTACTTATCCTCTCCTGGCCTCACTCTCCTCATCTGTAAAATGGGGCTGATACCTCATGGAGGTTCTACAGGATTAAGTGAGGAATACACATAAAAAACTTAGGCATCTTTCGCTGAGCCCAGGGAAAGGGCCAGACCTCATTTGTGTATTTCTCAAGCCTCCATACTGAGCCCAGTATCCGTTACAGGGCAGGTGCCCAGCAGGCTTGTGACCCTGTGAATGAATGAATGAGCACCTGAATGAATTTTCAGCAGCAGTGCCGCTAAAAGCCACCAGAAGACTGTAAACTTGGGAAAAATCAAGCTCCATGTTGAGTGCTCAGTCCCCTGAGCCCCCAGCAGCGCTTGCCACCCTCACTGAATGTAGACACGACTGTAGGGAGACGCTGACATGAGTTCCAGATGATTCGGAACTGCATACCCCTCGCAGGGAACCAGGCTTTTACCTGTCTTCACTCCCCCTCGGCAGGCACATGGGAGGCGCTCCATCGATGTGTGTTGAATGAATTACTAATGACACTCGTGCATAAACATCGTGTAGCAACAAGGAACAAGTGCAGTTGAGAATTGTGGGCCCCTCAAGTCAGGAGACCGATCTGTGGTTCATCTTCTAGTCTCAGCTCCCGTTGTAGTGCCTCCACACAAGGGCCTCCGATTCCAGGAGCCCGGAAAACAGACCATCAGGCCTCGGGATCACCCCACCCATGGGCTGAGCGTTAAAGGGAACACTCCAGGGCCCACCTCCTTTTTCTGTCTTTGCAAAGTTCTTTTCACTTCTGTGGTCTGAAGCCAGTTCCTTGACATTGTGTAAACATGGTTTTGTGCGGTTGAAAATGTATTTTAAAAATGTCACTAATTACCCAATGGCCTGTAACCACTCTTTCAGGGTCTGTCATGTAAATACCTAATTAGGGGCCTTGGAGAATGGGGCGGATGAGAGGGCCTGGTGTCCCGAGGCCTCCTGGCTACTTCGTCCTCTCCAGGCCCCGAGGAGACGAGTCCCATGCGTCTGGCACATCAGGGGCTGGGGGCTCGGCCTCCTGGATGGGGCTGGGCCGGCACGTACTTACATGCAGGGAATTCTCAAGCTACCAAGCTTAATGGGAACCAACTGCCTTGCCCCTCCTCCACCCTCCTTGCCCAGTAGAATGTGCTTCTTTCAAACTCAAATGACTCACAGATGTGAGTCTCGGCTCCCCACTTTCCTTTTCTCCCCACAGAGCCCGGCTTGCTAGGTTCTGCCCTCACTCTAAGAACGTCTCTCTATGACGAGTGGCAGGAGCCTGGGTGCTGCCTGGCAAACTCCCAGCTGAATCCATTTTCAGGGACTAAACGTAACATCCCCACACCTCACACTTGTCCTCCTCACCGATGCCTCCATGGTCAGGGATGATGGTTCGTGTGTTCTGGGTAAAAACAGCTTTTCATCCCAGACAGACTTGGGACACCAACTCCTCTCTGCCTCCTAGGAAATGGTTTCTGTGGACCTCCCATCCGGAAGTGTGTCAGTAACGTCTGGTCAGACGGTAGCTGTGACGTTGCAGATGTGGCAGGGCCGTGTCCTCATTCCTTAAGCGCGCTCTGCTTCACAGCTTTTCCCGGGGACAGACCCCGGCGTGGCGGCTGGATGCTTTTTTAGGAGCCAGGGTTCTGGGAAGGCCTGGGCCACACGGGCATTTCCTGCACTCTAGACGCCTCACTCTGCACTCTCACTGTCTGTGCTCTGAGTGGCCTGAGCAGAGGAGAATGCCCTGTGACAGCAAGAAGCCGGGTCCCTGCTTGTAAAGCAGCTGTGGCACTGTGGCACCTGCTGTCAGGTGTCTACAAGTGCCTGGCTAGCTTAGAGGTTTCGGGGACAGGGGTTTCACTGAAAGTCCTGCCTCTACCTACGAGCTGGGTAAGCTTGGTTTAGCCATTTAGCCTTCTGAGCCTCAGTTTTCTTATCTAGGAAATGGGTATAGCAATTGGACCAGTAGGGAATTGGTGTAAGAATGGGAGGAGACTAGGGTCCAGCTACAAGATGAGCATCCCACCCATGGTCCCTGTGACTTATGGATTTGTCTTCTCATGTATAAAATGGGGTGAAATAACACCTAGCTCATCGCATCGTGGTGAGGTTTAAATAACTAAATGTGTGTAGAGCACTTAGCTCAGTACCTGGTGCACTCTAGGCCGTCAGTCTATGTTAATCATTACTTTGACTTCTCTTTATTACTATTGTCATCTTCTCCTTTAACTATATAGGCCATTATCAGAGGACTTAAATGACTGCACAGAGGACCTTAATGACTTTGTGCAGGGAGAAGGTGGCGGAGCCAGATTTGAACCGGGGTCCGTGTGATTCTGAGTCAGTGCTTCCCCGCTTTGCCCTATCATCCCGATCTGGGTTCGTGCAGAAGGGACTACGGCTGTGGGCAAGCAATGGTCATAAGGGAAGGTTACCGGAGCTCGGTCACAAGAACAGGGCCAAATACACAAAGAAAGACCACAATTCCTGGAAAAGATAAATATTCTAGGGCTCGGAGGGAAGATTTCATGTGGCCAGGACGGTGGGGTGTACAAGGGCAAGGAGAAAAAGAGACACAGTAAAGGAACAAATATTTTTGTTTATCGCACTGAAAAGAACCCAAATAATGAGTTAGTGATGCTAACATTTTAATTTTTTGTGGAATTTATTTTGCTTCTGTGATGATAAGACATTATAAAAGTATGCAGCATTGAAGCACTTTTCATGGTGGTATAATAAAAAAATACTTGGTGGATTCTTTCTCCTTGGGAGCCTTTAAAAGAGGTTTCCCTGCCCTGACCGGTTTGGCTCAGTGGATAGAGTGTCAGCCTGCAGACTGAAGGGCCCCAGGTTCGATTCTGGTCAAGGGCATGTACCTTGGTTGCGGGCACATCCCCAGTAGGGGGTGTGCAGGAGGCAGCTGATCGATGTTTCTCTCTCATCGATGTTTCTAACTCTCTATCCCTCTCCCTTCCTCTCTGTAAAAAATCAATAAAATATATTTTTAAAAAATGGAAATTTAGAAAAATAGAAAAAAATTTAAAAATTACAGTTTTCCTATGCAAACATAACCACTGTTAACATTTTGGCATGTTTTCATTTTAGTCTTTTTCTCTAACAATTTAAGAAATACATAATTTTAATACTGTACAGGTAATATTGAACCTTATGTTTTCTAGTAGTATTTTTTTCCAGTAGTATTTTAACATAGACATGTCTGTATTATTGTATAGTCTTCATGAACAAATATGTAGTAACTCATCAAAGAAGTGGGGATTCCAGGTTAACTTAATCATTCCTCTAGGGTTGATATTCCATTCCTAATTCTTCACTATTACAAAGAACACAGCAGTGAACATCTATTTTTTTTTATGCTCACCTGAGAATATGTTTGTTTGTTTTTTAAGAGAGAGACAAAGACACATCAATGTGAGAGAGAAACATTGATCGGTTGACCTCCCATATGGATCCCAACTGGGGATCAAACCCACAATCTAGGTGTATGTGCCCTGACTTTTTTTATGCTCACCCGAGGATATGTTTGTTTGTTTTTTAAGAGAGGGACAGAGACACATCAATGTGAGAGAGAAACATTGATGGGTTGACCTCCTGTATGGATCCCAACTGGGGATCAAACCCACAATCTAGGTGTATGTGCCCTGACTGGAATTGAACCTGCAACCTTTTGGTGTATGGGATGACGCTCCAACCAACTGAACCACCCGGCCAGGGCAAACATTTTTTTTTTTTTTTGCATGAAGTTTTTCCTGCCCTCCTCTCCCCTCCTCTTAGCTCTTCTCTTCTTAATGCTTGGAGTTTTGCTTTGGAGGAATTCTTAGAAGGAAACCACCAAGCCCAAGTCATGGACATTTTAAGACCATGGATATGTATTGCCAATTTTTTGCAAAGATCTTGTGTGTGCCATCTTCAGGTCCCTCCAATTTCCCAGTTTCATAGCCATGGAGACAGGATACATCATTCACTACTCATCTGACAACATCCCTAGAGCACTCACTTCCTGCAAGGAGGTGCTTGCTCTTCTCAAGGCATAGCTATTGGGCAAGTCAAAGGTCACAGTGAGGCAAAGAGATGAGCACCCTCAGATTGTCAACTTTTCCCTGGAAACTGGCCTTCCCAGGTCTCCGAGGGGACCCCTGACTCGGGGCAGAGGATGCCCAGTGGTCCAGCAGTTCCAGGAAGGCTGACCTGCTGTGTTCTAGCACCCAGCTTCTGTGGGACAAATGCCCATTGTTCGAGCTCCTTGGAGCGAATACTTAAGTGTCCCAGCAAGCATTAAAGCACTCTGCCTCCTCCCTACTACCACTTCTCGACAAAGGTTTTATACGGAGCATGAGCGCCCATAAATAACAGACCAACCTATAAATAAATACAGCTGGAAGCCCACAAAAAAAGTTGACAAATGCTGTTTATTTAATTTCTCAAGTGTGGTCCATTTGAGATCCAATTGGAAAGGCCTGCTAAGCTTTTAAAAGGCCAGCTTATGTGCTTAATCTTGATTCCCCCTCTGAGGGGCCATCCTGCCATCTCCCCCACACCTGCTTAGTTCAGTAAAGCAGCATGGTCATTTACGGGGGCAAGGGTTTGGGAGAAAGAAGGGTATCCCAGGTCTCTCCCAGTGAGGGGCACTCGACTCCGGACAGGTCCAAGTCACGCCATCACTATCCATCTTGCTCCAATCTAGCCAGTTTGATCTGCCCTCATTATTCATTTACTGGGTGGGAAGGTCTGGGTTCTCCTAACTGCCTACAAGGAGTGGAAAAAGCAGTGGTAACAGCAAGGTGGAGCCAGTGTGGTGGGCCTCTTGCTAAGAAGTGTCTGAATCATTAATAATTTCAGAGGTGAGCAAAGAGGGCAGCACCTTACAGAAGGAAAGCAGGCTTTTAGCATCCAGATGGCCACCCTTGCACATCTCCTTCCTGCCCCAGGGCCTTTGCTCGTGCTCTTCCTGCTGCTTGAGATGCCCTTCTCATCTTCATTGAACTAACTCCTATCTTTCGAGTTGCAGCTAATATGCCACTTCTTCCAGGAAGGCTTTCCTGCCTAAAATATGCAGTCCCTCAAAAGACACAGACTGCCAGTTTCCTTGTTATATGTTCCTGTAGAACCCTGAATCTCTCTGTGGTAGTTCTGTCATTTCCACTAAATTATTCACTGTGCTGGTATTTGGTAATTATCTGTCTTGCTCGCTCAATTATCACTTCTCACCGGCTACCTCCAAATTTGAGCTCCTGTCATCACTCACCTGAGCAAACGCAGTCACTTCCCTGAAGGTCTCTGTGCTTATGATAGCAGCCAGAGGAACACTTAGAAAACAGAGGTCACATCATGTTCCTCCTCTGCCCAGAAGCTCCAGGGGCTCCTGTTTCACCCAGAATGAAAGCCAGAACCTTTGCAGTGGCTACTGTGCTCTCCAAGATCTGGTCCTGTGACCTCTCGACCTCATTTCTGGCCACTACCCCTTGCTCATGGTTTCAGCCACAATGGTCTCCCTCCTGAACACATATTTATTATTTCCTCAAATAGCTGCAGGGCTCTCTTCCTCACTGTCAAGTTTCTACTCAAACTGCATCTCATCCGAGTGATCACCTTCACCCCTCCCCAGTCATCTTTCTCCCTGTGCTTGCTTCCCCCCATAGTGTTCATCACCACTCACATGTCATGCATTTCATTAGCTCCTCTCCATCTTCTCCGGAAAAGCCTGCTGAGCTTACTGCTCTATACCCACTGCCTAGACTAGCCTTGACACAAGAAGGTCCTCCATGGAAATAGTTAGCGTAAGTGAATGTCATATTTTAAATAATGTAGCTCCTTGCATGGGTTTGGCCAACAAGCAAGGCAACTGAATTTTTTGAAGTAGGATTTCCTGATCTTGAATAGGTTTTATCAGCAGGTGTCAGTGCACCTTGGCTTTCTTTTCCAGCTATGAACAAGCGTCTACAACAAAGGTCTTAGAGATTCCTGCTGGAGTATGCCACCTCCTCAGAGAGGCCCTCCCTGAACACCTTATCAAAAATTGCTTCTAGACACCTGAATAGGCAGTCACTCTGTTATATGTACATTATAACATTGAACACCATCTAAAAGTATCTTACATATGTATTTATTCACTGTTTTACTGTTTATCGCTTATTCTGCATAGAAATGAAGCTCCATGTGAGTAGAGACTTTCTCTTGTTCACTTCTGTGTCCTTAGCACCTTGAACATATCTGGCACATAGCAGGTACTCAAATACTTGTTGGAAGAATGGACAAATGGTTTGTTATAAGGGAAAATATGGGTTATGGTAAAATAATTGCAAACATGACTGTAATTCTCAACCCCTTCTGTAACCTTTACAGTGACTGTAGCTTCTTCTTCCATCAAAAGGTGGAGGTAATTGCCCCACACCTGCATTGAAGCTGGGCTTATGACTTTGGGCCAATAAAATGCTGCAGACAGGCCAGCATGCCTGCCAGCTCTGAGTCTAGATCTCAAGAGGTCTTACATGCTTCTTCTAATCTACCTCTTGGAACCCTGACTTCACTATGAAAGACTCATGGCCCAGTCACCCCTGTCACACTAACATCTGATCAATATCCAGACAGGTGAGTGAGGTCATACTACAGTAGCAGCTCTTAGCCAATCAATGAGCTAATTAGGTGTTAACCTTACCAGCTGAACACAGATAAATGAGAGTACCCAGCTGAGATCAGATGAACTTGGCCCAGATCAGCAGTGCCTATCAGCTAAGACACAGACTCATGAAAATCTACTGAGTTTGGGGGTAGTTTGTTATGCAGCAAGAGCTAACTGATACATGCAATACACACACATAGAATCATGCACATACATACATATAGCTTGGCACATCATAGATGCTCTATAAATGGTACTTATTTATTGTTGTGGTGGGTATGCATTATTTGGTATTCAAAGAAGCCTTTTCCATCTGGGGAATCATAACTTTAACAATGAGATGTATGGCCATATGTTGACCAGGAGATGTGCAACCCTACTAGACCTTGGCCAGCTCATTTCTGCTATTAGCAAATATCCCTCCAGCCTTATACTTGTTCCCTTGACCTCAGGGTCAGAAGAGTATTGAGAAGCCTTCTGCAGATCTGGCTCTTTGTTTGACCTAAATAATACATGCATTTTCCTGTTTCTATGATGTTTTTAGGCCTCTGATTTATGGCAATGAACATGCCCCTCCATTTGCCCTGGCTTTTGTTAATGACCTATCATGAATTATCCAGGAAAGAAATGTTAAACGAGCTAATTAGGCATTAACCTTACATTATAGATCAACCACACAATTGGATCCTTCACAGCTATGAATGTGACAGCACAAAGCATTAAGTATTGATGGTCACAGGAAGGGCCAAGAGTCTGGAGGTGGGGAAGCAAAATGCAGGGTTGGGGGAGGGGAAATGAAGATGCCTTCTGCAAGCCTGCTGGTCGGAGGGGAGATTGGTGGGATCCAGCCAAACTGCCTAACGTATTCACTTATTAACTGTGTGAGCTCATAAAATAAGGAATGATAGCAACTCTCTCATAGAGCTATGCAGAGTGAGACACCATGTCATAAGGGGCTGCCATGTACTTGGACCTCAAAAAATATTCTTTCTCTTCCCTCTCTTTTTGGAAAGTTTGTCTTTTGGAGCTCACAATTAAAGAGTAGCCACTCTACCCCTGGGGCCACTTTGGAAAGACAGGCCACAGTGTCCTGGTAGGTTCCTGGTAGAATTTCCAGTAGAATCAAGTTAGCACCCTGAACATGAGTGGTGCACAAATGAGCCAAGTCAAGTTGGAAACAATTTTAATAAGTAGCTAGGTGAATTTGACAATGGTGATGATGATAATGATGATGATGATGATGGTAATTTACTATATATACAGCTACAGAAAATGTTCTTATTCATAATTTAATTGATTCAAAACATACCAGAGAGGTGATCAAGACAGGCTTTCTTTTCTCCATTTAACAGGTGGAGAAATGAAGACTCATAGAGGATACATGTCTTGTTGAAAGGGGAAGCCAGGAGTGGAACCTTGGTCTTTCATTCCCAGACTTGTTCTATTTTCATGGTGCCATTTGACCTTTTCTCTGAGTCACCTCCCTTTTCTGGGACATAGCCCTCAGTCATACATGAGTATGTATGGGGCATGCCCACTCTGCCTACATCCCCTCCTAAGGGAAACCATTCTGGCTATGTTGTGTATCACATGACCCCACTCCCTTCATTCTCCCTAGTCATACTGATTGGAAGGGAGGTGGTCACCTGATCAATAGCAGCCAATCAGCAGATTTGCCCATGAGCACTGGTGACACTGAGTCAACCAGATTATCTCTTAGGAATCTGAATACCTGGCACCAAATGTGAGGAAGGGCAAGAGGCTGAGGTGGGACAGGGCAGACAGAAGCCAACTTGGAGCAATCTTCTGAGGAAACAGAGAAGGCAATGAAGCTGATATAGGGCAGACACAGACACAGTACAAGAGTGTGTGTGTGTGTGTGTGTGTGTGAGAGAGAGAGAGAGAGAGAGAGAGAGAGAGAGAGGAAGAAGAAGAGGAGGAGGAGGAGGAAGAGAGGAAGGAGGAGATGGAGAAGGAAGGAATGGAGGAATAAAAGAGGAAAAGAATGGATGGGAGAGGAGATTGGATTATTAAGAAATTGCTTTGACTCCTAAGGTATTCTGCTTCCATTTCTAACCCTGAATATCCTCACTCCCCCTTTTGTTTTAAGCTGGTATGAAGGGACTTGATACAGTGATTTTCAAAGTTGAAATACTGGGCTTCCTGAGCTCTGCATTGTATATCCTCACATGCCACAGGGGCAAGGAAGATATGTGATATTTCATTGAAAAAAACTGACCTACTGTCTTCTGAACGCCGTGGGGTGGCAGTGTGGAGGAGTCCGGGGAGTCCAAGGCAGACATCCTGGTCCTGATGGAAGTCACCATGAACTCATGCCTAATACCACTGTCACAGAGAAGCAGCCTAGTATCAAAAGGGAGCAGGGTAGAGAACCCCGTGGCGCATGGGGGGCTCTACAAGTGCAGGGTGCTCCCACCCCTGCTCAAGTGGACGCCAGGCAGAAGGTCTCCACGTCACATGCTGCAGATGTCCTTGTAAGATGTGGGTCTACAATGGCCCTATCTGTTACAATGGGCAGACGAAGTATTGTGGGAGTTGAATGTCATTGCTGGTCATGTGACCCACCATGTCCCTGGACTCAGGCACGGCATCAAGAAGAAGCAAAGCCCCAATGGGGTTGGGGTGGTGGCACAATGAGTGGTGTCCAGGGGGGATGTGCTGACTCTCAGTGGACTCCGTGAGAATCCATAATCGAGGCGGGTCATCCTGTTCCTCATACATGATGATTGGGCCATTATCCCAGATTTCCACTGTACACTCTCGGGGGGGGGGGGCAGGGAGGGCAGGACAAAAACCTTACATCCCAAGGGTTGAAACTGTGATACATTAATAATGCGTTCTTGGATGCTTTGGGTTTTATTAACACTGAAAATAAATCTACATTAAGGACAAGTGGTGGTTAAATTTCATTCTGGAAAAATTGGCCGTGGTTTTTGTCCCTTTTAAGGCTGTTTCCAGAGGAAAGCACATTTGAAACCACCAAATTACCCTGATTATCTTTTCCTTTTTTTGAGCCATAATTGACTGATGGCATTTGGAGCAGGCATTGAGCGGTGTTCTTGGATGCCGTGGCGAGGCCGGTGTTCTCACCTCAGGTGTGTGGAGGAGGGTACCGCCTGCCTTCTGTCTCCTTCTCGAGAAGAGTTCTCATGGTGGGATTTACTCAGAGCTGTTCAAAACAGGGGGAGTGGAGGAGTCGGTGACTTGAGGTTGTCCTGCCTTCCGGCCTCCCCACATGCCTTCCCCACTGGCTTTCTTTCTTCCTAACTCCATTTCGCACTGGCCTCTGTTTCTTGTCTTTTATTCTGCTTTACTTCTTTCCCCTCACTCTCCTTGCCTTTTAAAAAAATTGTATGAACAGATGAATAACATGAAAGTTATCATTTTCACCATATTAAGGTACCATCATTGGCATTAAGTTTGTTCACGTCGTTGTGCAACCATCACCATCATCCATCTCTAGAACTTTTTCGTCACCCAAACCAGAACTCCGTCCTCATTAAACACTAACTCCTCATTCCCCTAGCCCTGTATGATTTGCTAGTAGTGTAAGAAATTGGCTCATGTAATCATGGAGGCTGAGAAGTCCCACAGTCTGTGGTCGGCAAGCCGGAGACCCAGGGGCCAGCAGTGCAGAGTCTGGAGGCCTGGGGCCCAGGAGAGCCCAGGGCACGTGGTCTAGTCTGAGAGCAGAAGAATGTCCCAGCCTAAGCAGGCAGAGAGACAGGGAGAGGGAGGGGGAGGAAGAGAGGCAGGAGGAGGGGAAGGGGGAAGGGAAGGGGAAGAGAGAAACGGAAGGAAGGAGGGAAGGGAGAGAGGGAGAGAGAGATAATTCTCCTTTCCGCCGCCTTTTTGTTCTATTCCGTGCATGTTTGCAAGGTTCATCTATGTTGTCTCACGTGTCAGGACTCCATTCCTTTTTAAGGTTGAATAATACTTCATCTGCCATCTGTTGATGGACATTGGTTATTCATTCACTCATCTGCTGGTGCACATTGGCTGTTGGAATAGTGCTGCTGTGAACGTTTGTGTGAAGTAGTTCTCTCTGCCCTTGCTGCTGTCTCCAAAGAAGCATTTAGGCTCACAGTGGCCCCTGGCTTGGTTCTCTTCAGTTGGCCCAGTCGCATGGGCCATAGCAGAAGATGCAACACATGTTGTCCATCAGCTTGTTATCTGGTTCGAGGGTGGGTGGGACAGGGGAGACAGAATAAGGGAAATGCACTGCCCCTTCTTAGTTAGGTGACAGTCCTCAACCCCCAGTGAGGCGTGTGGGTTCTAAGTGGTGGGCAGGAGGCTGTATGAGCTTGAGCTCGGCACCTACCATCGAGGCCCTTCCAGCCTCAGTCACCTCATCTGGAAAATGGGGCGATGCCTCTTCTGCTCTCGGGCCATCTTGCAGACGAAAGGAGATAGCCCGTGCCAAGGGTCAGGCGCCTTCTGTGTTGGGTGGTTCTTGGCGCCTTCTTGGCCTGCATGGCACCAACCCTCAGCAGTCAGGATTGTGCAGCCCAGGGCTCAGCGTCTGGTTCTGTGTGGTTTCAGGCAGGGAAATATTAAAGTCTGGCGCGGGGGTTTGCTTCAGGATGGGGTGGAGGGTGCAGTCGATTCAGGCCTCGGTGTCCTGCAGGCACACGGGCCTCTGTGGCTCCCCGCCTTGGACCATCTTGCTGGCTTCCCTGAAGCTGTGGCTGAACGTCACCTCCTACTCCATCGTGATGTCAGCCCCAGTGTCAGCGTCTTTGGGTTGGAATGCTGCCTGTGAAGCCATTGGAGCGGAGCTAACCTCTTCTGTGCTCTACCCTCCTTTTCTAGGGTCCAGAGTGGGGTGTCTCCCACTTGAAGCCGGAAACTTGCCCTGAAGGGGAGTTCTGCGGGACCGATGAAGACGGGAGAAAGCCCTGGGCTCCCTGCCGTCCATGAAGGTAGGACTCGTCTTTCTTGGGGTGCAGATGGGAACGTCTGAGCCCATTTCATTTTTCAAGCAGCAAGACGGTGTGGTCCGTCCCTGTGGCCCACTTGATTGATGTTTTCTGTTCACCTGCGACGTGCCAGGCTTTATGCTATTGTGTGTGCGGATATAGCGACATCACCTTGTTGCTCTCATGGCACTTAGGGTATGTGGTGTGACAGTGAGAGGCACAGGGTGCTCCAGGAGCAGATAAAAGGGGCACCTACTGCAGGGAAGGCTTCCTGGAGGAGCGGGTGTGGCCTGAGAGAAGTGTGTACAAGGATGCAGATGATGTAGCCAATGAGCAGAGAAGGTGTGCCAGGTGGAAAGAACAGAACGTGCAGAGACGTAGATGTGAAAAGGGTATGGCTTCTTGGAACCTGTAAGTGACGGAGTATGGTTGGCAAGGGGGACCATCCCCGGATGACAGTGTGAGCCACGGAGCTGAAAGGGGAGGCAAGCCAGAGCCACGTCAGGAAAGCTCCTGCATGTTGGGGTAAGGAGTTTGCATTTGATCTCAAGACTGTGGGAGCTATAGAGAGTTTCATCAGAAGAGAGGGAGGTCCAGTCGGATTTGCACTTGGAAAGCCCCCCTTCGCTGCAGCAGAGTGGAGGCTGGTGGGATTGGAGAAGATGAATCCAAAGATAAAACCATTATCTTTGGGGGCTGTAATCAGCCATAGAGGCTGGGTGCCATTCACGGCTCAACCAAGTCACTGCCCCTGAACCTTTATTAAGCACCAACTGCGTATCCAGCAGTGCCAAGTCACCCTCTGCAGTGACAGGCGTGAGCCCCAAGATGGCTCATGCAGGCGTGAGTGCCTGTGTGGAGATGTGATGGCCAAGAGGAGAGGAAATGGGTTTGAAGATGCAGACGGGGAAGGGGGGTCACTGGAGGGGACAGGAGAGAGAGGTATAAAGGTCAGCAGGGGCTTCGGCTTGGCATGAAGATTTATAACTCCCAGCGCTCGCCCTCGCCCCCTCCCCATCCCAGCCCTCTCTCTCTCTGGCGGCAGGTTCTAGAGACACCCATTATCTCTATTAATACCAGCCACAGGGTCATTACTCAGGCACCAACTTTTCCTCCAGCATAAATATTTATACAGCACTGACCTGTGGCTGCTGCGTTTTCCTTTTATTTGATTCCTGCCGCCTTTTGTGTCTCGCTAGTCTGTGGGCTAACGTGTTTAGCTCCTCTGTCTGGAACCTTCGGAGCCAGCCAAGTCTCTGGGAGTGGGAGAGGGGGGTGGCTGGGAGGCTAAGAGGAGGAGGAGAAGGAGGAGGAGGAGGAGGAGGAGGAGGAGGAGGAGGAGGAGGAGGAGGAGGAGGAGGAGGAGGAGGAGGAGGAGGAGGAGGAGGAGGAGGAGGAGGAGGAGGAGGAGGAGGAGGAGGAGGAGGAGGAGGAGGAGGAGGAGGAGGAGGAGGAGGAGGAGGAGGAGGAGGAGGAGGAGGAGGAGGAGGAGGAGGAGGAGGAGGAGGAGGAGGAGGAGGAGGAGGAGGAGGAGGAGGAGGAGGCAGGGTGGGTACCACTTACTGACACTGGTGAAAACCCGTGGCGTGATGTAAGGAACTCTTATCGGCTGGTTAATAACCGGCTGGCCGAGCTCGAAAGGAAAGGACTGTAGTGGGGGCTCTTTGCTCCCTGAAACCTGCACCCCTCAAAAATCCAGGTCAGAGCAAACTTCCTACAAGACCTTTGTTAAGAGCCCCGTTTCTGGCCCTGAAAGGTGGGGGCCTGGAACAGTGTGCCCAGGGTCATGGATTCTTACATTTGCAAAAGCCTGATATTTTTGTTGCCTTCCTCTTAGAGGTCCCCCAGTTGAATGAGCTACAGGCCCCATAAACCTGCCTCTGCCCCTGTTTGTGGTGATTTGAATTACATATGGTTCTTGGAGTAAATGTCGAGATGTAAATATTACATGAAATAATGAGTAACAATAATAACTATTATAATAGCAATTACTACTCTTAGGGTGTCTACTGAGTATCGGGTTCTCTTCATTACATTTCCACAATGATCTTGAGACAGGCATTCTCTTCCCCAGAATACAGATGTAGAATTTGGGGTACAGGGAGGTTATGTGTGTAGTCCAATGTCCCAGTTAGTGAGTGGGGGACCTAGGACCTGGACCCAGGCTGGCTATGCTTTCAACATCCACACGTGGGAATGACTGGAATATTGCATAGCGTGCCTCCTGTGCACCAGGCAATGGACATGTATGTATTTATTTCGCATGCTCTGTCAAATAGTCCTGCAAGGCAGAGAGACAGTATTGGCTCTGTTCTGTAAATGAGAAACCAGAGGCACGGGAAGAGAGAAGGAACGCTGCTAAATCAATACAGCGAATATATCACAAATCAAAACGCGGCCCTGGTATGTCCGACTCTTCCCCAGCCCTGTGATCGCAACCTGCTGCGAAGGTTGGCAGGGAGCGCCCGGAATGAGCAGTTATGTTTGGTGGTACAACTAAGGGTGGTATTTCCACCGATATTTTCTTTTCTGCTGTTTTGACAGTTTGATCAAGGAGATCTCATGCATTTCATAAAGGAAAAGTGGAGATGCTGGAGAGCTCCTTCCTTTCCCCTGCAAGTGGGTTGTCCATGCGGCCAAGGTGTGGGCTGCTATCCTTGAGCCAAGCAAGGGTGCCCCGCATCAGAGTCGAGTGGGCACTTGTGAAATTTGGAACGGGAAGCTGGTCAGGAGTGGAAGGCAGGTGCTTTAAAGGGCTGTCTGTCTGCTACTGGCTTTCAACCTTCCCATCCCGACCCCCACAGCCCAGACCTCAGCCTTGCACAGCCTGCCAAGACCTCCTCAAGCACCAGCTACTTCCTTTAGGGCCAAGCATGTGGTCTGTGCCACTCGCAAAGCATCCTCAGCACCTAGCACAGCTCCTGGCACCGAGTAGGTGTTTCATAAATAATCATTGCAGAAATGAATGAGGGAAGAGATGACCTTCCACCAGGGACCACCTCTTAGAAGCATTTGAATTTTTATGAAAGCTCTGGAAATCAGAAAAGTTCTTAAAGGCCCAAGGAGCCTGGATGCACTTCAAAGACCAACAGCCATCTTCCTTGATAACCCGCTGTGGGACTGGGGAAGTCATTCATCCCCTCTGGGCCTCGGTCCTTCCTGGAAAAATAAGGGGCGGGCCTTCAGAGTCCCGAGTGTGAAGCTGGGATGGTGCCGGGCAGGGTGGAGCACCGCCATTAGAAACAATAGCCAGACTTCCTGAGCCCAGGCCCTGGCTTCACTGGGACTGGCTGTGTGTCTGATGAACAAGTGGCCCACACCTTTCTGTGCCTCAGGTTCCCCATCTGGGAAATGGGGATGGCCAGAGTCTCTAACTCGTTGAGGCTTCACAGGATTAAATTAGTTAACACATAAAATGGAAGCTCCTAGCACAACGCCTGGCATGAAGGACGTGACTAATACCTGCCCTCTGAGATGATTGTCCATGCCTGTGAACTGGGAGGTATAAAGTTCAGGTTGTATTCACAATAGTGACCGTGGTCAAGTGCTTACAATATGCTAGACCTTATCTCCCTTACTCCTTGCAAAACTCTGTAGGGGTTTGCCTTTATCTTCACAGGCACCATTTTGCAGATGGAGAAACAGGCACAGAGCAGCTAAGCCACTTGACTAAAGTCACACAGCCTCAAGATAGGGGCGGATATCAACCCAAGCAAAGTCTGGCTACCAATTCAGATACTCACCAAGGCCAGGCAGGTACTTGAGTGGGTGAAGGAAACCTGGTGTAAGAGAAAAAATAAGCAACTGCAAGTGTTTTGTTCTAGCACAACACTAGCCTCGTTTCCCTGTCTTTTGAATGTACATTGGCCCTCAAGCTTGGCTGCCATTTAAATCATGTGAGGATTTTAAAAGCACACACTGATGTGGGGTGTCATCCCCAGAGATTGTGACACAGTTGGTATGGGGGGTGGCACCTGAGCTGCAGGATTATGTAAGTTCTCCAGTTGATTCTAATGTGTAGCCAAGATTGAGAGCCACCATTCAGGAGTGCTGAGTGAGCCAGAGAAAGCATGCTGGCCGCCATATTGAGCTAAGGAACCACCAAGTTGCAGTCTTACATAAACATACATTGTCTTTGAGATGAATCAGTCAATATATCCATGGATCCTCCCATCATTCACACACCCACACACTCATCTGCCCAGCCAGCCTCTTATACCTCCATTCTCCTATTCACCTATGTTTCCTTCCTTCTGTCCATCCATTCATTCATCCATCCTTGCAGTCATCCATTCATTTATCTGCCTATCAACCAACCCATACCCACCCTTACATCTACGTACTCACCAACCTACTTATGTATTTGTCCATCCACCTTCCTACTCACCCATTCTTTCACCCATCTATCTAACCACCACTCCCTCCTTCTTTTCCTCTCTCCCTCTTTCCTCCCTCCCTCCCTCTGCTCTTTCCTTCCTTCTCTCTTTAATTCTGCCTCTTTTTCCTCCAGACCCCAGCCTGGGCTCACCCTCAGGGCAGGCCTGCTTGCAATGGCATACAGCTTCCCCCTTCTCTTCTCTTAAAAGTTTCTCTTCCACGACATAAGCACAATGCGCTTCTTTGAGGTGCCTGGCGGAAGTGAGCCAGAGAGAAAAACGGAATCTGTTTCTGGTTTTCCCTGGATGACCTTTCTTTCCTGAGGAAGTCTCTTATAAACACTTCCAGCACTGCTGGACGCCAGGACGTTTGAGCGGCTTCTCCAAGTTGAAAGGCAATCTCAAGTGCATGCCTGGTGTGCGAGGCTCGGGATCCAGGGTGAGGTTTGAGTGAGGTGCTGAGCGTGCAGCCCAGAGCCAGCCCCTGGGCACTGCTCTCCACCCACAGCTGGCAGGCCCACAGTGCAGGGCAGGACTGACTGCAGAGGCTTCTGCAGTTTCTGACGTGGCTCTCCACTTCAGGGTCTTTCTCCGTCCCCACTTCTAAAGCAGAGTGTGTTACCTTGGCACCACTGCTGTTTAGGACCAGAAAGTCCTTTGTGGTGGAGACTGTCCTGTGCATTGTAGGATGTTCAGCGGCATCCTCTGGTCTGTACCCTCTGATGTCAGTAGCATCTGCATCCCTCCTTGCCAAGTGTGACAGTCAAAACTATTTCCAGCCCTGGCCAGTATGACTCAGTGGTTGGACATTGTCCTGTGTACTAAAAGGTTGCTGGTTCAATCCCAGTCAGAGCACATGCCCAGGTTGTGGGCTCCATCCCCAGTAGGGGGAGGGGACTGTAGGAGGAGGCCAAACCATGTTTCTCTCTCTCTCTTCCTCTGTCTCTAAAATCAATAAAAACATTAACAGCAACAATAAAAATGTCTCCAGACATTGCCAGATACTTTGCGGGGTGGGGTGGAGGAGGATATGTGCCCGAGGTTGAGACCCACTGTTTTAACTAGGCTCAAGGTAATTTGCAAGATGTCACTTACTGAAATACTCTCTTTGTGAATAAGGAATATGCATCATAGTAATAGTTACCAACGTCATCACTATAGCTCAGCATTCTCTCTAGCAATAATAACAATCTTCTATATATATAAAAGGCTAACATGCAAAGTGTCCCCTTGGGAGTTTGACCAGGAGACCAGGAGTTTGATCACTCACTATGACGTGCACTGACCTCCAGGGGGTGGCACGGAATGAAGGAAGGCCCTGGCTGGCAGCCAGCAGCTGGGGAAAGAAGGCCCCAGCCAGCAGCCGGAAGGCCCTGATCAACCCTGATTGGCCCTGATCGCTGGCCATACCTAGGGACCCTACCTGTGCAGAATTTCGTGCACCAGGCCTCTAGTGTAATAATAATAGTAATGATAATTAACACTGTTGGTATTCACCACATGCTTGGCCTCACATATATTAGGAACTGAGGTCCTCAACCAAGACTGTAACTAGATCGGAATCTCCCCGCAACTTTAAAAATTCACAAAGGAAAATAAATAAATAATAATCCTATCTAATAAAATAGTAATATGCAAATTGACCATCACTCCAACACACAAAGATGGCCACCCCCATGTGGACACGAGATGGCCGCCACAAGATGGCCAGCAGGGGAGGGCAGTTAGGGGCAATCAGGCCTGCAGGGGAGGGCAGTTAGGGGTGACAAGGCTGGCATGGGAGTGCAGTTAGGGGTGATTGGGCCAGCAGGGGAGCAGTTAGGTGTTGATCAGGCTGGCAGGGGAGTGGTTAAGCATTGATCAGGCTGGCAGGCAGAAGCAGTTAGGGGCAATCAGGCAGGCAGGTGGGTGAGCGGCTGGGAGCCAGCAGTCCTGGATTGTGAGAGGGATGTCTGACTAAATGGGCAGTCAGACATCCCTCAAGGGGTCCCAGATTGGAGAGGGTGCAGGCTGGGCTGAGGGAGACAACCCCCCTGCACGAATTTCGTGCACCAGGCCTCTAGTAATGATAAGAAATAAAATGAAAGAAGATAAATTTACAAAGCCCAGGCACCCCCTCCCACCTCAGTCAATTCTATCATGTGCTCTGCGGTGGGGCCTACTGACTGTGGTGGATTGAAGAGTGGCCTCTGAAAAGATATGTCCATGTCCTAACCGTCTCCACCTCCCCAACTTGTGAATGGGACCTTATTTGGAAAAAGGGTCTTTGCAGATGAAATTCACTTAAGGATCCCTAGATGAGATCATCTCAGAGTACCTGGTGAGGGTGAAGGGGGGTTAAATCTGCTGACAGGTGTCCTGTGAATAAGGCAGGGAGAGATTAGATGGAAGAGGAGGACACACAGAGACAGAAGAAGGCCGTGAGAAGACAGGCAGAGTGAAGCGGCTGCAAGCCAAGGAATGCCAGGAGCAGCAGAAGCTGGAAGAGGCCATCAGGATCTACCTGTAGAGCCTTCGGAGGAGCTATGGCCCTGCCAACACCTTGCTTTTGGACTTCGGGCCTCCAGAACTAGGCAAATAAATTCCTCTTGTTTGAAGCCACAGTCCCAGAAAATGAATACAGTGGCTTCACCAGGATCAGTGCTGCTCGTGCAAAGTGGGAGAAGGAGCCTGGATTGAGGGCCAGGAGACTGGGTTCTGGGCTTGTGTTTGCCCTGCACTCCTGGGTGATCTTGGATAACTCCGTTTTTTCCTCCAGATCTCAGGGTCTTTGTCTGTGAAGTGGGCTGATTCATGGGTGGTAAGCTCTTCCAGATCAGCACATGTGAGTGAGTGGAGTGGGCCTGGCGTGATGGTGTCCGAGGGAGAATGGTAACTGGATAAGCCAGGAGGCCTTTGCCCCTCTGAAGGGCTCAGCTGTCACTCAGCTCCTGAAAATTATTGCCAGACAGGAATGCTGGCCCAACATGGCCGGAACCTCTTATTTTCCAAGAGAAGAGTGAAATCAAGATTTTTATGTAAAATCTGATTTTTGAATGTCTACAAGTGATTCAAAGTTATTATGAGCATGGCACGGGTCAAACAAAGCAATCCTGCAAGCCAGAAATGACCTCTAATATAGCCCATCTTCAAGGTGGCTCTCCAGTCCCAGGCTGTGATTCTCTCGCTTACAGGAATGCCCATGGGTGCCAGGGCCTGTCTTTGGCAAACCCAGGACAATAGACTGGGCAGGAGGTGGACAGTAGTGCAGGGAAAACTGGTGCTCATCCATTCGGGGCTAGACAGAACCCACTGGCAGAAGAAAACTCAAGAGGCTTGGTCCACAAATGCCCGATGCTTTATTGTTCCTTCCTCGCAGAGCTGTGGGTTCAGGGGGCAGACCCGATTTTCATGTGCAAAGCTTAAGCCACTAGTGAGCCCGGGCTCCATGGTGCGCCATCAATCAGAGGCTGTTTTTATTAGTAGTAATAAAATCCAGCTGAGGCCGGAAGTGGTAAGGAAGTGGGGCCTGGGAGAAGGCAAGGCTTGGAAGTAGTGGAAGACTCATCTTGCACCCATGAGAAAATGCTTTGAGACTTGCAAATTTCCCATGGGCATGCAGGCTTATGTTTCTCTCCACCCATCACGTGGATCTGGAGCGTTCATGGTGTGCCAGGCACCGAGTGGGCACTGAGGATACAAGAATGCATGGGACAGACATCTTCCGGCCATCATGGACTTGCATCCACAGGAGGGGAGGGGGATAATTCGATGAGCAATTCCTCAGAGTGTGAGGGAGACACTAATCGAGCAGGCTCTGTGGGAAATCTATGGGAGGGTCAAAGGCTCATTCCCAGCGGGACTGACATTTAAGCTCTCACAAGAAAGACATGCAGAGAGCCAGTCACGCTAGAGCATGCACACAGGAGCCAGAGCCCCGCCAAGGACGGCGGACTCGGGACAGGGCTCCTGTGTGGAAGCACTGGTGATGTGATTAGCCTCCCTGGGCGTCAATATTCCCATCTGAAAAATGAGAGGGCTGTCTGGGCCCCCGCTCGGGCCCTCCGAGCTCTGCGAGCACATGAATCTTGGGTGACAAACTGAAATGGAGATGGATGGGGACATGGTGCAGCACCTGTTTGGCCTTTCTCGGCCTGAATAATCACTTAAAGCGCAGCTCTGGAAGCTGTTGAGGGTGGAACGAGATATGTCCAGCTGTGGGTTTCATCTTCATTAGCGTGGGGGGCAGTGACACCAGCCTCTAGACGTGCCTTGAGATCTGGCACCAGCCTTGAGGGCCTCCCCTTCCTGATAGTCACCATCACAAAATGGTTACAGTTCCCTCACCATGTGCCAAGCACATGCGTCCTTCATTTACACAACAAATATTTACCAAGTCCCCATGCTGTGCTGGGCACTGGGGATACCTTGGTGAATGAGACGGAAAGGCTGCAGGTTGACATGGAGTTCAGATGAGCAACTAAATGGCAAGATGTGAGATGATGAAACTAAATAGCGTATGTTCATGCATGAGAGAGAGAGAGAGACAGACAGAGACAGAGAGACACACTAATAACCAAGTACAGTACTGGAGACTGCAGTCACCGATGACCTTGAGAAGTTGACTTCTGAGCAAAGACCTGAAGTTGCCAGGACATCAGCCAGGTGAGATCAGGATCAGGGGAAGGGCATTCTAGGCGCAGGGAACAGAGGTGTAAGGCTCTGAGGTGACGTGTTCAAGGGAGAAGGGCAGTAAGGGTGAAGCTTAGTGAGCAGGGGACAAGTTGGAGAGGGGCCTGGACTAGAGTGTGGAGGCTGTTTCCCCTCCAGGCTCCACGAGAGCCTCCTGAGGTGCTGTGTGCGGGAAGGATGTGATCTGACAGGTTTTGCAGTGACAACCTTGGTGCTCTGTGGCGCGAGAAGAGAAGCAGAGGCACTGGGGAGGAGCCTGCTGGTGTTGTCCAGGCAGCAGCTGATCGTGGCTTAGTAGCAGTGAAGATGGGACATTGGTCGTTTGGGGGATAAAGCTGCCAACATTTGCTGGTGGGTTGGCCACAGGTAAACAGGGATCAAAGAGAAGCATAAAAAAATACCTATATTTCGGCTTGCCTGAGCCAGTGGATTTTCATATTTACTACCCACAACTACCCTTTGAGGTGGTGATAATTATCCCCATTTTATGGCTGGGGAAACTGAGGCATCTCTAACGGTCAGAACCAGGGCTCCAACCCAGTCTGTTTGCCACCAAAGGGCATTTGGAATCCTCTCTGCTCAATTTCCTCTCTCCTTGTGTGCATCACCCAGTCCTCCCTCGGGGGCTGGCTCGCATGCAGGACCCAGCCCTTTCCCCTTGCTTTGGGTGAGAGACCTGGTTGGTGCAGTGCAGTCGGTAACCCCTGAAATGTCAGTGCCTGTCAGCTTCTGAGGCAGAGACCAGAGGGGCAGGGAGCGCCTCTGGAACCCACTCTGGGAAAGTGTGTCTCACCAACCCTTTGCTCCCCGGATCTCTGCACCTCCTGCTCCTCTGATGGCTTCTAGCTTTCCACTGGTGACAGCTTCGATGATCTCCTGTGACAGGGGGAATATGCAGCCACAGGGATGCAGCTCCGTGCCCAGGAAATGTCACCTCCAGTCCATGTCACGGAGGGGAGAGAAGCAATTAAGGCACTAGCCAATTCTTGGAGCTCTGGCTCCAGGCACACAGTGGGGGTGGAGAGGGAGATGGAGGAGGAAGGAGGAGGGAAAGGAGGGCCGCAGGGCAAGTCAGGGAAGGCATCTGTGGAATGAGTCAATGAAGATTATAGAGGGTGGTGGTGTGTGCCACCCAGATCCTCTCACTCTGAACCAAGAGACATAGTTCTCTAGCTCCAGAGGTGGGTGTGGCTGGCTCCCAGCTGGGTCCCTCTGTGGGACCTGCCCTGGCTGAAGGGAGCTGCTTGCCCACTCCCCAGGAGAAGCCTGCACCGGACAGCTGATGGTTGGGGTTTAGAAAGACTCAGCCCCTTTGCATTGATTTAAACGAGCTCTGATGGGCCATCCCGGCTCCCAGCGCCCAGCTCCCTGTGGATGGACTGAGACCATTGCTAGAGCTTCATCCCAGTCCACGTCCCCCTCTGCCCACACGCTTCCCATGCTCCCTTGTAGGGGTTCTGTGAGCAATCCCTAATGTGCACATCTCGGCCTCAGAGACCGCCAGCCCAGACAGATACCTTGAAGGGACAACCACCGTTCATGCATGGGCTCATCACCGTGTTCATCCCTCTTGCCAGGCTGTACAGGGAAGAGGTCTACTCTGTCATATTCCAGAGCTTCTTTTTCCGTTTTACTCCTGCCTTTGAAGAACTATTCCTTAGCGGGTTGGGCATCACTTCCCTCCATATGAATCTTTCTGGAGATGGTCCGAGTATCTTCCTTGTCCCTCTAAGAAGCTCCATGTCGCCCTAGCCAGTTTGGCTCAGTGGATAGAGTGTTGGCCTGTGGATTGAAGAGTTCCGGGTTTGATTTCAGTCAAGGGCATGTACTTCGGTTGCAGGCTTGATCCCTGGCCCTGGTTAGGGCACATGCAGGAGGCAACCAATTGATGTGTCTCTCTCATATTGATGTTTCTCTCTCCCCTGCCCTCTCTCCACTCTCTCTAAAAATCAATGGAAATATATCCTTGGGTGAGGATTAAAAAAAAACAAATAAACAACAACAACAACAAAAAAACACACACACAAAAAAGAAGCACCTCTGTCAAAAGGACAGGGGATATTTCTTTGGAGTCAGAAGTAGACCTGGGATTTGTCATCGAACTGGCTGGGTGACTCAAAGACATGTTTTCCGTTCTCTGAGCCTCAGTTTCCTCACCTCTGACATAAAGAGAATAATGTTGACCTGAGATGCATGATCCAGGGGTCAGATTTAATTGATACAACCCATCTAGGAGGGTGCTCACTCTGCATTTTGCAGGATATCTTGAAAAATGTCTCGCTCTCACTACCCCAGTCCCCAGGATCGCAGACCAACTTTTTGGCCTATGAAATCATTCTTTCACCCATTCATTGACAAGTGTAACTCAGCTGGGTTGCAGAATAGCATTGTCCTGATCTTGACATTCAGAGGCAGGTCCAAGGCACCCTCTTGACATTCCCGGGTTTAATCTTGCTTCCGTGGGTTTCCTTCAGCCCAGCTCCTGGGACTTTGCACCATGGTCTTTTTAAATGGCACATGTTTGGACACGATAAATGACTGCATGGCACTCAAAGGGCAGACCTACATGTTGACACCGCAAGTAATGCAGAGAGGAGAACCGAATTAAACTCGAAATGTCAAGAAGGCTGCCTTTGCACCTGCCTCTGCGGATCCAGATGAGGACTGTACTGTTTTGTATCCAGCATCCCTGGCAAGGAGCATAGCGACCAGAGAGAGCAGTGGGGTTGTTTTAAATTGCCGTCCTTTTCATATTTTACACCCCCATCTGGATTCTCACTCCGACCTGGAAACCCCTGCCCGACAGCGGAGTCCGAGAAGTCAGCTCCCATTGGCATTTGGCAGCACTGGGCCTCTTTGGGCCAAGGTTTAGTGCCAAGAGTAATTGTGATTTACACCCCTAACCCCTTTGGGTGCAAAATGGTTTTGATTAGATGCATACCATGTTTATTAAGCTTTGCTCGGGCAGGCTGGGGGCTCGGCTGGTCTGCCATAAAAGGGAGGGAGATTTACACGGCTCCCTGCAGGATTCATATAATCTCTGGGGGATTTACTGACCTTCAATTAGAACTGTTAAGTACTGTTTACATGGTCCCTAATTCATACAAGACCAATGGAAGGTTGGCTTTTGCTTTCATTAGGGACCCGCAAAGCAAGAAAATATATAAAAAAAGTCTTTGCCAAGCAAGATGTGATTTGGACAAGAATAAAAAATTGAACACAAAAGCTATTAGAGTTGAAAGCCTTACCTTGCCATCATTTAGGAGTAGTCTGATACTAAAGAGTTGCTACATTTTAGGGGGGATTAAAAACAACAACAACCCACCTGATTCTACCAGGGAAGAATTAATCTTCTTGCCATTATTTGCATAAGGATTAGCTTCACAGTTTAAAAACACTTTCTTACAGAGACCTGGGGAAGGATGGATCCTTGAATTCTTTTCTGTTATTAAAAACTCAGGATTCCCTTTAATTTTCTAGAAGGAAGAGTGCCATCTTTCCCTTTTAGGGGCCAGTTGTGCACATAGAAATTGCCTTTAGCTGTGCCTTCCAGCTGTGGTCCCTGGACTCCCCTTGGGAATATAGGGACTACCAAGGCTCTATGAAACCACGAACATCATCCATGCAAGGTGTTTTTGGTGGGGGGCACACATTTTAAAAGATACTGGAAAAACACACAACACTATTGTGTGTTTTTGAGAAGTCACATACTCAAACTGCCCACAGGGCACAGGCAGGTGTGAGAATGAGTGAATTAGCCTGTTGGGCACTAGTTAGATAAAGGGAAGAACTCATGCTCCATCTATAGAGACACCCATGGTCACCTACAGGCTCAGTGGATACTGGTGTTCACCCTTCACCATTCCTGAAGGAGAGCCCTTTGCAAGTCATTCAGGGCCACATGCAGGAGAAGTGATTTAAAATCCTTTGACATATTATGGCCATTGCTTTCTACTTCTGCCTTGGGAAAGAACCCGTAAGCTATGACAGCCCAGGGAGGGTGTTGCAAAACAAATTCAATAATTTGGCATGATAATCACAATAGTCCCAGCCAACAATAGCCTTGTCTGTGCTACATCACTGAATGCCCCCAATTGTCCTGTGTGGGAGGCATTATCCTGGTCTGACAGATGGGGAAACCGAGTCTTTGTGGGATGAAGTGAGCTGCTCTGGCTCATGTAGCAAGTAAGTGGCAGTGTGAGGATTCAAACCCGTGTCAGAGCCCACACATTTGGCGTCACACTCTGGTCCCTCCTGTCTTTGACCTGCCGGCTTTTTGCACCAGGCCTTAGCAGGCACTCCACGAAAATTTGCACAATTGGCTGGAATAACCTTTTTTGACCTTGTAAGTGCATCAAAGACCTTCCATCTACTCCTTCCTCCAGCATGTATCCTCCGCAAAGACGGCAATGTGCTCAATTGTCCTTACTGCTGGCCAAACCACCCTTCCTCTTGCCATAGAATTACTGTATCTAATTTCGAGATTTGGCATTCCTCGTCACCCGCCCCTTACCTCCTCTTCTCTTCCTGGTCAAATGCAAAGATTTGTCTGCTACCCTAGGGTTCTAATACAGGACACACTTCTGTTGATATAGAAGGTGGGCAGAATGTTCCAGAAATTTCCAAGGCTATCAGAACAACATCCTTAAAGTTTTGTGCGCTTACTATCATCTAAATTTGCTCCTCATTTCGGGTTTTGACCTTTTTCCTACTCTGTCTTATAAAAAGAAATGGGAATTTCATTTTTTTTGGGGGGGGGGAGTCCTCTGGGAATCCAACAACCTCTCCTTCCTTTTATTCAGTTAAAAGCTGAAAATATCAGCTGGCTCTTATCTGCCTCCTGCTCTGCGATTTTTATTTTTGCTTTTATTTTGGTAGTGAGAGGTCATGGTAGACAAATAAAAATAATTCTGAGGTTATCTGAGAGCTGACATCCCACACAATAGCAATAAGAACGTTTTCCAAATTTAAAACTCTGATGGAGGAAGTGGGTTACAATAGGAGCAACCTCTGACCCTGATCAGTCATAATGGCTTCCTGGATTCAGGGATATTATGGGCTGGAGCCAAGGGTTTCAGCAGAGAGAGCACAAGATGTGTTAAACTTAGAACACAATGTGCGAGTTCCGGGCGGGGCACTTGTGTGGACATCTTTCTTTCTTTCCGGTGAAACCGATTCCTCTCTAAACAGGCCTTGGCTTTCTCAGCATCGGGCTAAACCTGGTGTAGTTGTTTTGTGGCTGATTTGAAGAGAAATTTCACATTCCTGGAGATGTTGATGAATCTGAAAGTCTGCCCTCTGAAAACCATTTCTAGGGCTTATTGACTCCCCCAACTATTTATTGAGTGGCTCCTGTGTGCCAGGCGCTGTTCTAGATGCTGGGAAACAGCAATATACACAAAATCAGCCCCAAAGTACTGTCCTTGTAAAGCTTCATTCTGTAGCACGGTTCCCAGCCTCGGTGCCACTGACATTCTGGACTGGAAAACTGGGCGGGTGGCTGTCCTGTGCATTGTAGGATGTTGAGCAGCATCCCTGACCTCTATCCACTGGAAGCCAGTAGCTCCCTTCCCAGCTGTGACAACCAAAAATGTATCCAGACAGTGCTAAGTGTCTGGGGGTGGGGGTTGGGCAATAGTCACTCTTGACTGAGAGCCACTGTTCTATAGGGAGAAAGATAGACCATCAATGACGAGTGATTACATAGGTGAACAGGCAGTGATGGGAGCAATGATGATGGTGATAGTTTTGGCAATAAAGATGATGATGATGATAAAAGAGGGAAGGGAGAGAAAAGAAGGAGGAGGGGAAGGAAGAAAAGATAATTAAAAAGAAGGTGATGACGATGACAACGATGATGATGGCGACTATGATGAAACTATGGCCTGGAAGGGAAGAGGTAAGTGGTGAACTGTGGATTAACAGAGCATGGAGCACTTGGCAGCTGCTTGTCAGATTCTGTCCACATTTCCCCCCAGCACCTGAGTTCATGAAGATTCCTCCCAATGGCCAGTGTCTCTAGAAGATAAACCTGTCACCTATTTCTCCTGAGTAGTTGACCGTCAATGATTCCATGAGTTCTTACCAAGCATCAGTTCTGTATAAGACGTGGTGGGAAGGAGCAGGAATTCAAAAATGTGGTCCTTGTCTAAGCTATTCTCCTTCTTCATGAGGAAAGCCAAACTCCTTCTATCCACAAAGGTTCTTCTTGCCATTTCACGGTTGACCTTCCCCTCAGATCCTGCCACTGGACAAGTGGAGACACAGCTTTGGGACCTGTCTGAATGTATTGCTGTGCGACTGTCATTTAGCTTTCTGTGGGGGTCGAATTACTTCCTGTCTTGTTCATTCACTTCAGAACACCCTGTTCTTAGATCCAAAACCCTGGAAGACTCCAAGTCAACAAGCACCATTATGAGTTTCAACTGAAGAATATTGGCTGAATTCAACTCAAATGCTTCCCTGGCCCCTGGTAACAGGAGTGAAGTTAACTCTTGAGAAGGATGAAGGGAGAGATGTTAGCATTTGGTGGATGAGCTCTAAAAGATCAGAACTGGAAAGCGCCTTATCCGTCATCTCTTCCAAACCTCGCCCATTTTCCTGTGGGAAAATTGAGGCACAAAGAGTGGACTTTCTCAGCAGATGTCACCCAACTAGAGGGTAACACAACCCAGACTAGAACTCACGTTTGTGGACTCTTGCCCCACTGTTTTCCTTGCTCTATTATTACCCACTTTCTATAAATCAAGTCGCCAGAAATGTACCAGGAGCATCTTTCGGTCAAGGACGAATCTTCCTGTGAAGTGAACAGTTGCTTCTCCTTCAGTGCTTTCCTAAGTCTTGATTTTCATTGATCAGGTTTAAAAAAAACAACAGAACAACTCTATGCTTTAAAATAATGAAGCTATAAAGAATTTGCATTTAACCTCAATGTCACAAAAGCATGAAAAGCTGCCTATTGAAATGAATGGTAACTTTCTCATTCTAAATAAAATGTCATTCACCTCATTGATTCTACTGAATCTACACATTCTGAAGCTTTGTTTTCATTTCCAAGTAGAGTGGCCAACCTGCTGAGCTATGACAGGTGAAAGGAAAGGCAAGAGAGAAGAGAGGAACTACAGGGAAGAGAGGAGGGAAAATCAGAGCATAAATATATCAAAACTCTCCTCTTTAAGGCACCAGAGAGAGCTCACAGAGAATTCAAGAAAACCACATTTTTGGCACCCATATGGACCTCAAAATTAATCATTTATGTCTGTATATTTATATCTTCCTTTATCCTTCCAGAAAGAAAGAGATAAGATTATTAATACACAGCCTTTATTGATCATTTATCAAGTGCCAAGAACTGCATATACATCATCCCATTCAACTTGTTATCACAGTAACACAAGAAGGCAACTTTTCTGACTCCCGTGTGTCATGGGTTGAACGGTGGCCCCCCAAAAGGTGTGTCCACCTGGAACCTGTGCATGTGAGCTTATCTAGAAGAAGAATCTTTGCTGATTATAATGAAGTTAGGGGTCTTGAGAGGAGACATCTTGGATTATCTGGGTGCCCTAATCCTTATAAGAAGAGAAGACACATGTATGGAGGTGAAGACCACGAGAAGACTAGGGCGGAGATTTGCATCATGTGTCACATGTCTACAGCCAGGAACACCAAGCAGTGCCAGCAGCCCCAGGAGCTGGGAGAGAGGCATGGACACCCTTGATTTAGGACTTATGTCCCCAGAACTGGGAGAGGATAGATTTCTGTTGTTCAAAGCCATCCCAGTTTGTGGCAGTTTGTTGTAGCAGCCCTAAGGATCGAGTACACCATCTTGTAGATTAAGGTGCTGAGGCCCAGAGAGGTTAAATCCCGTGTCTAAGCTGTACAACTCGGAGTGCCATAGCTGCATGAAAATTCAGTTTTGTAGCTGATTCCAACATTGGGCTGGGTTTTTAAAAACTGCATAAAATGCATAAAGACATGCATGAAAAGGCATTCCCCCAAAGATGTCTTAGAAGGCTGGGCTTTCCGGGGGTGGAGGGAAGGTGGAAGAGAGAGAGAACTAGTGTGAGAGAGAAACATTGATGTGAGAGAGAAACATCGATTGGTTGCCTCCCTATATACCCTGACCAAGGATTAACCCTGCTACTTTTGGTGTATGGGATGACACTAACCATCTGAACCACCCAGCAGGGCACTTTCTTCACTATTTTATATACTGTTCAAATTTTCTACAATAAACAATATTGACTAATCTGAAAAACAAAACAAAACCATGAAACCAATTTTCCTTGGAGACAGTGCATTACAAGAGAGTGTGAACTGAAAAAGATAGCAGACAAACTTGGTGGTTGTAAAGAGTTACTACAATTGCGATCCCCATAATAGGGACTGCACGATTGGTGCTGATATAGCCCCATTTCACAGATGAGGAGCCCGAGTTTCAGAATTAGGAAGTACTGGCTCCATGGCATTTAAATCTCCATTTAAGAGAGCATTCCCTTACCCTCACCAGCCCTTCGGACCTTCCTTGAGTCTAAATTATAACACTAGAAGCACACATTTTTATTCTTTTGCAGACTAATCAATGTTCAGGTCCCCAAGGTGCCCCAACTTACAGAGGGACAGAGGTGGTCCTGTGTGTGTGTGTGTGTGTGTGTGTGTGTGTGTGTTTCTCAGCCAGTTCCCTCTTTCTGAGTGGAAATCTAAAAGTTCCCTAGTGTTAAAGACTCTAATCTGGGTGTGAAGAGAGAAGACAAAACATGAGCTCCTAATTCCGCTCTTCTGAGAAAACCTGGAGCAAGCCTTGTTCTTTTAAGCTCACAAAGGAACGCGGACTTTTCCACTGGCAGGTTTAAACCTATTTAAGCGATTTAAACCTACAGCCTGGATCTTGGCGGTTTGGGACAGGCTTCCCTCCAGCCCACACTTTAGACGAGAATCTAGGGGGGGTATTTGGATGGAATCTCTTACTCTTCGGGATTTGTGCTGTCATGGCTCGGCCTCACGGGGAGATAGGGGTTTCTGGAATGAATGCAGGAACTGGCCTGGAGAACCTGAGCCATACCTAAACCTATTTAGCCAAACCTTCTCTGAATCTCACTCTGTGCCTGGCACTTGGCCGCACACTTCGTATGCATCATCTCACGGAGGCGTTTGAACAAACCTACGTGGGGGTGCACTCACCTCCAATTTCCAGACAAGGACGCTGAATCTGGCAGGCGAGGCGCTTGGATGTGGTGGGACTGGGCCCAGAACCCTCTGTCCTCAGGCCGTGGTCTCCCTGTGGAGCTTCCCCTCCACCCTGAGCAGTCAGCACCATGTGCAAATGAATGAAACCACCCACGAGATGTTCCTCTTCAATATCCAGCAAGTGTGGACCTCGGGATCTGAATTACACTGAAGGGCATTGGCAATGTCATGGGAAAAATAATTAAAGTCAAGTAACCAAGGATAATGGTATGAACCATCAATGTCAAGATGGGTACTTCCTGGACCCCAGGCTACTCCTCACAATGGTATTACCCTCAAAAGTAGTTTTCCATGAATGGGCATTCATTTTCCCCATTAATACATGAGGGTATTACTGTTCTGGAATCACTGGGGGAATTACTTTTTAAAGTTCCAAGGTTTATCTTTAACTTCTAAATCCAAATCAACTGGAGAGAGCCTCACTCATTAATTACTTAATTAACTTACCTAATACTTATTGATATTTACTGGGAAATTGGTCCCTGGAGATGAAGGGATATTTATCAGGGTTCCATCAGGAAACCAATAGCCCACTCCGATTAGGATAACTTGAGAAATGTCATTCAGGGGCTAAGCCCGGGGGATTGGTGGGTCCTGGGGGAGCGTAAGGATAGTGCAGTGTTGGGAGCTAACAACATTGGGGCTTTTACAACCTCTAGACCTGGAGGAGGGGGAAGTGTTCACCTGCATTTGGAGGAACAAAGCTGCGAAGAGAGTGCCTCCTTAGAAGAGCTGGGACCTTCACCTGGAACAGGTTTTTCCAACCTTGGTCACCAGTGACATTGGGGGTAGGTCATTCTTTGTGGTGGGGCTGTCCTGTGCATTGTAGGATGTTTAACAGCATCTCTGGCCTCCACTCCCCAGGTGCCAGTAGCATCCCTACCCCCTCGTTGTGACAACCATACATGGCCCCGGACATTGGTAAATATCCCTGGAGGGGCGATATCCCCAGTTGAGAACAGCCAGCTTGTTGTGACCTCACAGAGTAGAGCTAGCACCCTAACCTCCCACTCCCCTTTCCTTTCGGCCTCCCACTAGGGTTTCCCAATGGCCAAAGCTCAGCCAGGAGCCACAAGGTGAGGGTGCACACTGATGCTCTCCAACGAGGCAGCTCTGAGGCTGAGAGAGGGGCACAGAGGGGTGAACAGAGGGTGGAAAGGGACAGAGGGACAGGGCACAAGGAGTCACACAGCAGATAATTCCCTTCTCCTTGAGAGCTTAGTCTAGTGGTGATGGGGCTGCAGAAGGAGGCAGAGAAAAAAAATCTATCCACTGGGTAATTTTTGAGCATGAAGACAAACAATTAAAAAAAACAACACAAAGGAACAGGGACATGCAACGGTGCATGGCCGAGCTCTCTGAAGAGGTGACAGTTACGCTAAGACCTGATAGGACGAGCCAACCTCATAACTATTGGGAGGAGGGAGAATCCAGGCAGAGAGAACAGCATGTGCAAAGGCCCTAAAGTCTACATTTATTGACTTATTGTTTGTTTTTGCAGTACTTTATTGGGATGTAATTTACACATCATAAAATATGAAAATATTAAACGTGCCAGTTGGCGAATTTTTGTAACTCTTTTCGCTTCTATAGCCATCATCCAGGCTGTATAGAACATTTCCACCTCCCCAGAAAGTCCCTTTATGCCTCAAATAGTGTCCTCCTATCCTGTTTCTGTTCTAACTTTTAATGCCATAGGTTAGTGATGCCTATTTTTGAACTTCAGATAAGTGGAGTCACTCTCTCTCCTGTGCCTGGCTTCTTTCACTCACCATTAGATCTCTGTGATTCCCTCACATTGTTGCGATCAGGAGCTCATTTCTTTTCCCTGCTGAGTAGTATTCCATTGTATGGACGTACCACTGTGTGTTTCACCCATTCTCCCATTGAAGGATATTTGGGATGCATGCAGTATGAGGCCATTGTGAGTAAAGCTGCCAATCTTTTCACAGGCACATGCACACATCTCTCCTGGATGCAATGTTTGAGTCCTAGGATAGATGTGCCTTTATTAGATATATCCAAACATTTTTCCATTAGACTTTGATGTGAAGCTATGCTGGGAAACCACAGGATTAGAGGGTTTCCGATGCCCCTTCCAGCTCAGAAATCCTAACATTCCATAGCAATTTTCCTTCATCGCTCCCATCTCACCAAACACATAGGTCTGTTTCTTGGTCCGTGCTAGGGTCAGCCCTCACCCTTATTGCCTGGGCACCATGCACCCCTGAGACAACTGTACTTGTGCTGGGTACCTGGTTTACCTTTCCTTGCCCGGCCCAGCCTCCCGCCTGCGCCAGAGGTGTGTGTATTAAATCACGGCGCAGTGGCTAATTCTTTGCAGCTTGCAGGTTGCTGCCTCCATTGGAGCAGACAGGAGGGCGCCCTGACACAGTTAAAGATCACAAGCTTTGATAACCTGGCCTTCTGATTTATGATAATCCACGTCTCCACGTTCCCCTAATGAGGGGAACCCAGAGTGTCAACCTGTTTATTAAATGCTCAGAACCATGTGTGAGCGGGGCCGAGGGAAGAAGTCAATCATATTTTCATTTATTCTGCGTGTCTCCCTCCTGCTCATTCCGTCCTCTCTCCCCAAGACTGTCAGCCAGCGGAGCTCTTTCCTTTCATCTCCCAAGGGGAGGACTTTAGGACAGATCATTTGCGGAGACGGTTGGGGTCCCCAATGTTTGCACTTTCCTACTGATTTCATAGGTGTTTGGAAGTTAATGATACTCGACACCTCATGATTCTTTCCTGTATGTCAAACAAAGGCATGAAAGGGAAAGTGGCCACAGGCCGGAGGCAGGGGCACCAGGAAGGGAGACAGAAACATACTGATCACTTTCACTTTCCATTGCCCCAGCCCTGCCAAGATCCCTAAGCTTTAATGCAAATGGAAGATGGATTAATATTCCTGAAGTTGTTGGGGGTCTAATGAAGTCTTAATTCATTCCCTTAATTCCCTTTGAAATAATAATAATAATACAAAGAAGCACAAATCAAAATAATGGATGGCCCAGCTGCTTTCATCTCAAGGGCTTCTCACCCTTTCCCCCTTCGCAGCTTGGTCACTGTCATTCTCTTAATCTCCAGAGATCCCACCCCAATTCCTTTCAAGAGGATCAGCTCTTTCTCATAGGGTAGGTTTGCTTTTCTGGACGTGGCATAAATATTTCTGCCTGTCGAAGGCCCCTGGCTGGATTCTGTGCTGGGACATGGCTGGGGGAGGAGGCTGAGCAGGGCACCCGGAAGTGTACTCAGGGAGAAGAGCTCTGACAGCGCAGCCTGGAGACCCCTGAAGAATTCTGACTTTACATTTGACTGGGGAACGTGGCACCTTTAGTGGAGATGCTGGTCTAGGACACATGGCCTAGAGTCTGCTGATTAGAAAACAAAAATTGTCATCAATTAAAATAGAAATTTGTTTGAATCATCCACGGAACACATATGTTGACATTCTGTTTTCTGAAATATCTGTCAAATAACAACCAAAAATGTTTTAAGCTCAAGATTTAGGATTGATCGATAAACAAGGCTTTGGTAGGGGACAGGGCAGGATCGGGGAAGCATGAAGCACCTAGCATAATACTCAGCACGATGCAGCCACTTGGCGCATGCCAGTTTCCTTCACTCCAATCTCCTGCCCCTTCAGCATCTGCAGGTTTGCAGAGTGAGCAGAAACCAGGTCCAGCAGCGTTTTTATTGGAATACTGAGGCATTTGCATGCTATCCTGAAGCCAGTAGAGACACAAAGAGGACTTAAGATTTACTTTTCGCCCGGCCAGAGTGGCTCAGGGTTGAGCATCGACCTATGAACCAGGAGATCATGGTTCGATTCCCAGTCAGGGCACACGTCCAGGTTGAGGGCTTGATCCCCAGTGTGGGGTGAGCAAGAGGCAGCTGATCAATGATTCTCTCTCATCATTGATGTTTCTATCTCTCTCTCCCTTCCTCTCTGAAATCAATAAAAAATATATATATTTTAAAAGATTTACTTTTAGATGGACATTTTAGAAAGATCCCCAGGTTGCTCTGTGGGGGAAAGGCTCAGGGAGAGACTTTTTGGGGGAAGTCTAGGAAGCCATCTGGTGCAGGGATCTGGGAGGAAGATGATGCTGGCCTGGACTTGGATGGTGGAAGTAGGGAGGCAGATTTGAGAGAGATGTAAAGGCGAATCCATAGGGCTTGGTAACTGATGGGAGGTTGTCCTGAAGCCGTGAAGCAGTAGAGGAAACCATGGGGAACAAGACTGGATGCTTGTCAATGTTCTCTGAGACAGATCACTTTGGGAGGGTGGTCAGAGAGGACTTCCTGGAGGAAGTGACATTTACTGAGAGCTGAGAGCTGAGCCAGTGCTACCTGGCAAAAGGAGCTGCGGGGTGTTCCAGAGAGAGAAGGCATATGCCCCAGGGAGAGAGGAAGTGACATTTACTGAGAGCTGAGCCAGTGCTAACCTGGCAAAAGGAGCTGTGGGGTGTTCCAGAGAGAGAAGGCATATGCCCCAGGGAGCTGAATGGGGCCTATGCAGCCATAGCATAAAGTGCTGGGGGCTTGCAAGCCAATGGAGGGGGCAGTCCGGAACTCAGGAGCCACCCTTAGTGGAGCGGAAGTGCTCAGAGGCCCAGAGTATGGCGTTAGTGAAGAGAGAAGTGGGAATCGGAGGTTCTGGCTAGGGCCGCTTGCTCCCTCTGGTAAACACCCTTCAGAAGGAGGCGGCAAGATCCCCCACTGGCCAGCTCACTGCCACAGGAAGGCTGTCGGTTTCTGAGGGATGAAGGCAGCCAGAAGGACAGTGTCATTTCTGGACTCTGGGCTGAGCTCTACATGCTTCCTGACCAGAGGCCCCTTCGGAGGGAAGTTATCCCTGCCCTTGGAGGCCTATCCCTTTGTAGCTCAGTTTTGGGTAGAAGAGCTTGATACGCTCTCCACCTCCCTTTCCCTCATGCACCCACCACATCTCTGCAGTACAGTCAGGATGGTATCTGGAGATGGAGGACCTCCTGGCTGAGTCTTATCACTCTATTCTCACCTGTTCTGGCCACGTGGGAGAAGGCAGCCTGAGGGAGCTTTCAGAATCCTGTTTCCAGCCCCCTCTGCTTGTCCATCAGGTGCCTGCATTTGCTCCTGTAAGAACAGTGCCTTGCATGTGTGTGGTGTGGCTAATGGCAAGCTTGCCTTGCATCCACTTCTCGTCCTTTCTCTTCTGTGCTGGGCGGGCTCTGTTTCGTAGCTTCCCAGAAAAGGTTGGCCATTTGAGGAGTAGGAGAAGGGGGAAGCCAGGGTGTTGCTGCTCCCTTCTCTGCTTCTGGGGGCATCTGCAGCTGTGCCTTCTCTCTCTGGCCCCACCTTCCAGAACACAGCTCCTTCCTCTATCACCTCAGCCCTTCCCAGGGCTCTCGCACCTGCTGGATGTTCAACTTCTGTCTCTGGCAAAACTACCTTCTCTTGTTGTCCCTCCAGCTGTGGGAGTAGCAGCTGCTTGCTCTTGCCAGCTTCTGGATGGCTCCACCATTTCCTGTTGGCTTCCTAGTCCTCCATCAGCTGGGGAGTCAGTTCCCTCTATTAAGCTCCCTCTGCTCGAAATACCTGTAGTGGTTTCCGTTCTCTGATCAGATCTGACCATTACATGTAACACCTCACAATTAAAAGGGCTCTCTGTGATCTCAGGTGGATTCTTATGTACACATCCTCAGGGAAGACCTCCGCACAGGCGTGACTGCACGATGGGCACATGATAAGAAAAGAGAGGCTACACTATCGCCCAGAGCCCTGGATCAAGGCCGTGGGACTCCGTGGAGCCAGGTGCACCGTCCTTTGAACCCTAGTGTCACTGGCTGTCTGTAAGGAAGGCTTCTGGTACCTCGTTTCGCTTCCCTGAGCCTCAGTTTCTTCATCTCTAAAGAGATCATAATAACAGTGTTGCTGTGAAGATTTAAAAACTGTTACACCAGGCCGGCGTGGCTCAGTGGTTGAGCGTTGACCTATGAACCAGGAGGTCATGGTTTGATTCCCAGTCAGGGCACGTGCCCGGGTTACAAGATCGATCCCCAGTGTGGAGCTTGGGGGAGGCAGCCAGTCAATGATTATCTTTCATCATCGATGTTTCTCCCTCTCCCTCTCCCTTCTTCTCTGAATCAATAAAAATATATTTAAAGATTTAAAAAAATCTTATACTGAGTACTTGGCACTGTCTGATACATAGTAGACACTCAACAAATGTTAGTAATGACAGTAGAAACTCTCTACCATCCTCCGTTTAATAGATTCAACAAACGCTGGCTTCTCCCTGGCCCCTGCAAACATACTGACTGCCAGGAGGGCTTGTGGCAGGCTCCCAGCCTGAGATGCCGGTACATTTGCCTCTATCTGTACTCAAGGTACCTGTTTACTAAACACCGGTCATGTGGGTTCCCAGACCTGTGTGATTCATTACACCTGTTCTCAAAAGAGGCAGCTAATGACACTTAAGCTCCAGGCTCCCTCACCTGCCCAGGCTCCTTCCCAGGCCTGGGAGAAGCCCTCACAACATGTTCACAGGCATGATTTTTTTTCCAGTTTTTAAAATCAGTCCATTGTATTTTTTAGAGCAGTTTTAGATTCACAGCAAAATTGAGCAAGAAGTACAGAGACTTCCTATATATCTTCTGCCCCCGCACACGCACAGCCTCGCTCACTATCCCCACCAGAGTGGGACGTTTATTATAATGGGTGTGGACCTCTCAGGATGGTGTCATTTAGTGAACTTGGACTTAGCATTGTGCTTCATCCATGCGTTTGTTGGTGGACATGGTCAACTGGGTTCATGAAGGGCGAGCAGGACATGGCTATGGGCATTGCGGGCAGAGGGCACAGCACGGGCAAAGATGGGGAGGGGTGGAAAGAGCGTGATGTAAAAGGAAAGTAACTTGGCGTGGCGAGGACCTAGGGAGCTGTCTGTGCATGTCTTAGGGGTGGGGACGGGGGTGAGGTGACATGAGTCATCGGAGGGGTGACACCTCTGGTAGTGGCGGGTGTCATTGCATGGGAAGGAAGCATTTTACACTAAAGTAAACAACCAGGTTAAGAGCAGGTTGATTTGACTGGTGGCTGCAGGGGAGATTCGGAGCCTATCCCCAAACCTGAAGGCACACTGCCAGAGTTCAAGTCCTGGCTGCTCTGCTTACGTGCTGTGTGCCCTAAGCCACCTAGCCTCTCTGTGCCTCAGTGTCCTTGTCTGTCAAATGGAGATAATCACATATTGGATTTGAAAATTGAGGGAGTGAATTCATGCAATTCATGGAATAATGCTTGAGTAATGCTTGACCCACCCAGTGGTCCCTCTTTCTATGATTATCTTGCTTTTATTTTTCACCTTCACCTACAGGGGCCAGACCCATCCATGGTGTCTGGTTCTGGCCCCAGGAAAGCAGAATCTGAGAGTCAGGGTTTAAAAGCTCTTCCTGAGCTGAAGATCCTGATTCTGCAGCTCTGCAGAGAGGAGATAAAACCGGCTCTCCTAAATGGACTGGGAGGGGTAAGAAATTACTGCGTCGGGTGGGAGCTTCTGCGTAGGGCTTTCATGCCGAGCGCCCCATTCATCACGTCCAATTAGTCCGACCTGGTGAACTCCAGTCTCTGGGACGTGGACAATCTCACTCCCGGGGGCCCAGACATCCAGAGCCGGCTGCTTGTCATGAGCGCACAGACATCTAGGTCCAGCCCCGGCTCAGGTCCAGCTTGTGTCTCAGCCGTGGACTCTCTCCTCTTTTCTGGGTTCACTTTCAGACCCAAATGCCCTCCCGAGGGAGCGGGCAGAATAGGTGAAAGTAAAGGTAGATGGAGAACTGGTGAAATTCGCCCTGGCCCTGAGCGTGGTTTTGCACGGGTGACTTCACCTCTCCCGTTGCCTCTTGTTTTCATCTTCCAGTTGGAGTGAATACTGCCTGTCTCACCGAGGGGTGGTGTGGACAGGGAGATGCTGAGTGGGGCCGGCGGGGAGAGCCCGTCGTGCGGACAAGGCCAGGGCTCACATTGCTGAAGGCACTTGTACAGGGTCGGGCTCCAGGCTGCTTAAGCCGGGTCTGATGCAGTCTGTTCCACAGATGACAGCTGCTGTCGTCCCTGCCCAAGACCTGACCTCTCCCAGCAGCTCCACCCTACCCGGGAACTGGGCAGAAGCCTTCAGCCTGTCATGGTGGTGGGTGGGATTTTGATCAATAAGTTCCCTTCATCCCCTTCTCTGCTCTCTCCTCCGCTTGCCTCCCTCCCTCTTTGTCTCAGGCTCTGCTTCTGGGAAATCAGAGCTGCCCTAAGACAGGCCACCTTGGCCTATCAACCAACATGGAGTCTGTGTGGTCACTATGATGGTAACACGTCACTTATTTCTTCATCTTATTTACTTGCCTTGATACCATTGTGCTCTGACATAACATTGACCCAGGCCGCTGACTTCTGGGTATACGTGGCACCCAGAACTACAATGACGCCCTTCCTAATTGTGGACAGTGGGTGTTTAAACATCCAAAAATGTGATTTTGGATCCTGGTTTTCCTATATTGCTAACTATACACCCTGGGCACCATAACCTCTTCGAGCCTCAGTTTTCTCAGCTGTGAGATGGAGGCAATAGGCATTCATATCCCAAGTTAGCCATGTGAGCAGCACTTCATGGCTGCGGACAGTTACCACCCCCGTGAACATGGCAGGTGGAGATCATGATCGGCAGTATCGACTGTATCTTGTCACATCCCTGAGATGTGACCCTATATGGGCTCTTTGGCTCCTTTCAGCTTCATCTGTAAAAAATCTCTTTGCAATTCATGAATTTCATTGGAAATTTAAGTTTGGGGTCACCCAGCCACGTTCCTCCCACGGCTTCAGGTGCAACATTACCACCAGGTGGTGGTGTGGTCATATGTCCTAAGCAAGGCAATCGGTCCCCCACTTTTCAAAGCTCCTATAAAGGCTTTGTAATGTATCCCATTCCATACACTCCTGCTCTCTGTACAGACATAATGAAGTCAAGTAGAATTCTCCAATGAAAACTCTAGACGTGCCAAGATATTTTTAAAAATGTATTTGCAGAGTGGCTTAGCAAACTGTTTGAACAACTGTAACCAGATTCTTGGAGCAAAAGCAATAAAAATTGTGACTCTTATTGTGATAAATTATGAAATGAAAAGATTGGGAGGAAGTTTTGCAGAAGGTTTAGTGCAGGAAACAGATGGAATACAGAATATTGTGTCCTTGCCAAAGCAGGAATGTGTCGCTTGTCATTCTTGAAATTCTACTCCATGTGAATCTGGCCTATAGTAGGTGCTCAATAAATGTTAGCAGAATCAGTCCATTAATCAGTCAGTCAATCCATGCATGCATGAGTGAATGGTTAAGGACAGCAGTGGCAGAACCATTTCCTCTAAGGAAGAACATAAAGAAATGCATCTGAAGTAGACATGTGCTTTGGCTTTTGGGAAAATTGAACAAACAATGTAAATGGGCTTGAGGTGCCCAGAGGTCTATGAACTCCTATTCTAGCCGAGCCAGTTTAGGAGGGACACTGTGTGGAAAATTCTGCTGAGGCAGCTAGGGTTCTGCCAGGCCCCTGAATAAAATCAGCCTCTGCTCCCTCATGGTGTCAAGGAAGTGAGGAGATCTTGAAGCCATGATTTCCTTTCTTCCAAGAGAGCAGTTTCCCTTGGCCTGTCCCCACTCGCCATTCAGCAATCTTGCCTACGTAGATGCATAACTCTATTAATTCCGTATAGACTGTGAGAGGCCAGGTTGCTAAAAGCACTTTGCTGAGGGCTCTGGGACGACGCAGGGAGATAAACGAAGAGGGAAGGGAGAGCAGATAGACAATTTGTCCCATCTTTGTTATGTGCATCTCAGCTTGAAGCATCATTAGGGTGTCTCCTGCCTATTTTTTGGCAATTGGTAAGCAGAGGCCAGCATTTCCCCACAAGCTGGAAGTACCCTCAGATACGTCTAGGCTACTTGAAGTTGAGATCCGAAGGAGCTGGGCTTAAGGGGAGGAAGGACTTCTCTCTCTTGAGTTTGTATTAGCTGGGAATGCAAATAGTAGAAAACCTGACTCCAGTGGCTTGAATCACGCAAATAACAGAAGTCTGTTGGGTCAATAAGCCTAGGAAACGGTTATGACTCTCTTGGGCTTTCCCTCATGGCCATGAGCTGGTCACTTTCTGCATTCCCAGAAGGGGAGGAGGGAAAGAGACACCAGAAAAGGCTTTGCTAGTTCCAACTGTCCGTTTTTATTGAACTACAAAGTTTCCAAAATTTTCCCAGCAGACTTTCATTTATGTTTCTGAACACCATAGCTGCAAGGGAGGCTGACAATGTGTGTATCTGACTTCCTAGCCTCTCTGGTGGGAGGTAGCCAAGAAGGGAGTGGGAATAATCTTGGGTCTCTAGTCAATAGTGTCAGCCACTTTCTACACCCTACCTTCCAGATTCCCATTTCTTACCTGGGGATTTGCTTCTCACCTGATAATTTATATCTGGAACGTCCACGTGTATGAGAAGACAACTCCCCCACACTTTCTATCACAGGCAGTGGCAGGACAATAAGACAGAGCTCCATTCATATAAAAGATGCCCAGAGACAATAGCTGCTTTCTGCTAAGGATTTGTGTGCTAGGCCCTTTCCATTTGTTAAATTTTAAAATCCTGACAAGGCCTCCCTGCAGTGCTTACTGTTAAATCATGCCCATCTTACAGGTGAAAAAAACCAGGCTCAGAGTTGTTGAGAGACTTGTCTAGCTGAAAAGAGGCACAGTTCGGGTTTGAACTTCAGCAGTGCCATGCTCTTCGTTGCTACGGGCCTGTGCTCAGCGGGTTCATTCCGGGCTGCCCTCCCTTCTAGAGGAAGTGGCCAGTGACCGCTCTCCCTCTTCATCACAGATGTGCCTGGAGTCCCTACTCCCCCGCCTCTCACCCCCGGCCATATTTTCAGGGTCTGTTGATGCTATTCTTCTAGGCCGGCAGTAAAATGACATTTATGAGGATTTTTCCCCTTTGAAGTAAGAATGTTTGCGCACTTTACTTTAAAGCAAGGGAAAAAACAAGAGCTCAAGCAGATAAATAACTGCAGCCTTGGAGAAAGGGCATGACGCGCGCGGATGCAGTCTCCACTGTGTCATATCCAGTCATCTAATACGGAAAGATCCTTGTCTCCTTCCAAGTGACTGTCTTTATTAATCCCTTTCCTCCATTTCTGATCCTTTTACTTACAAAGAAGCTGGCTAGTTGCTTGCTCTCCCCCCCTCCTCCTTTCTCTCCCCCATATTTTCTTTGGTGTTGGAGGACATGCTTCCCAGCCAGTTCTTAGGTTGCTAGCTGTTTGACCTCAAGGGAGTGACAACTCTGAATCTCAGTTTCTTCCTCTATAAATTTTTACAATAATATCTACCTCCAATATTGATGAGGTAGGGAATAAGTCACTCAGGCATGCTGAATTTATTTCTTTTTAATTTTAGAAATATTTATTTTAGAAATACACTGAACTTGAATATTTTAATCCAGGAGCCTAAAGGAGAAATGGGAAGCTACAAGTTTACAGGTGCACATTTGCATGAATACCCTTACCATGACTCTAAGACCCAGAACACCCAGAGTAGAGAACATCACACTTTCATGTAAAAACATTTAAATTATCACTTTTTACATATACAATATAAATAGATAAATAATACCACGCTTGGAACAAAAATAACCATAAAGATTAAAGAAAGCATTGTATACAAGCAAAACTTTTTTTTTTTTTTACTTTTGAGTCAAATTCTATACTGGAAAAAGACAGAAAAGCCTATACTACAGTTTTTCAGAAGCTGTTTAAGTACTTTTAAAATTCAGCATGGCTGCAAAGAAATGCTGAATATAATGAAAAAAAAAGAATGTGCTGTGTCCACCCTTCTAGGTTAAGCTAAGAATCTTACTGGTCTTCCCTTTTATTATATGTTCACTTATATATTACTAGAGGCCTGATGCACGAAATTTGTGCAAGGGGCTCGGCCCTTGCAGCCGCGGCAGCTTGCCTTGGCCCTTACAACCCTGGCTTCGTCCAGAAGGACGTCCGGCTGTCCGGTCTAATTAGCATATTATGCTTCTATTATTATAGATAGATATCCTGTCCTATCCTATCTTTTCACCCATCTGTCCATCCATGCATCCACCCATCCATGCATCCTCCCATCCATGCATCCTCCCATCCATGCATTCATGAATCCATCCATCCATCTGCCCATCTATTCATACATCCATCCATGCATCCGTCTGTCATCCACCCATTATCTATCCACCCATGTATTTATACACCCATCCACCTATCTGTGCATCTATGTATATAATTAGCTGACATGTAATCAAAATATACCACTTATCCCTTCCACTACTATCACCTGTGCAAGTCACCACATTTCCCCTCCAGATTAGTCCAATGCCTCCTAAATAACCTTTCTATTCCCAGCTGTTCCCCTTCAGTTCAGTTCTCAACATAGAGGCAAGATTTATTCTATTAAGACATAGAATTATGTCATTTTCCTGCCCCAGTGTTTCACATACCACTCACAGTAAAAGCCAAGTTTCTATTATGACCCAACACCTTGTAACTCAGACCTCATCCCCTCCTTCTCTCTCTCTCTGACTCAGACCTCATCCCCTCCTTCTCTCTCTCTCTGCTCCAGCCACACTGACCACTGTATTACTCCTCACACCCTCCCGGGCACAGTCATGCCTCAAGGACTTTGTCCTTGCTTTTCCTTTGTCTGGAATGATCTCCTGTCAGATGTCCGCAGTGAGTCCTCACTCCTTCAGGTCTTCACTCAAAGGTCCCTTCTCAGGGAGACCTTTTCTGATGGTCCTATTTAATGTTGGCATTTTATTTATGCACCAACATTTCAGATGTCCCTTCCCTATCCTTTTTCATTCCTCTTTAGCACTTATTACCATTTAACATACTACATATTTTTTATTGTCTCTCTCCTCCACTAGAATATAAGCTCCATGAGGGTAGGAGTTACTGCTTAGAGTTACTGGATAGATGGATGGAGGATGGGTGGATGGATAGTGGATGATTGACAAATGGATGGATGGAGAATAGATGAGTGGAGGGTGGATGGATGGATAGATGGATGATGGATAGTTAGATGAACATATTCAGAGACATACAAATGATATTTTTTTCTGTTGTTTTTCCCCCCCCACATTCCTTTGCTTATATTTCCAGTACCTAGAAAGTGCTTGGCACATAACAGGTTCTCAGAAAATATCAAATGAATGTGTGTGCATGCATGTGTGCAGATGTAACAGCCACTATCACACAATGCTGGAGGAAAGACCGTTCCCAAGGGCAGTTTTATAATGTGTATCAAATGTCTTTACAATATGAGTCCACTTGGGGACCCCAATACTAGTTTTTCAAATATATTCTAAGAAAATACTCAGGGATGTGTCTAACTATTTAGTTCTAAAGATGTTCATCCACACATTATTTACAATTATTAAAACAAAACAAAAAAGCTGACAGGCAACCGATATGCCCAACAACCGGGGATTGATTGACTAAATTAAAAGGCTCCCTGGGCAGGCATTAGTGATGCTGCAGAAATCTGATTGGCGTAGAGGTCCTCACCGGAGTATGAAGCACACGCATGCCCACAAATGCACCTAGAAGACAGAGCAAAATATTAACAATCTACCGTGAGGAACATGTGCAATTTTTATCTATTTGTGTTGGTTTTGTCATTTTAAACATAAGGTTTTCAAAAAGAAAGTTGAAATAATAGGACCATTTTTTTTAAAGTGACCTCAGGTGAAACTAGATCTACCACGCTTCTTAGAAAGAGATGGTAATAGATATCGAAGGCTGAAACGTTTGCCTGTTGCTCCTTGTCCCATCCTACCTCCTCAACCACTGTTCTTCCTCCTGCTTGATCATATATGTGTCTCCAGAGGTTCAAATGAAGAAGATAGTGAAGGCAATTTATGTAGTTCACTCACTCAGACAAATCAACTCTGGGTGTGAGTGGGGGACACATTATTGGGGCTTGTCTGACCATCAGTGACTCTGATTGGGGTTTTCTGGGGATGCCGTTCACCCCAGGACCCGTCCTGTCTTTGCTGTGCTGGCGCAGGCTTCCAGGAGACCCGGGGCAGTGAATGGTGCATAAAGCCAAACATGGATGTCTACCCTTCCCAGTATTCTGAGTCCTCAATAAAACTTCCTTTTTTAACTCCCTCGAGTGGCGATGGGGAGGGTGTAGTGCAGGGATCAGCAAATGTCTTCCGTTAGAGGGCCAGGTAGTAAATATTTTCTACTTTGCAGGTCATAGGTCAGCTGTGTTAATGCAGCAAAAGCAGCCACAGACAACAGGTAAATGACAGGCATGGCTGAATTCCAGTCAAACTTTACTCACACTGAACTTGGAATTTCATATGATTTTCATGTCACAAGCTCTTCTTCTGTCTTTTTTCCCAACCATTTAAAAATGTAAAACCAGCCCTGACAGGTGTGGTTCAGTGGTTAGAGCATTGGCCTGAGTACCAAAGGGTCTCGGGTTTAATTCCCGATTCCTGGACAAGGGCCAGCCCGTACCTGGGTTGCAGGTTTGATCCCCAGCCCCAGTCATGTCGAATTTGGGAGACAACCAGTCAATGTGTCTCTCTCACATCGATGTTTCTCTCTTTCTCTCCCCCACTCCCTCCCTCCCTTCCACTCTTTCTAAAAATTAATGGGAAAAATATCCTCAGGTGAGGATTAAAAAAGTAATAATAATTTTAAAATGTGAAAGCATTCTTAGCTCGTGGGCCCTATGAAAGTGGTGAGGCAGACTGGGTCCATGGGCACAGTTTGTTGACCTCCGATGCAAGGACTAGAACAAAGATTCCTACTATTGCAATTCTTCTTCTTTTAATGATGTGGAAATATTGATTTTTTTCTTTTACTTAAATAACTACGTGCTTTTGATAACACAGAGTACCAGATGCCACGAAAATGTAGATTTTTCTGATGCACAATATGTAATTTTAAAACTGCCTAAGATGTCGTGTCAGATCAATTGATAACGGCAATGTATAAAACATATGAAACTAATTCCAGGAAATACCGTATATTTATGTCCTTGGGTCTGAATTTCTGAGCCCTCTGTGTTTAGGGATGGAATTTGGTTTATTCAAGAAGTAGCAGGTTATATATCTTGATGGCCACATTAGCTCAATATTTCCTTTCCCTGCTGGAGCAGGTAAGCCTCACACACTGTTTTAGTTTCCAGAAATTACATTTGCTTATCGCTATGAAATGGAATTTCATTTGAAGCCAGTTATTAATGTCTAAAATGCACTTCCAGGAAATAATTTTGAACATTTTATTTATTAAAAAGAAGTCGATGTTTGTTCAAAGGCACTGATGTAATTTACAGAGTTCAGTATCAGATATTTTATGAGGTAATAGAAAGAGGCCATTTTCCGAGACCTGCGTTGCCTAATTGTACTGCGTTACATTCAATGTCAGAATGAGGCGCTCTGTTGTATGTGGCTTTTATGCCCCTACCCTGTAAGTTTATGAAAGAAGCAAGCAAACAAACAAACAACAAACTTCCACTTTCCCCAACCAGGAACCCTTCAGATTGATGGATTTGTTATCATGAAACATCCCCACAGGTAATAACAAACATTTCATAATAACTTTTAATGCTTCCTCTTTATGAAAAAAGAAAAAATGGGGAATTTGGGAACCTATAAAAAAATCTTTCATGTCTACCACTATAACAGACAATGTCAGTACTCCACCAACATCCCCTCAAAACCCACTGTTCTATATTCCTGTGGCACCAAGTCTAGGCACCCTCTGCTTTCTACCTGAGGGTTTTCCTTTGGCCTCAGGGAGGAGCACGCTAGAAATATTGGGGTCTAATGCCCCAGGAGCTTGCTCTACCAATGATGGTGGGTGTTGGAAAAGAAACACCCAGCTTCTTCATCCCTCCACAGGCTTAGCTCTGGAGCATATTCTGTATGCAGTCTCCCAGAGCTCCCCATAGGATTGAGTTCCCCACTGGCCCCCATGGGGATCTGCTCCACAATGCAGTGTATCAGTTATCCATTGCTGCATAACAAATGACCCCAAAACTCAGTGGCTTAATGCAATCAGTGTCTATTATTTCATTGTTGTTGTGGGCAGTATTTTAGACATGGCTTAGTGGATCTGGCTCAGGTTCTCTGAGGGGGGTACCATCAAGATGTTGTCCAGGGCTGTAGTCATCTGAGGGCGTGGCTGGACCCCCAGCGCTGGGGCAGAAAGCCTCAGTTGCTCACCACCTGGGCTTCTCCAGAGGATAGCTTGGGTGTCTCCTGCCATGGTTGCTGGCTTCCACTGGGTGAGTGATCCTAGAGGAACAGAGACCAATGTGGAAGTTTTGCTGGCTTTTATGAACCATTCTCAGAAGTTACACACGATCCCACGGACACTCTTGATTTCTTCTATCTGTTAGAGGTGACTCACTAAATTCTGCCCATGCTCAAGGGCAGGAGAGCCGGGCTTCACTGCATGCCCCTGAAAATAGTACCATTCCCTTTGCCATCCCTTCTCTGCTCCTCAGGGTCACCTTCTAGATAAGCCATCCTTAGTTCGGGGTCTGCTCTGAGGAAACCTAACCCAAGACAGCTACTAGCACCCCTTCCAACAGCAACAGCAGAAATTACCATTTCTTGAGTCATTACTATGTGCCCAGCACTGAATGATAATTTTTTAAAAACCCTTATTATTTTTTTTATTTTTGATATCTTTAAAATTTTTTATTGTTTGTTTGGGGTTTTTTTAGAGAAAGCGGAAGGAAGAGGGAGAAAGAAATAGAAACATCAGTGAGAGAGAAACATCGACCAGCTGCCTCCTGCCTCCTGCCTCCTGCACACACCCTACTGGGATCAAGACTGCAACCCTGGCATATGCACTGACTGGGAATTGAACCATGACTTCTTGGTGCATGGGTCGGCACTCAACCACTGAGCCACACCAGCCAGGCCAAAAAAAGCCCTTTATTTTTCACTATAATAAGGCACTTTTGTATATTTTATACATGATTAAACTCACCCTGATTAAATAACGTTGTTACTGAAGGTTATTCAGCTGACAGGTGTCAAAGCTTGGCCTTTATTCAAGTATTCAACCAACTATCGCTCACTGCTCTGGTTACTGCCGCTAAAATAGTGAACCCTGCAGATAAAATCCTTTATACAAATGTTGTTCCCGCCCTCTAGGCAGCTATCCTCTGGGGATAATAAATAGGTTATCACACAAATAAATACAATGTTACAAATTGTAATAATGGTTATTATGAAAGAGAAGAATCAGGTCTGTGAGAGAAGCTGACCAGCAGACCTACTTCAGCGAGCAGTTCCAGGGGCTATGCCTGAAGGGTGGCAAAGAGCCAGCTGCTGAAGAGGAGCAGGAAGAGCATTCCAGGAAGAGGGAACCACACCTTCGCTGAGCATCAGCCTCTGCAGCCTCCCGTCTGGTCCCCTTGAGGCCTGCCACGCCACGGGGTCCCTAGGAGAATGGATGCCGGGGGCAGTCTCTGAGGCTCACCTGAGATGTTCCTTCCCACACCTCATCACCCAGCCTGTCACTGGGTAAAGGATGACCTACCCCCAACCCAAGGATGCAGAAGACAGTCGGGGGTGGGGACACGAGCCACTCTGAGGGCAGAAGCTGCTCCCATGGGGATAGAATGGAACAGCAGCTTCAAAGCCCCGATCGTGCACCCCATGTTCTAGATACTGTCACAAATGCACGTCTGGGAATCCTTGTAACTGCTCCTGATGAAGCTCTTATATCTCTCTTTTCAAGGGAAAAAAGTGACAGCTCAGAGAGCTTACTCCACTCAATCAAAGTCACACAGGAGACAAGTGAACTGAATCTGGAGCATCTGCCGTTTCTGCTTTGTGGCCCGATGTTCTCCCTAGAACGTGACAACAGCTGTCCACAGAACTAGCCCGGGACACTCTTGTCCTCTGTATCAGTCAGGGTATGCAGTTGCTAAAGCAGCAGCAGCAACTCCAAAATGTCTGTGTCTTGACCCAAAACCAATCTGTTTCTTGCTGATTTCCAGGCGGGGTGGCAGCAAGGAATGACTCCACGCAGTCATTCAGGCCCAGGGGCCTTCCACCTTGGACTCTGCCTCCTTTTATGCCTGAGTATCCTCTCCATGCAGAAGAGAAATAGGACCCCGGGGAAGAGTGTGAGGACCCTGAGAGAGAGGTATTTATAAGGACAGCCAGGCTCAGAGGCAGCAAACCACACAGCTCAGCTTCCAGATTCGGTGTCCCCCCACCCCCGCCACCCCCAAGCTTAAGAGAGTCTGGGAAATGCGAACTGGTTGGGTGCTGGGAGGAGGAGCAAGGGGATTGGAGGAATAGCCAGCCAGTCTCTGCTGCATCTTCTAACCACTTCCTGAAGAAATGGCCATAAGTAAAAATCACCTTTATTGTTGCACTTTTCCATTCTGCCTTATTTTCATCTTATAACACTTGGAGACAATAACAGGAGCAAATGCACATGGCCCGGGTCCTGGTCCCTCTGGAAAGCCACTTAAACCTTGCAGCAGCCCTATTAGAGATGAGGAAACGGAGGCACAGAGAGGTTCGGTCACTTGCTCAAGTCACACAGCTCATCAGAGGTGATGCTGGGATTGAACCCAGGCTGCCCAGCTCCAGAGACCACGGTGCCTCTGAGAGCAAGATGCTGTGCCATCACCATTTTGCAGGCAGGGACCCAGAGCCCAGAGGATTTGAGTTTCTTGCTCATGATCTTGATTTGAACCCAGAGCCTGTGTCCTTTCCAAGCCAAGCCTGGGGGGTGACACCCAGGACAGGACTGACCTTGTTTTGATCCTCCTTTAGATGAGCAGATGGAACCGTGCTGTCCAGTGTGATAAAAATCTCGGAAGCCACTGGAGCTGGAGGGGGCTCTTCCCAGAGCCCCCCCCTTCCCTTCCCTAATGAGCCAGGAGACGCCGGCAGGACGGCGGCCGCCGACGCAGCAGCCAGTGGACAATTAGCAGAGAGGGCTGTCCTGCACGGGCTGGGCTCTGCATCAGGGCCCTAAGTGTCTGCTTATTAAATCACAGCTCCGCCTGGAGCCTGCTCAGCCCCCTCCTCCCCACCCCTGGGACGCCACACACAGCCTTTGCAAGGCAGCCCCCTGGGATGCAGCTCAGCTCAGCCCACAGCATCCGGGGTAAACACAAGCAGAGAAAGGCAGGAAGACATTCCGGCCCAGCACAAAGGCCCCGGCGTCATCGGCAGGACGGGTGGGCACATTCCTCTACTGGACAACAAAGGGATCTGGAGCACCTCCCGTGCTGGTGCTGGTCGGGCCTGTCACCCTCCGAGCCTCAGGGTCCTCCTCTGTGCAAAGGGGACGGTTCCAGTGCCTGACCCACCAGCGTTCAATGAAATGATGCACAGAAAGAGCTTAGCGCCTTGCCTGGCAGAGGGAGTAAGGGCCTGCCAATGCTAGCAGCTGCTCTGATGAAAATGTATATCCTGCCCTGGCCGGTGTTTCTCAGTGGTTAGAGCATTGGCCTATGCACTAGAGCAGTGGTCGGCAAACTCATTAGTCAACAGAGTCAAATATCAACAGTACAACAATTGAAATTTCTTTTGAGAACCAGATTTTTTAAACTTAAACTATATAGGTAGGTACATTGTTATTAACTTAATTAGGGTACTCCTAAGGCTTAGGAAGAGCCACACTCAAGGGGCCAAAGAGCCACATGTAGCTCGTGAGCCGCAGTTTGCTGACCACTGCACTAGAGGTTTGTGGGTTCCAGTCAAGGGCATGTACCTGGGTTGCAGGTTTGCTCCCCACCCCCTGTGGTGGCGCGTGCAGGAGGAAACCAATAGATGTGTCTCTCTCATATTGATGTTTCTCTCCTCCTCCCTTCCACTCTTTCTCTGAAAAGCAATGGGGGGGAAAAACACTTAGGTGAGGATTAACAAAAAAAATCAAAATGCAGATTCCTGGTCCCAGTCCCATACCCACTGAATTGGGGACTAGGGCCAAGTAACCTGCATTTTCAGATTCCACAGCTGGACCGGATACACAGTGAAGGTGGAAAACTAATGCTGTGAGCAGAAGTCAGCACACCTTCACTCTCCAGGCCCAGAGAGCAGCTTCTGCCTTGATGGACACAGGGTCCCAGCTTCTCTCTCTGCTATTGCAACGAGAATGCAGACCTAGACAATATGCCACTGAATGGGCTGGGCTGTATTCCAATAAAACCTTATTTGTAAACACCACATTTTAAATTTCATACCATTCCCCCGTGTCATGAAATATTTTTCTTTTCCAATTTGTTTCTGAACCATTTAACATATGAAAGTCCTCACAGGTCATATAAAAACGGGCAGCGTGTCAGATTTGGCCCACAGGTCACAGTTTGCCAGCCTCTGCTCTGGAACAGCAGTGTGGCTTAGAAATATAATGTGAGCCATGTAGGCAATTAATTTCCTAGCAGCATCCTGGCTGGTGTGGCTCAGTTGGTTGGGCTTTGTCCTGTGCACCAAAAGATCGCTGGGTCCATTCCCAGTCAGGGCACATGCCCAGGTTGTGGGCTCCATCCCCAGTAGGGGGCGTGCGGGAGGCAACTGATGTTATGCTCTCACATCGATGTTTCCCTTCCTCTCTCTCTAAAAATCAACACACTATACTTTAAAAGATAAATAAATGACATAAAATAATTTTCTAGCAGCCACATTTAAAAACAAAGTAAGAAAACAAACAAGATGAAATGATCTTTAATAAATACCTTATGTATACAAAATAGTATTGTTTTAACATGTAATCGATGTAAAAGCATTAAGATATTTTACTTTGTTTGCTCCAAGTCCTGCGTGTCTTTTACACGGACAGCCTGTCTCAGTCTGGACTGCACAGTCCAGGCTCTCAGTAGCTTTTCACAGATGCTAGTGGCCTCATACTAGACCAGTGATGGCGAACCTATGACACGCGTGTCAGAGGTGACACGTGAACTCATTTTTTTGGTTGATTTTTCTTTGTTAAGTGGCATTTAAATATATAAAATAAATATCAAAAATATAAGTCTTTTACTATGGTTGCAAATATCAAAAAAATTCTATATGTGACACAGCACCAGAGTTAAGTTAGGGTTTTTCAAAATGCTGACACGCCGAGCTCAAAAGGTTCGCCATCACTGTACTAGACCTCCCAGCTCTATATAATGTGGTTTCTGTCTGTTGTCATGCAAGACAGCAGTGGTTTGGCCATCCTCCCATTTCACAGAGCAGAGAAACTGAGAACAGAGAGGAAACGTGGCTTTCTGGGGTCACACAGTAAGTCAGGCGGCACAGAGTGCTTGCTGTGACTGCTCAGTGGTCAGGGGTCCCTGGTGGTAGAGAAGCCGCTCTGTGATGTACCTGCTAGGAGCCATGTGACCTCCAGCCATCCTGGGAAGGTAGGTGTTGATGGGCCTTAAATCCCAGACAGGGAGACTCAGAGAGGTGGGGGTCCCTTGTTCAGTGGTTCAGTGTCATCCGGCTGGCTAAGTGGCAGGGAAGGCTGCCCCGGCACCCGCACTAGGCCATCACGTGTTGCCTGCATGGCAATGAGGGATGTGGCCATTAGACAACCATTTATCGAGTGACTACCGAGTCCCAGACATCATGCTCCATCTTTGTCAATGAGGTCCCAGGCACATCTTTGTCTGGATGTCCAGGCTCTGTCCTTGCCCTGGTAGGACCCAGTACCACACCTTCCCAATTCCTGAGGCCTCCTGCCTCCAACCCTGATCCGCCCTCAGTAAATTCTCTTTTTAGCTGGAACCTCCTTGTGCCCCCAGGCTGTCACTGAAGTCTGGTTCTTTCTTTGAATCTTGCTTCCCCTGCCCTTGTCAAAGGATGGGGATTTCTCTCCCCTCCCTGCTTACTGCTGGGCCTTGCGGGGGGTGGGGGTGGGGGTGTCGGCTGGATGACCATTGTCCCTGCCTTCTCCTGAAATCTGCCCCCATTGAAGCTCATGCCATGGGTCTCCCTCAACCTTCGTGGTCCTGGTTGCTGCCACCTACCCTCCGAGTTCCCTCCCCTCATGCCAGGAAGGTCCTGGCTCATGTGTGCACACTTCAGTGTCCTTCCTCACCAACCCTCGATGCCCCAGGACCCACGTGGACAGTGCCCCAGTACCCACTGCTCAGCCCCATGCTGCCCCCAACACTCCCACTCATGCTCATACCCCGATCTTGCTCTGACCCGAAAGTGCAACTCTCATAATCTCGATTTCTGACTACTGCCCATCTTTCTAGCATCTACCCTCTGCAGTGCCACCTCTAGCAATGCCTGACGCCACAGGAATCCACGGGGGCTTCCCGTCTCTTGCCTCTACTTCCTCACCTCCCACCGCAGTCAGCTGTGATTCTAAGAGGTGGCATTAAGCCCCCGGCTTTTACCCAGTCAGTGTGTACCCTCCTCCCCCTCCCCCTCATATATGCCTGGGGAGAGCCTGGCCCCACCAGCTGCACAGAGAACACTGGAAGGGTGAGAGAGATGTCTGCATGGCCCGGCTACAGCATCCAGCAACTGTCACCTGCCAGTCAGGTTATTGTGAGGATATTCTGTAGATGTGCTTAACGTCTACAATCCGTTGCCTTTAAGAAAGGGCGTTCCCCTCTATCATGTGAGTGGGCCTCATCTAATCAGTTGAAAGTTCTTAAGAGGAAAGACACACTTCCCTGAAGAAAAAGAAATTTTGCCTCAAGACTGCCTGCGGGTTTTAGCCTTGCCAGCTGCCATGATCAAGTGAGCCAGTTCCTTTAAACAGATCTCTTATTGGTTCTGTGTTTCTGGAGGGCCCTGACTGATACAGCAACCCTCCACCACGCCGACTTTCTCACTATCACTTCCAGCCCATCACCTCCAGAGAGCCGTCAGCGAGCCCAGCAGTCCTTCCTGGTACTCCTGCCCCTCCTTCCCTGCTGTCCCTGTCTGCAGTCTCCAGCAGCTCCTAACCTGACCACCCCAGACAAAATAACCCCTCCACAGCCAAGTCACTGAGTTTGGGGATTGCTTGTTACAGCAGCTGGCCTGCGCTGACGAATAGAGGATTTATCGTAACTGGCATAGAATGGGGACTGAGAAACTATAGCCTATTATTACAGTGGTTATTGCAGTTCTTGGAGCCTTTCTCAAGGGTTGAGCATGTGAGTTTCGGGGGAACATGGAAAGACTAGGCCTCAGTAGAGCATTTGCAAGTTGGCCAGTTAAATACCTGCAGTTGGGAATGAACTTCTGTCTGTGTTGCAGAGGCTGGGGGTGGGTGGTGGAGGGCCACTGCCCACAGTGACCTCCCCAGGCAAGGCGGCAGGAAGCCGGAGACAGGCATCAGCCCGGCCTCCTCCAATTAGCCGCCATCCCTGACCCCATCAGGGCTGGAGGAAGTGCCGGCGCTTCCGGCACTCAGGCCCACCTGCCTGAAGGGCTGGCGGGCTCAGCAGCTGGGTGGTGACACCTGAAGGTCCCGGCCTAACAGAGCCCCGCTTATTCCAGAGATCCAGGGGTTAGTGGGTGGGGGTGGCTGGCAGGGAGGAAGTGTCAGGGAGCAATCATGGGGGTCAGGCTGACCTCTGGGCCCAGCCTCAGGGGCAGACCTGCCACGTGTGGGCCAGGCCAGGCCTTGTTTTCTTAGCGTTGTGGGGAAGGGACTGCTCTAGCGTTGGAAAGCCTCCACTCCCAGGAGCTCCAGCCTGTCCCTGCCATCAGGGGGAAGAATGCGGGCTACCTTTTATTGGGGTGGGGGAGGCTTAGATGATGCCCGCAGTCCCCAACCATGTGCAAGGCCACCTGGTCACCTGGGATGGCCCGCGATTCTCCCCACCGCTGATGGGCATCGTGGACACGTTTGCTGACCACACAGCAAGGCCTGGAATGACACAATGCCTCATGGGTGTGTGTGTCTCAAGCCTCAGGACACCACTCCTCTCCCCATTATGTGGATGAGCAGATGGAGGCACAGTCGCCCTGCCCTGTGGGGAGATTGCAGACAGAATGCTGGGTCTGCTATGGGTCTGGTGTCCACATCTCGCTAAGGGAGCAGGACCCGTGAAGGAGGCTGCTGTGGGCACCCAGGTGAGAGAGGGAGGTCCTCTTGGCTGGAGAGATGGGGCCGGGCAAGCAGAGCGAGTGCTGCCCAGGACTCACCTGGGCAGGGCCTGTGGTGGCCCAGTGAGGGGAAGGGCGGGGAAAACAGACATTCAAGGAGCTCCAGGTTTCTTGGCTCCTGTGTATTCAGTCAAGAAACCATCACTAAGTCCTGTTCTTCCAGGTCTCGAGGATAATAAGGTAGAAGGGGTGTGTGTTTCAAACATACAGTTTGACACAAACTAAGAAAGGATCTCCATTTACGAAAGAGGCAAAGCAGAAGGTGAAAGTCCTAGTCAATGAGTCGTCCCAAAACATCCTGAAAAAAAGTGATTAAAAGAAGCTGTATTTGTGCTTGTTCAGATGCCTGGGATTGAACCCAGGATTGGTCCCATATTGCTGTGTGACTTTAGTCAAGTCACTGACCTCTCTGAGCCTCAGCTTCAGAAGTGAGCCTTCCTTTCATCTGAGAAGTGAGCAAGGTGGAAGTCCCAGATGTCTCCAAAGGGTGGGACATGTATCTAGATGATTTAAAAACATATACCTTTTAGTTTTTGAGTATATAGTAATAATTTATATGAGTGTGTATGTATGTATACACACACACACACACACACACTTGAGTGTGATGTGTATATATACACACACACACACACACACACACTAATGAATTTTTTAGGAAAAAAAAGGAAAAGTAAACCTGGCATTGTGACTTCCCGGAAGCTATTGATTAAAGTGAGACTGAGGAAAGAGATATGACTAATAGCCCAGGTGAACGAACATTGTGAAAACGGCCGAGTGGATGCACAAGTTGTTCAGCAACTTCGGGTGCACAGAGGGTGCGATAGAAATGCTGGCTGATGGATGTCTTTGGAGAAAGAGCTGCCCCCACCCCCTCCCGTTCTCCCCCCTCAGCCTTTACAAGTTTATGAAGACTGCTCTTCCCCCATCAGAGCTCTGGGCAGGTCCCTGAAGAAGATTAAAAGAGATGAATATTTCATGGCCCTTGACGTACAGCTGCCGAGGACTTGTTGTGGGTCTGGCGCCCACATCTAGTTAAGGAAGGGGCTGGCGGAGGGGCGGGGGAGGAAGGGCCCGGAGACCCAGCCATTGATCCGCTGGGCCCAATCTGCGCCGATAGATGCTCTGCTCCCAGCTCCCAAGCCAAAGGCAGCAAGTAATGGGCTTTAAGAGGCCAGTGGCAGCCTGGTCACCCAGCCCCCTTGGGGCCGAGGAGGCTCCACCAGGCCCCCAAAGGCCCATTTCCCCGTCTCCAGCTGTGGCCTCCTCCGGCCTCCGGTGCCAGCCCAGGCGAAGTCGTCCTCAAGGAGCTGAACTCAGTGGGTCTGACGCCTCCGACTCATCACCCCATTAAGGCCTGACGCCACGCTCCCTCCAGGAGGGATTCCAGATGACAGGATGGCCAGGCGCCTGCCGTCCCAGGGAGGCTGAGGAGTGGGTGAGGACCCCAGGTAGTGACCCCTGGAGCCGACTGGGACACCATGGAATTCTCCCTTCCATCTGCTCCTTGGATGACGAGGCTGGGGGTGGGGCCATGCCCACTGGTGAGGCTGAAATGGGCATTTATTGCCCAGCTGTTCCTGCATCCAGAGCGGCTCAGGCCACTTAACCCCACTCCCTTCAGTAGAGATGACTGGTGTTGCAGATGCTTCCCCGTGTCTCAGTCTAGCGGGGAGAAAAGCCTTTGGTTGGTACTCCAGGCTGAAGATGATCCTGCAACACTGAAAAGCAAGCAGAGGCATCCAAGGGGGAGACCAGGGTAACAGTGTCCAGGTGCTTCTGTAACGATTACTCCGCACTTGGTGGCTTGAAAACACATGCATTGGGTATTTCACATTCTGCAGGATGGAAGTCCAAAACGGGCCTCATGGACGAAAATCGGGCTGTGTTCCTCCTGGAGGCTCTCGGGGAGAATCCACGCCGTTCCCAGCTCCTAGGCTGTCCACACCCCTTGGCCTATGGCCCACTCCTCCCTCCTCCCTCCTCAAAGCTGGCAGCACAGAATCTTCAAACATCTCCGACTCCGCTTCTCTCATCGCCCCTCCTGTGACTCAGTCAGGGCCTCTCGTGATCACATCAGGATAATCCAGGATAAGCTCCTCACCTCGAGGTCCTTAACTTAATCGCATCTGCCAGGCCCTTTGCCAGGTCCCTGTGCCACCTAACGTATTGACAGGTTGCAAGGATGAGGACACAGGCATTTTTCTTTGGGGGAGGGGGGGTCATCATTCTGCCTTTCCCAAGTGGGCTCCGACAGACTCTCTAGGTACCGCCTTGACTTGGTTACCTGCTAACTCTGTGAACTTGAAAAAGAACTTCATTGTTCTGAGGTTCAGCTTCCTGTGCCAAGAGGGGCTGTAAGAGATGGCTTGTTGGGTCAGTAGCGGATGAAACAGTCCATATGAAAGCCTTGGCATTTGCCACTCAATGAATAGTTCATATTGGGGGGCATTGGTAACTCAAGCTCGTCAGAGCGGCTGCTCCCTGCCCTGGGGCGGAGATGCTGGTTCATGGTCTGGTTAAGTGAGCTTTCTCACTTTTAAACATTAGCCATGCCAGCTCTGTCCATAAAGGTCAGTAGAGTTCATGGACATTGCTTGGGCGGAAGGGCACTTAGGGGATCTGGTGGCCTGGCACTGCCGCCACCTCCTCTCTCTCCCCACCCCAAGCCCTCAGTGGCAGTTGGAAACCACAGGTCGGGAGAGGCATGAATTTCTGAGGCTCAGCTTTCTCACGTATAAAATGGGTAGAATACAGCCTCCCTGCAGGACTGTGTGGAGCCAGCAGTGAACCCTGTGTGACCCAGTGCCTGGCAGAGAATGAGCAGGTAATGCCTGGGCGTGGGCACAGCGGTGCCTTTTCCAGGATCCCTCCCTCTGATCTGATTCCAGCTCGGCTGCCTGGGAGCTTTCCTCAGGCCTGGAGTGGATAGATGGGCTGTGGATGCTGCAGGCAGAGCTCAGAGAACCGCAAATCCGGCTTTCTCCTCCTGAACTCCAGTGGGACTTGTTCTAACGTCCCCAAAAGCCAGTCCCCTCCAGAAGCCACCCCAGCTTCCTGCCCTGGCCCATGGATGCCACACCTCCACGGCCATGAACCTGGGCCCGAGGAAGAACAGGCTGGAAAAGAAAAGAGCTCATCTTCCCTGAGGAGAGGGGACAGGGTTGTCCCTCACTCAGACTTAGAGGAGGGAGGGACATGAATGAAAATGAGCCCCAGGGTCCTTCGCCACTCCACCTCAAAAATGTCCTTGAGTCACCACCTTCTAGGCCTTGGACTGGGAGGCAGGCTACCTGTGTGCAAATCTCTATTCTGGACTCCTTGGGCTGTGTGTCCTTGGGCACAAATATCCCCTCTCTGAGCCTACATTTCCTGGTTGCAATGGGTTGCGAAGATTTCCTGGGATAATGACTGTAAAGGCTTAGCTCAGGGTCTGGTCTCTATCGTGTATGCTCAATAATGATAAGCAATTAATTGTTACTATTATTAGCAGCAATTAACTTTACTATGATTAGTCATTGATCAGAGGGAACATAAAAAAGAAAAATGACTCTGAACTGTGTTCTGTGATAAAGAAATTTATGTCTTGTGTATGGAGAGCAAACATCCCAAATTGCACAGAGAGGAAGGAGACCACTCCCATCTTTTGCCATTTCCTACTCTCCCAGAATCTCCAGAATCTTCAAGTTGTAGACTCCTTGCCAAAGAGGCACAGAAGCAGCCCGGGTTCAGCCCCAGTCCTGCTGATCTTGCCAGATCCCCAGCCTTAGGCTTCTCTGGGTTGATGGGAGCTAGTGGCCATTTGTGTGTGCTTGTCCCTGGCCGCAAGCTCTAGTCTGTGTCCACGGGACTCCTGACTCCTTGCGTACTCCAAGGCATTACACGACAGTGCAGAAGGAAGAGAGGAAAATCAAGAATTGGGGCAGCCTGTAAGTTATCGGCATAACATCACCTATTTAATGTTAATTAGTATTTTTAACAGCCAGTTGCTGTGCCATTAACTCACAATAGCGGTCTTGGGGGCATGCCAGCAAGCTCCAGCCCACTGACTTGGGCAGCCAGTCGGTGCTGGGTGTGCAGAGTGGACTCAGATTGCAGACTGATTGCACGCTGGCATCGCCTGAGCTGGGTGCAGGCCGCGGGGGTGTGGGGAGGAGAGGGTGCCCGAGGAGCCAGACACTTCACTAAGTGGATATTTATAGCTGGGCTCTTGGAATAAGTGATCCACGGAGAGCACAGGAGGGGTGAGGTTGCTGGAGGTTGGCCAAGCCTGGGGTGCTGGTTCCTGCCAAGCTGAAATCTCAGTGGCTTGGTCCACCCTGGGATCCTGGCTGCCCAGAGGTGGAGAAGATGGGGGAAGCCTGCTGGGGTGTCACGTGGTGGCAGTTTCACTCGTCTGCTCTTACACTCCTAAATGTGAACCTTGAATCAGTTGCTTATTCTCTCTGTGGCTTTTGTTTTCCTCAGTGTTAAAATGGCACAACAGTCCAATACATAGTAAGCATCAGAAACATAGTTTCCAAGTCTTTGTCTTCACCAACTGGAGTGGCCGACTGCCAGAATGTTCTGCCATGATCCCAGGTTTGGTCTCCATACCCCGTGTGGTTCCCTCTCATACAAAGCGGGTGACCTGGATCACCAACGGGATATTGTGGCTGCTGAGACTGGGTCCCCAACGACCCTGTGGCTTCCACCTTGCCTTCTGTCAGATGACTGGCTCTGGAGGCGAGTCAGCTGCCATATTATGAGGGCAATGGAGAGGTCCCCTGCCAGGGACTGAGGCCTCGTGCCCCTAGCCAGGATCCACTCGCCAACCATGGGAGTGGACCACCTCGGAGGCCGGTCCTCCAGCCCCAGTCCAACTCTCTGGTGACTGTGGCCCTAGCTGACGTCTTGACTGACTGAAATTTCATGAAAAGCCCTGAGCCGGAGCCACTCAGCTAAGCCACTCCCGGGATTGTGTGAGATCTTGGGTGGCTGTTGTGCTAAGTCACTAAGTCTTGGGTTAGCTACCGTGCCCCAGTGGATATCTCACCAACATGCTGTTAGCTCTTAGCCCGGTGTCTGGCACATGGGAGACAGCTAAAACTAGCTGTGAATGGATGGAGGGTGCTATTTCATAAGATTGATTTGTCGGTTAAATGAGATAATTCACCAAAGTTCTTAGTATAGTCCTGGCACAGAGCAATAAATGACTCCCATGGCATCACCACTATCGTCATCACCTTCATTATTATCAGTCTGTTTAAGGCTGGAGATGGGCGGGGACTTTGGGTATAGGACTCCCAGATAGCACTGTCTGAAGAGGAAGAATAGAGGGAGATTTTTAAAAATCTAGACATCCTTTTTTTTCTAGAAGCTCTTGTCCAGTTTTGGATGGGCAGCGGGCACTTCGTGTCTGCTTGATTATGCCCAGATGCCAAAGCCCCCACTCCTCCCAGGAGCATCTCATCCGGTCTGTCTGGACCCATAGAAGAACAGGGCTGTGATGATCCCAGGGCTCCAAGAAAGAGTTAAACCCTCTGGGAAGCAAATGCAGATGGGGTTGACCTGGCTCCAAGGGTTAATACTATTTGGTTTTCCAGGACTATTTGTTATATCAGGTTAGCGCAGGCAGAAGGTCAAGGGGCTCAGCGGCGCCTTCGCCACCCCCTTCTCTCCCCTTCCCCCTGTCGCCTCCATTTGCAGTCTCACTGCCTCCTTTAATCGGATGACCCCAGACGCCGAGGGTTCCTTGGGATTTTCCTGCGGGTGCCCTTAGACACCAGCAGCCGACGCCAGCAGTCTCCTCCCTGGCCCTGGGCGGGAGGCGCGAGCTAACAGGCACTCTGAGCAGGGAATCCATCCACTGCAATTTGTGCTGCGGTTTCTCTGGACAGAACAGATCAAGAGCAGGGTCCTTTGTCTCCCTGTGCCCTTGTTTTCCTTCTTCACCCTCCCTCCTCTTTTTCCTTCTTCCAGTCCTGGTTTTTCTTTCCAGCTCCCTTATTTGGGTGTGTGCAGATGGTCAGTCCTTCACTCCCGCTGTCTTCCTCCTCCTTTTCATTTACTTGAAAAATTCTATCGTAATCCCTGCACTGTCCCTGGGCAAATGAGAATGTGACTCCGGGAGAGTTCTTAAACCTCTCGGAGCCTCCGTTTCTTCATTAGGATGCAGAGTTAGCAATCCCAACCCCATGGGCTCATCGTGGAGAGTCAACCAGAAAACACATGCCACATCCAGGGTTTGGTATACAGTGGGTGCCCAGTAAGTGTTAGCCTTTCCATGTCCGTAAGCCTTTCTGCTTCCTTTTCTTCCTTTAGCTGTGTTTTTAACAAAATAGCTTTCTTTTACATTTCTGGAAGATTCTCTAATTGGTGGAAAATCTCCATGCAAAGAGCATAGTGGTATGATGACCTATCACTTAGTAGCTGTGTTACCTTGGGCAGGTTACTGAAATTCTCCAAACTTCACTTTCCTCCATTGCAAAGTGGGGAAAGAGTTCTTCCTCCCTGGGCACTGGGGAGTATTAAATGAGATAGTGAGGTAGTCACCTATCACAGAGCCGGGTGGCCATTTTTAGTCTCTTTCCTGCCATTTACTGCTCTCTAGCCAGGCCTGTCTCCACTGCCACACAATACACCATCCATCAGTGCTCATACAGACAGCTTAGCTTGTTAGTGTGAACCCCTCTGCTGAGCCATTTACATCCATCCACCCACCCACCTACCCATCCATTCCTCCATCTCTCCATCTATTATCCACCATCTATCCATCATCCATCCACCCACCCACCTACCCATCCATTCCTCCATCTCTCCATCCATCTCTTATCCATCATCCATCCATGCATCCATCCACCCACCTATTCTTTTATTCAGAGTTGTTGCATAACAAATAGTATTGGCCTAATCATGCCTTAGTATAAAATTCTATTTGATAACTCTAGAAATAGAAGTAAAAACCACCACCACAACAGGAGCCAAAAGGTCCTTCCATTCAAGTCCTCTTGTGGAGCAGGTGGGAGGAGAGAAGCATCTTTGACCTTGAGGACAGGACACCTATGGTTGGGTATCTCAGTGGCTTCCTCGGAATCCAAGGATTCTGTGCTTGTGCCAAATGGGTTCCGAATGGAGGGGCTTCCCCTTCAAATAGAGCAACTCCCGATCCTATCTGACATTTACATTGGTCTCTTTAAGATTTAATTTAAGAAAAATTAAAGTGTTTAGCTGACAAGCACAATTTTTTAAAGCACTTGTATAGCCACACATTTTAGGTACTAAAGAAAACTTCAGAAATATCTGTCTTCTGTCTAGTCAACCACAGAATAAAGAGGTAATCCCTCACTCATACAGATTTTGTGGAATTCTTATCATAAACCAGGTAGTGTGCTAACAATTAAGTGGTTACTGATGATCTTATCTAACTCTGTGGGGTTGGTACTATTAATATTCCCATTTTACAGATGAGGAAGCTGAGTTTCAGAGACACCTTGGCCAAAAAACACAGCAGTTAGAACAGTGGAGCTCAGATAGAAACCCAGGAATTATCACCAAAATGTGCCCTGCCTACAGTGGGAGGCTATTTACCTGGTATGTGGTGGCCAAAGGGGCATCAGAGAAAAAATACAAATAGGGCTTATGGTCTTGTCTCTTCTTGGGTCAATTATGCATTTCCTCTTTCAGATTTTATCATGAGCAGCAGAGGGGTTTTGGGGCTCAAACGTTTAATACCTAAAATTACAGATTTTTTGATCTAGAAGAACCTAAATCTAGTGCTTTTTAAACCAAATCCCCCAGAACCTGAGGATTCCCTGAGGTTCTTCGGAGGCTTCCCCTGGACATGATCAGAGGTCACCATTTCAACTTATATGTTAAACAGATCTGACTTCATGTCCAGGCCTGGCCGGGTGCTAATCGCATGACCCTGTGGAAGTGACTTTCCTCCTTGGAGACTGCTTCCCCGTCTGTAAATTGGAAGTGGAAATAATACCCAGGTCATTAGTTTACTCTGAGAGTCAAATGGAAAAAAATGCATCTAGAATGTTAGGTAGAATGCCTGGCCACTCAAAAATATTAGCTATCGTCATCATACCATCATTAGCATCCTCATCACCATTACCATCTTCATCATCACCATCACATCACCATCATCACCATCACCATCACCATCACCATCACCATCACCATCATCACCATCATCACATCACCACCATCACCATCACCATCATATCACCATCACCATCATCACATCACCATCATAATCATATCACCATCACCATCATATCACCATCATCACCATCACCATCATCACATCACCACCATCATCACCATCACTACCACCATCACCATCACCACTATCGTCCTCATCATCCCTACCACCATCACCATTGCTATCATCAGCATCAATCACCAACACCACCATCATCATCATCACCATCACCACCACTATGATCATCACCATTACCGTTATTCATGGCTACATAGGAGATTCTATGACCAAATAGCAGTAAAACTAAAGAAATAGTTTGAAAACCAGAAACCTAAGCCAACCTGGGTAAGAAGCCTCAAGCTAGGGTTGAAGAATAAAGGTGAACCTAGTCCTCAGCAGGCAAAGATTATTTTTCCACAATTTGTTTATAGGTCCTAATGTGACTTGCAGGATTATCCTTGGTGCTGACTGACATCGCTGTGATAGATTCGTAAAATTTCATAGCTCGAGGTGGGAACCGGAGTCTCACTACTGTTCTTTGTGGGGATGATGTGGCAGCAGAAAATGTGGGCTTTTTATCCTGGCTTCCCTGACTAAGAAGAATGTGTGTATGCATGAGGGAGAAACTCTCAGACCCCTCTGAGCATCATTTCCTTGCCTATAAAATGAGGCAAATACTTCCAAGTGTGGCCCATCACAGACCTGCAGGAAGGATAAAACCAGAGAAGGGACATGTGTTGAGAGGCTGCTATGTCCCGGTTGCATTCCCATGCATGATCTCGCCTTAGCTCAGCAGACGCCCTGGCATAGACACCATATCACCCCCCATTTCAGATGAGGCACACACAGGTGTAGTGGTTTGCCCCCGCACAGGCAGTGAGAAAGTATTACTCATATGTCCATTCACAATTGTTTATTTACTCAGACTCTGGAAATCACACACCCCGTACCCTTTAACCTAGGTCCCCAAATGGGCTCATGCAGAAACTAAACACCAGGTGGAGACTGGAATGGACTGTCACAGTTATACCTATCTTATTAGCAGCAGTAATAGGAGCAGTGTTTATTTCATGAATAGAGGTGCGTGAAGATCTCTTTTGGGTCTGTTTTTAGTATTAAATCATAGCACTCTTACTGGCCCAAGAGTAAAACTCCAACAAGACTCATGCCTTGTCCCCTGCAGAGGAAGTGAGGTCGCCCCATGCTGGGGCGGCTGATGAATTTCACGCTGTCCTTACCGAGAAGTGCAAGCATGAGCTGTGCATCTACTGTGCTCAAGGTGACAGGAGCAGGGGTAGAAGCCAGCTCTTTCCAAACTTCAGGGCCCACCTGCACCTCCTGGGGACCCTGTGCAAATGCAGATCTGACTCAGCGGGGTGGGCAGGGCCCCAGGGTCTGTGTTTCTAAGAAGCTCCCAGGTGAGCCCAGGCTGCTGCTCCATGGAGCACAGGTCGAATAGCAAGAATAGATGGCACAGAATATCCCAGAACAAAGAAAGAAGGTGGCAGGGCAGTGATTAGAACAGTGATGGCGAACCTATGACACGTGTGTCAGAGGTGACATGCGAACTGACTTTTTTGGTTGATTTTTCCTTGTTAAATGGCATTTAAATATATAAAATAAATATCAAAAATATAAGTCTTTGTTTTACTATGGTTGCAAATATCAAAAAATTTCTATATGTGACACGGCACCAGAGTTAAGTTAGGGTTTTTCAAAATGCTGACACGCCGAGCTCAAAAGGTTCGCCATCACTGGATTAGAACAACCACTGCATTCAGAGTATTTATACTTACCAGATGGCCTTGCATTTTGCTCTTAAAACCCGCTATGGGTGAGGCATGGTCAGTATCGCTGTTTTACAGGTAAGGAGACTGGGCACCGAGTGGTTGGTTACCTGTCTGCCCAATGGCACCGAACTAGTGAGAGGTGGAATCGTGCTAACTTCAAAGAGCACCTCGCCACTTGTGTCTCTGTTCCCCCCTCCCTTTCTCCTGGAAAATGGAGTTTAGAAACAGATCCAAAGCTGTTCCCAAAACTGGGGAACAATTGGGGAAGGAGACACCTACTGCGTCGTTTGAAGGAGTCACACACTCAGAATGTGCAGGCTCACCTGTCAGGCGGGAATGTTTGGGGACATTAGTTGCCAAGACTAAGGTTCTACTCCTTAAAAGGAAGCACTTGGGGTTGTCTTTTGGAGGCATTTTCGACGACAAAGGGGCCTTACCCCGTCTGTGTGTTTGGGGAATCTCGAGGTTCTTGGCTAACCTGGTTCTGCAAACACAGCCAAGCCCAGGGGTCTGGGTGGAGAAGTGCTGGGAGCAGCGGGGCCTGGCAGGTTGTGTGTGAAGTGCTGCTGACGCAGGCATGGCTGGCCCAGCGACGGTTCCCACCGTCCAAGGGCACGTGGGCTAATGAAAGAGCCAGATAATTGCATATTAATAACGGATAATCATGCTCCAAAGCTTTATGTTTTGGGCCTTATGTTTACTTCTCAGTGATTCTTTCACTTTGTAGAAACAATTTTCATTCTCTTACATGTTTAATGCATCATGTATCAACTGGACAATAAAGATATTCTTCTAGAGAGGAAAAATAGAACCAGGCAATGAAATCGGTAACTCTGATAAAGAGTAGTGGGTACATTCAGGGTCCTCCAGAGCAGCGGTCGCCAGCCTTTCGGACCTCGCAGAACACTGGTTGACAACCTCTGCTCCAGAGCACATACCAGGGACCCTAACCTAGACCCCAGGTGGTAGATCTGAGAGGGTTTCATGAACCAGCAATGCCCTCCCTGAACTGGTCCTCCCCACCCCTCTCCATCAGCCTGGTCCAGGGTCAGCGCTTATGGCTACACTGTTGCCATTTTTTCAAGGCAGAAAACACTAGTAATCATACAATACCTATAGAGGTTGCCCCTTTTCCTCCCCAGTCTCAGGCAGTTTCCAACCCAGTAGACACAGCTTGAGAGCAAAGTCAAAAGCACCAAGGATTCCCCTGTCCTCCCCCACCCTTCCCTCCCTCAGGAGACTGGAGGAACTTGGCAAGCCATCTCGTCGCCAATCAATCTGTGGTGTAACAATTAGCACTTAGGCACCACTCTTGCTAAACACACGCTTAGAAAACACTTTAAAAAAAAAAGGAAGAAGAGTCATCAGAAGAAGATGCAGGAGCAGCCGCGGTGGGGGAATGGCAGGGAGCGGAGCCAGGAGGAGGCCTGGGAGGAAGCCGATCAATGCCCCGCCGAGTGGAAGGCATCTAATACCCTATTATTGACGGGGCCGAAGCACTCTGAGGCGTGTTTCCACCGCGAGCAATTAGTCTGCGAGACCGCAGGAGTTAAGCGAACACTGGTCGCCCCCCATCTCCCCTGCCTCCCCCGGAGCAGTTGGACGACACTTTCATTGGGTAGCGAGCCCCCGCAGCAGTGGCGCCAGCCTGCAGCCATAATGGGGCCCATCCGAGGAAGGCCAAGTGCTCAGCCTCCCAG
>NW_005356712.1:4316384-4328509 GCF_000412655.1 Myotis brandtii
CGGAGTCTGTCTGCGCGCCTGCGAGCTGCCCAAATTGATTGTAATGGTTTTATCACGCGCAGAGGGAGCTGGCTGTTTTCTCGCCTGTGCTGTCGGCTTTCATAAACGCGGGGCGGGAGGAAGCGAGTCCTCTTCGGAGCAGTGGATCGGATGAAAGGCAACTTTTGTTTGTTGGCGAGAAACTCAGCAGCCTCCGCGGCCGCCTGTCTCCGGCCCTGCTCAAGGCTGCTGTTTCTCTCTTGGCCTCTTCGCCTGTTGTGCACGCAAGAGAGACTCAGCCACCCTCAGCAAGAGGCGGGGGACAAGGGGGCGCCTTCCTGGAGCCAGCTCTGGGTTCACCTCGAATGGCTGGAGGGTTTGGGGAAGGGGGGTGTATAGTCAGAAGTTAATGGAGGTGACTGTTGATCAATAATAATAATGAAGAGGAGGAGGATGGGTGGCCAGCATTTTTCAGCTTAAAGGAAGCAGCCACAGTGTTTAAAGCACATTGTGGACATTTCTTTGAGTCCTCACAGCAACCCTCTGAGGCAGGCATTACTTCCTCATTTACAGATGGGGAAAGGGGCATAGGGAGGGGAGGGACTTGGTCAAGGTGGCACAGTGAGCGGCCTGAAAAAGAGTCCCCGGAACCCGACCCCTGTCCTGCCAGTTCCTAACCTGGTTCCTGGTCCGTACACCATGCAGCTTCCCTGAATTTGGTCGGATGAGAAAGAGTGTCAGAATACCTCAGGTATTGGGTGTCTTATAAGTATTGGGGGAAATTTGGACCTTGGAATGATTCAGGCTTAAGAGTATCTAGACCAAGCCCCCCCCCCCCAAAAAAAAATGAAAGTGACCAAAAAAGAGAAGAAAAAAAAGTAAAAGATTTTTTAATAAAGCTAAAAGACAACCAGAGTGAAACGCCCTGTGTTTGAGCCTCACCCCCACACCTGCCAAACTCAGGTCCCCATCCTGCCTCTGCTCACTCTGTGCCCTCAGCCTGTAAGCCCCGCTTCTCCCCCAGATGCCTCTGGAGAATTCCTAGAAAGGCTCCAACGTGACCCCTTTGAGGAAGCCGCTCGTGGTTTCTGCCCATCCCTTGTGCCCCTCCTGTTTTTCCACCACAGCCCAGCAACACTTCCTCCCACCACATTTCCTTATTATCTGTCTTCCCAGTAATGTTCACTCAACAAATATTCATCATGCTCAGATGATGGACAGTCTCCGTGTTAGGCTGAAAGCTCCCTGAGCCAGGTCTTATTATCTGTATACCCACTGTGCTTGGCACATAGTAGGACCTTGGCCAATGTCAGTTGCTCAAATGATGACGAAGATCCTGGGCCAGTGCCTTGATTTTGCAAATGAAGTTTTATTGGCACACGGCCCCACCCATTCACCTATGTATTGTTGGTTCATGGCCGCTTTCCTGCTTCAGTGGCAGAGTTGAGTCGTTGTGAGAGACCGTATGCCCTACTTGAAAGTTTACTATCTTGTTCTTTAATAAAAAGTTTGCTGCCCCTGACCAAGAGGGCGATTAGATAACTTTGAGATTTGTCCCTTTTGTCTTCTGCGTTTGGCTAGCATGTAGTTATGGAGTGGCGGACTGCAAGTTCTGCCCTCTGGTAGAATGACCAGATAAATGGCTCTGATTTGCACACCTTCCTGTGTCCACAACCCTTGGTGTGTCCTTCTACATTGAACTTGTTTAAGCCAATGGGCTAGTCATAAACTCCATGCAAAGGAAGTCTTGAAAAAGTGATTTTTTTTTTCTGTTAGCCGCCACCATGACAACACCCCAGGCTAACCTGCTGGAGGGTTTTAGCTGTCCCAGCTCAGGTAATTCTAGGTCAGTCATCACTGACCACTGACGGGTGAGTGAGACAGCTGTGCCTGGCCCTGAGCACAGCTAGACAACTTGTAGACTCAAGCCACCAAGACTTGGGTTCGTTTGTTACACAGCATTAACTAACATACCTACTCTTAGGAGTGTACAGTTTATGCCCCAACCAGGCTTTATAATGAATCACACCACCTGCAAAAATGGCCCAGGCAAACATCTTGAGGCCAAGGATTCCTTTGTGTGATCTGGAGTGGGTGGGGATGGGGTATAATCAATTCTTACACCGATCCCTCCTTCCTGCTTTGGGAAAATAACACTGAAATGCCAGTTTGCAGTAGCAGTTTATGATCATGTCAGAGAGTGAGTATATGTTTTGGAGGCAGGACCAAGCCAAGGCGATTTAATGAAAACTTTGGGGATTACCTGGGAATTTCATTGTTGAGGGCATCCCCTATCTGCATTTAGTATAATAAAACCAAATTGGGATGTAGCCATGAAATTAGGTGTCTGCTGGGCTGGTTTACGATGTTGTGGGCCACAGATCTGTAAAAAATATATAGAAACACACAGTTCTTTACATTTTAAAGCCTGGAATTGAACCAGCAGATACATGGAGTTTGCTATGTGTTCTTAAACATTTCTTTCCCGTTCTTCTTCTCCCCCCCATTCCTCCCCTCTACACTCCATTCTTATCTTCTGTTTCATGTTCTTATGCTTCCATGCGCTTCTTCTTCGCTGAGTTTGGGCTGAGGTATTGCTGTCTTTGGTGCACCCAGCACAGTAGGAGGAACTGTGGGAAGCAACTGAAGACAACCTCTTACTCCCCAGCTGAAGGCGCCGAGCCCCTGCTTCTTACAAGGAAGCACAATGGCTCCCGCTATCCTGTCGGCATCGGTGGGGATCTCTTGCCAAATTCTGGATGGAATCTTTATGTCTAGAATCCAGCAACAAGCTGAAGGGATGGCATGAAGACCTGAGGGGTCCAGCGCCCAGGGAAAGAGAATGTGACCAAGGTCAGAATGGAGAGATGGACAGGATGTGGGATGGGAGGGGAAAGAGGAAGACCAGCTTGGGTAGATGTGAAGTAACAACTCCATAACCCGGAGGGCTCCTGCACTCCAGTTCTGGCCTAGGGGTATTCCCTGTCTAGTCCACTGTGGGAGGGTGGAGGCAAAATCCGAAGCAGTTCTTGTCATGGAGATTTCGGTGAGTCCTGCTTTAGGGCCCCAGGGACAAAGGGCATGGACAGAGAAGATCATGGGTCACCTTGGCAAATGAGGCCTCCGCCTGGGCAATCTGAGCAGTAACTGGGGAAGGCAGTGGGTAGGGGTGACTCTGAGGGTCAGCGATTTCACAGGTAGGGTCCTAGAGTTAGAAACATGGGTATTTAAGTTAATTAGGTCTGAAGGCCCAGAGGTCTGGGAATCTTGGCATTATTTTCGCCAACCCTTGTGGCAATGCCTTCATTGGACAGAGGTCCTCTGCAAGTCACATTTTAGTGGAAAAGGTCATTGGAGGGTGGGGGAGGGCTTGCACAGTGAGCTAAGCTTGCAGGTGACAGGGGCCAGGAAGGAAGCAGGCACAAGTTGGGGTTAGAATTTGGAAACAAAGTGTAATTTCAGCTCCTGGTGGGTAGTCACGTGGCCCTGAAAAAGTGCCTCTGCAGGGTAGTCATGTGGCCCCCAGCCAAGCCCATGGGACTCTTGGGGGCATAGACTCTCCATTGCATCAATACTATGGGCTGAGCAAGAGCAAAGGGGACTGAGTAGTTAAAGGAAAAGCTTAGAGTAGGAGAGTCTTCCTGGAAGATGTGAGTACATGGAGAATCGGACTTCTGTGTGGAAAGGTGGGACCCATGGATCCATGGATCCATCACGTTAGTGCTGTGTGCCTAGTATGGTGCCGTCTGCTAGTCCCTCGTCTTTTCAAATGAGAGAAACAGCATGGTGTTTGAGATGTTTATAATTTGTCAGAAGAAATGAAAATGATGTCAGAAGCCAGTTGGGAGAAACTCATACAGGGATCAAGAACAGAGGGATATGTTTCGAACTCTAATGTCTAAGGAAGATAAGAAAGAAGGTAGACAAATTGGTTGACAGAAGAGACACATGCGATTAACTGAAGCCCTGGTTATCAAATAGATACCACATGTTCTTATCTCTCCATTGCCCATGGCAGACATCACTAATCGATCCCAATACTCTTTCTCACTGAGTCCATGCACAGCCTAGACTCCTCCTAACATAAAGCAGTCACCACCAGTCACTCAGAGGTGGCCCTCAGAATGAAACCCAGGTGCTATGAAAGTAAGAAGAGAATAGAAATAGGAATGGCCAACAGTTTTGATAACAGATAAGTCCAAAATGGCATTCAAATGAGGATTCCCAAGTCCTCTGTACCCCTGGGCGAAAATCCTGCTTTACCGACATACAGTAGACAAACGCAGGGCAGAGCCACAGATTCTCCTTGCCAAGCCCGTCAACATTTTCCCTGTTCCAGCAGCTGGGCTCACTCTGCTTCCCGGGGGAGTCTTTGCTCGGGTCTGGCGGATCCTTCCCACTGTGCTGGGAGGAACATTTCAGCACCGACATTCTCGACCCTTTCTTTCCAAAGCTCCAGTGTGAAGCCCGACCTAGCAATATATTCAGTGCTCCCACACATCAGGCCTGGAGCCTGGGTGGGCAGCCCCTGCTGCCTTTTTCCTGCTGTTGGAACGCCCTCTGCTCCGGGCCCACCACGTGGAAATGTCACCTGGAGGAACATTGCTCTTAATGTTTCCCCCTTCGGTCGTCACCTTCCAACTCGCATTGCTGAGAGAGGGAGAAATCGGCTTTTAACACCATTGGACTTGCCCTCTGCAAGCACCTTCTCCTGCATTTGATCTCAGAAGGTGGGGAGAGGTCAGTGCCGGGCCTCAGAAGAGTGAAAGCCCTGTCAACAGGCGGTCCCCGCCGCGTGGGAACAGGGTAATCAGGGGCCCGGCTGGCCAGGCGGCCGCAGAGCTCACCTGGAAAATATTTCAGGAGAAGCTGTCACGGGCATTCTGGATGCTGACAAGATATGTTGGGGAAATCCACCAGGTGTTTTTAGGATGCGGTCATTTTCTCTCGCAGAATCTTGCTGGCTTTCTAGTTAGGCGCCCAGAGGGACTTGGCTGGCTGGCACTGAAGAGTGAGCCAGAAGAATAGGAACCCCAGCTGGGGATAGGGTGGTGGAGATTGGCATCTTTGGGGTTGAGACAAGGCTGTATCCCACCCGCTCTGATTCTCCCCTCCCTCACCTCCCCAATGCTTGTAGCAAATGATTTGGCAGCCGCGTCCCCCCTTTGCAAAGATGGTGCAGTGGTTCAGAGCACAGGCTTGGCTACGGGCTCTTGCAGTTGAATCCCAGGCCCACCCCCTATGAGCTGGGTGACTATGGCCGCTTCCTCAGCCTCTGTTCTCAGTGGCTTCCTCTGTGATATGGGGATACTACGGCACATACTTGTAGGGTTGTTCTGAGGGTTAAAAGCACGAGGCCTGGGAGAGGTGGTGTGAGTGCCCCAGGTAGCCAAGCCCCAGGGCTTGGAGACTGATTGGCTAACACCTAGGTCAGCGGTTCTCATCCTGTGGGTCGCAACCCCTTTGGGGGTCGAACGACCCTTTCACAGGGGTCGCCTAAGACCATCGGGAAACACGTATATAATTACAGATTGTTTTGTGATTAATCACTATGCTTTAATTATGTTCAATTTGTAACAATGAAATTGGGGGTCACCACAACATGAGGAACTGTATTAAAGGGTCGCGGCATTAGGAAGGTTGAGAACCACTGACCTAGGTTATATGCCTGTCCCTGGGGACAGTGGTGGGTCCTGGGTTCCTTTCCTTAGAAGTCTGTAAGGCACATTTTCACCAGAGACCCCAAGTGTTACAGGCAGACCTGTCTTGATCCCCCAATAAGGGGCAGGTACTGGAAAAGTGGAAAGTGGATCCTGGGGAGTCTGCAACGACTATCAGGGACCTAAGACATTGACAGTGGGCAAAACCAAGACATCCCTGGCCTCGGCACTGTTGCCCTGAGCCCCACACAGCCAGGCAAATCAGAACTACCAGTCGCCATGAGCACCCACCGCCCCCAGTCTCTGGCCTTCTCTCTTGGGGAGCTTTGAGTAAGCGCTTCCTCTCTCTGCCGTACACATTACCTGGTGAAATGCAGGCTCTGAATTGTCGGGTCAGGAGCTGGGGCCCAGGTGCTCCTGTCTCAGCTCCTGGAAGATGGGGTGCAGTGAGGATGTAAGACATTGGCACGAAATCGCTGCCTGGGAAAGGTAGCTATGATAGCCGTGATGTTCCCCCCAGGAGAGGGCTGTGTAGATCTTTTGCTCAGTCTCCCCCAAACATTCCAAATGGGGTCATTTCTGCAGAGCAGCTGCCAACTCGGGAACAATGAGGTGACACAACGGAGGCCAATGGCCCACACGTGCTTCCCGCGGCAGGTGTGGGGAAAGCGGGGGCTGAAGGGGAAGCCTCTAATTGGCGAGGGAAGTCCCTCGTCTTACTTAAACAGGATGCAGGCAGAAGCCCAGTGGCCTTGACATTGTGCTTATGAGGAGTGAAAGAAAGTGGGAGCCAGGAAGTCAAGCTTTTCCTGAGGGCTGAGAAGCTGCGGTGGACTTCCCATTAGAGGAGGGATATGCTGGATGCGGGGATTCTTCTGGGAAGATGGGTGTGCAGCCCTGGACGGTTTGCTCAGTAGTTAGAGTGTTGGCCCTGGGACTGAAAGGTCATGGGTTCCATTCTAGTCAAAGGCATGTGTTTTCATTGCAAGCTGGATTCCCATCCCTGATAGGGACCAGTGCAGGAAGCAACCAATCGTTGTGTCTCTCCCCTTTCCTTTCCCCTCTCTCTAAACATCAACGGAAAAAATACCCTCGGGTGAGGATTAACAACAAAAAAAGATGGGCATTGAATCCTAGTTATACAGCACCTACCACCATTCTGTTAATCTAGCAGATGTTAAAAATGACCTGTATCAGTGTCCTAGAGCTGCTGGAACAAATGACCACAAACTTGGTGGCTTAAAACAGCGGCTATTTATTTTGTCACAGTTCCAGAGCCAGAAATCGGGAATCAGTATCATTGGGTCAAAATCAAGGTGTCAGCTGGGCCTCCTCAGCCTTCTCTTATAATTGACTAGAGGCCCAGAGCACGAAATTTGTGCACTCAGGGAGTGGGGATCCCTCAGCCAGGCCTGTGCCCTCTTGCAGTCCAGGAGTCCTTGGGGGATGTCTGACTGCTGGCTTAGGTCTGCCCCCCCCCCGCCCCGCCCCGCAGTCGGACATCCTTAGTGTTGCTGTGTAGGTGGGAGAGGCTCCCACCACTGCCGCTGCGCTCGCCAGCCATGAGCCCGGCTTCTGGCTGAGCAGCGCTCCCCCTGTGGGAGCGCACTGACCACCAGGGGGAAGCTCCTGCGTTGAGCATCTGCCCCCTACTAATCAGTACATGTCATAGAGACCAGTCGTTCCACCATTCAGTTGATTTGCATATTAGTCTTTTATTATATAGGATGCCTTTAGAACCTACCTAGAAAACCCAGGATAATCTCCCCATTCCAGTGTTAACTCAGTCACCTCTGCAGAGATCCACCCCCTCCCCCCATATAAGGTCATGTTCCAGGTTCTAGGGGTGAAGACTTGGGTGTCTTTGGAGGGGGCATGTCACAGCTGACCACCTTATCTATCTTTCTCTCTTTAGGCTATGCAGCCCACGAAGGCAGGGTATTTGTCCATCTCGTCGACAGTTATGGCCTCGATGCGATGACAGTCAGTCCCTGACCCACAGTAGGGCTGGATCAGTGTTTGTTGAATGCATGCATCAGTGAATGAATTTATAAGCCAAAGGGATAGAGCAGGGGTCCTCAAACTACGGCCCGCGGGCCACATGCAAATACAAATATTGTATTTGTTCCCATTTTGTTTTTTTACTTCAAAATAAGATATGTGCAGTGTGCATAGGAATTTGTTCATAGTTTTTTTTTTTTAAACTATAGTCCGGCCCTCCAACGGTCTGAGGGACAGTGAACTGGCCCCCTGTTTAAAAAGTTTGAGGACCCCTGGGATAGAGACTTCTATTCAAAGGAAGGCTGCCTAGATTCCCTTGTGAAGGGCTGTTTGATAATCTGAGTAATTGCCTTCAACACAGGCTCGGAAAAAAGCGAGTTTTTCAGCACCCCAGTTTCCTAGTGGTATGTTCCCTCCTGTGCAGCTCGGGACATCCTTCTTCTGGAAAGTAGCCAAGAGTTGGCAATGAGCCTTTTCGTTTTAGCAGAGTGAAAATAAGCGCCCTTCACTCATGTCATGGTCCCTGGACTTTTTTTCTATGTAAATGTCATTGAAAGTGCCATGTGCAGCCAAAGAGACTAAAACATGGCCCTGGGTCCTGGAAGTGCCTGAGTTTAAATCTCAACCCTGCCACTTACCAGCTGGGTGATATTAGGCAAGTCCCTTTTCACTCATGTCATGGTCCCTGGACTTTTTTTTCTATGTAAATGTCATTGAAAGTGCCATGTGCAGCCAAAGAGACTAAAACATGGCCCTGGGTCCTGGAAGTGCCTGAGTTTAAATCTCAACCCTGCCACTTACCAGCTGGGTGATATTAGGCAAGTCCCTTTTCCTCCTGGAGCCTCAGCTTTCTCATCTGTAAAATGGGATGGATCATCATACTTACTTCATTAGCTTGTGGTGCGGGTTTGCTCACTGGGTGATATTCTTGAGTACCTAGGGTGTGCCAGGCACTGGGTACACAGTACAAGGAGAAGCATAGTCCTTGCCTGTCAGGGGCTTAGATCAGGAGTGTGAGGGCTCTGCTGGATGGGGCCACACAGTCAGTGCCCAATAAATGTTTGTGCTATTATTAGAAATAGACATAGTCATTACCATTTCCCTTCCTCATTACTGGGGACAAATCTGCTGCTGTGACCATTTTTCCTGTGATTTTAAGGAGGGTCATTGCATCTTGGTACTGAGGGACTGACCTGGGGTTCAGACGGAAAGGAGTCTTGTCCTCACTTGTCAGCATAGGTGGGGGAAACTGGCCAGTGTAAATGGGGGAAACTGCTTTTGCATTTTGTTAGAAAGAAGGGAAAAAATGACTAGACTGGGCCCAATAACAAGAGAAGTGGTGCTAAGTGGACTTACGTATCAAAAGTGTGAGCCAACCTGAAAAGAATTCCTTATTAGAAGACTAATAGAGGAATTCTTCCATTGCATGTGGTTTGCATTCTGGAATTGTACCTGCAGGAGAGGAGAGGTTGTGCACACTAGAGGAGGGACAGTGTGTGGCTTCAGCTTCAGGGAGCTCTGGTAGAGGCAGGGACGTTGGAGAAGGAAGTGAGGAGAACCTTAGGAACAGCATTTGGGCAAGAAATGTCCTTGCCCCCATTTCCCTGGACCTGCCACCGCTGAACTGTAGGTGCACAGCGCCTGCTTCTGCTGTTACTTCTTTTCCTTTCTTTCTCAGCCAACCTCACTAGATGGGAAAAGGTGTACCAATCTTTCTCACTTAAATTAGGAGTATATTTGGCTACAATTAAGAGAAAACTCAACTTTTACAAACAATGGTTTTTTTCTCCTTACATAAGAAGGAGTCCAGAGGGGGATGGGTGTTGGAATTAGTTTTGCAGCTCCAGTATCTCTCTGTGGTATTCTTAGCTTGATTCTCTTCATGGTAATGCCTCATGGTCACATGATGGCTGCTGTGCCTCCAGGCATTACACCCATTTTTCAGGAGAATGAAGGGACAAAAAGGCCTCAGCTAGTCACACCCATCTCCTCTTTATCATGACAGGAAATGCTTTCCCAGAACCCCTTTTAGCAGATGTGTATTTAAATCTCATTGGTCAGAATGGAGCCACAGAGACAGCAGGGAAGACTGCTGAAATAAAGCATTATCTCTAAAAAAATACATACTTGTTTGTAAAAAGCCCAGTGGAACAGGAGATTGGGACTTGTTCTTGAGAATGAATGAAAGAAGGAAGGAATTGGAAAGTGTCTTGAGGATGAGTGAATGAGCCATCTGGTGACTGAATGAGCCATTTGGTGACCGGATGAGCCCACAGTCTATCTTCTCAGCCCAGCAGTTTGCCACAATAATGTACCTTCCTGATGCCCACGAAAATGATGTGGATTTATGTGCATATGCTTATTCATATTGAATAAGCTCCCTCTTCAACTTGGACGACAAAATCATGGGTGCACACAGGCCCTTTGAAGGTGCCATTGGGGACATCTGCAAAGACGAAAGTGGGATGTAGGGCTATTGGGTGTCTCTGAAGTCAGAGGAGGCAGCGCTCCGGGCCCCTGCCTTGCTTTCAATCTTAATTAGTTCTCTTTGTCCTTGCCCCAGCTTCAGGAGTTTGCCAGTGTTTTGCCCTTGAGCCTGAAGTTCTTGCAAAGGCAGGATGGACGTTCAACTGGATTGAATTGGGGCATCTCTGCCCACCAGCTCCAGCTCCAAGGCCCTTGGGGATGGATGTTTAGCCAAGACCTGTCCAACCGGGGCATCTGGATCCAACAGCCTTTTGTCAGAGGTGCTTGGGGAAAAGTGCCGGACCACTTGTCAAGGACTGGAAACAGGAAGTGCGACCTTGGCCAAGTCTCTTGACTTCTCTGAGCCTCAGTGTTCTCTTCACGTCTTGCTCTGAAATTCACAAGAGACACGGCATCTACAGCATCTAAACAGGGCCTGGCATGTAATAAGCACCAATAAAAACAGGGCTCCTCTTCCTCCTCCTCATAATTCTCACAATTCTCACAGCACTATTGGTTGAAAAGACCTGGGTTTGAATATAGGATCTGCTGCTTACTCTGTAGTTATGGTTTTCTCATGCGTGACATGGACAATGGTCAAGCTTCCCAGGGTTGTGGGGAGTTAGAAATGTGCCCAGAGCAAAGCCCATTGGTGCAGAGAAGATGTACACGTGAGACGTATGTGTGCACCCAGTACATGCTGAGAGGACATGGGAGGTCAGACTTGAACATGAACAGAATTTTGAGGTGTGGACCTCCTATGCGTGGAGACCATTTTCCCTCCCCATTTATTTCTGCGTGCTAGTCTATCCTTGACCCACGGAAGATACCCTGATAATATGGAGGCCTTATCGACAAATTCTAGATGGGTTGATTTTTGTGGCATTCACAGTGTTTTGGCGGAGGTCGTGAATGAACACAGGTCTTTCCCATTAAGGTTGCTAAGAGCAGACACACTCCTGTTCACCCAGGTGACTCTCTAGCTAAGCATGGCACTTAGGACAGTGCCTGGCACAAGGAAGAAGCTGAATCAGAGCTGACAAAGGAAGGAACCCTACAAAATGGAGCCTGAGTCCTCTCTCTGGGGAGACCTCACCGTGTCCTCCGCCTGCCCGTTGCACAGGCTTTACTAAGCTTAAAGTTCCACGCCAGCAGAAACGTTGTGTCTGGCCACCATATTATCTCCGGTGCCTGGCGAGAGAGGGGTTGGTCTACATGCCCAGCGATTCAGTGACTGCCTTTTGCACTGGGCCACTGACGAGCAGCTCCCAGAGGCCGATTCCAGGCTTGTATGTGAGTTGCATTCCCCCAGCTCTATTGCGTGCTCCCTGGGGCAGGGGCTGTTTTGCCCGTATTCACCCATCTTCCCACCGGCCAGGTGCTCACAGGGGTTTTGGCACATGCACAGTTCCTCCGGAGGCCGAAGGCCAGTGGCAAGGTTCTGGGCAGTGTTTCCTGGGGGTGCAGGGGAGGGAACCTGCCGGGGGAAGACCGAGTTGCAGGCAGGCGCCTGTCCCCACCCCAGATCTGCCAGCTTGTTTGGATTCCAGCTTCAACTTGACGAGGGCTTTCTTAAGGCCTCTGGCCTCCACCTGGGATTAGCTCCCAAAGCGATCAGAAAGCACTTAAAGATATAAAACTCTGTGTAAAGACGTCAGTAATCCCCAGTAATTTCATAGGGAATTAATGTTTTCCTAAGGCCATTGGGCCGTCCCTGCCCAGGTTGCCTTGCTCAGAGGCTGAGTAATCATGATGTCAGCGAATGTTAGATCAGGAAGGAGCCTGGGGAAGGCCAGGCCATGGAGCCAGCCACATTGATGACATAGGAGAGACTGAGGCACAGAGAGGGGCACAGGCTTGTCGAGAGAGACACGGCTAAGCCAGTTACATAGCCGGTTGTGGCTGTAGAAGCATGCCAGGTACACAGTCGACCTGCTGTGAAGATTTCTTGAATGAATGAAGGAAGGAAGGAAGGAAGGAAGGAAGGAAGGAAGGAAGGAAGGAAGGGAGGAAGAGAGG
>NW_005356712.1:4328553-4362715 GCF_000412655.1 Myotis brandtii
GAAGGGAGGGAGGGAGGGAGGGAGGGAGGGAGGGAGGAAGGAAGGAAGGAAGGAAGGAAGGAAGGAAGGAAGGAAGGAAGGAAGGAAGGAAGGAAGGAAGGAAGGAAGGAAGGAAGGAAGGAAGGAAGGAAGGAAGGAAGGAAGGAAGGAAGGAAGGAAGGAAGGAAGGAAGGAAGGAAGGAAGGAAGGAAGGAAGGAAGGAAGGGAGGGAGGAAGGAAGGAAGGAAGGAAGGAAGGAAGGAAGGAAGGAAGGAAGGAAGGAAGGAAGGGTTCATATTATGATTTAGCTCCATGCCTTTCTTCCTGCTTCTCTGGACACTGCCGCCTGCCCCCAAGCCTCCCCCTCCTGCCTTTTGAAGGAATGTGTATTGATGCAAGTGGACAAGGAAAGGAGTCAGGCCCGGATCAGGGGGCTGGGGTGAAGATCACCTGCAGCACAGAAAAGACACGGTTACTCCAGCAACCGTCCAGCCCACCGACCGCAGCTCAGAGCCTCTACTTAATGTAATTGAGTGTGAAGGCCGGCTGGAGACACAGGCGCCCGCCGCCCCTCTCCATAATATAGACACTATTGGTTGCTAATTGGCGCCAGTGGGCTGGTGCTAATTGTCCTAATGCACTCGGCTTGATGGAGGACCAGGCTGCCCAGGATGGGGGTGGGGGCTCCTCGGGAGATGGTGATGGGGGGCGGGGGCGCCCAGCAGCAGCAGACACTGTTGTGCTGCTCATAAAAGTTGGAATGGGCTTTAATTTTGCATCAAATATTTAAGCGGGTTTGGGGAGCATATTAGGGGGAGGTGGACCATTGAGCTTTGTTTGTGGTAACCCACAAGGGGCCCCTGGGAATAGGCACCCTGCCATCCTCATCAATGGGTTATCCAGATGGCTGTGTCCCCAGCATTGTCTAATTAATTGTGTGAATTGCTAATGACCCTTTTAGCCCCCCAGCTGCCCCCTTCCTCCCCTATTGTTCTAGCTGTTTCTCGGCTATGTGTGTCCTGAATTTGACTGAGTGCCATCCACAGAGGGAGGCAGCATTGAGCAGAGGGAAACTCAGAGAGATGGGGTGGAGGACAGAGCTGGAGATGGCCTTGAACTCACTGTGTGGTCTCAGGAAACTCACCCCTGTGCCTCAGTTTCCCTGACGAACGACTGTCGGGCTAGTCAGTGTTAAACTACTACACATGCTCACTGATGGAACTCAAGATCATTTTAGGGAATGTAGAAATACACACACACACACACACACACACACACACACACACATGGGGGTGGGCAAAAGTAGATTTACAGTTATAATACAAGTAATACAGTAATTAATAAGTATCAATGCATAAATAAATTAGTGTACTCACAACTGTAAAGCTACTTTTGCCCACACCTGTATCTGTACACACACACACACACACACACACACACACACACACACATACACACAGATGCGTATATACACACATAGATATGTATATATAGAATTTGCAACTAAGCTTGCTTTAGTGTTCATTAGGGGACATATATTTGTATTATACATTATACTACATGTGTAATGTGAATGTAATTATTACACAAAGATGCGGTGTGCTGCTAAATGTTTAACAATCAGCTCTCCAGGGAAAGAAAAGCCCTGCTCTGGAGGGAGCCTTGGCCAATTTCCATGGTGTAAACACTCCTACCTCGGTTGACGTCAAGCTGCCTGCCAAGGTGTCACGGATGCAGAGTTGGGAAGAGAGGGGCAGTAGCACATTACTGACTGTGTGTCCATCACAGGTGCAGCGGGTAAGAACCAGCTTAAGAGAATAGGAAAATGTAGTAAAATAAGTAGGAAGGAATGAGGTCTGAATAGATATTACCTTTGTCTTTAATTTAATTGCAGGTCTATACAATTTAATTTTTTCACAGTGGCTGTGCTTAACAACCACTTGGTTGCAAAATTCCTGAAAATGGTGTGTGCGTGTGTGTGTGTGTGTGTGTGTGTGTGCACGCGCATGTGAATGTGTGAACACATCACCCATGAACCCCATGATTTTTCAGAAGTAATCATACAGGGGAAAAGCTTGAGTTAAAAAAGGATCCCATTGAAAATCAATGTAAGGAAAAAAATATGAACTGAATAATGGCCCAGGTGTTTCGCACACACAGCGAAAATCCTTGAGTCGGTACTCACATGCCTACCGTCTGATCATTGGGTTCCAGGTTCCTTCCAGCTGTTGGCTCCTGGCACACTTTTGCTAGTGACTGAGCAAGGGCGGGGGCAGCGAGGGTGGCCAGGGTTCACTGCCCTCTATCTTGTTTGCTAGGAGGCATGAAATGGCCATTTCACGCTCTTTTCTTTTACCACTGACTTCATTCTTTCCCTGTTCCCAAACCCAAGGCGCCGACTCCGCGGTTCATGCCTCTGCTGCTCTTGATCTCATGTTTCCTGTCCTTCCCTTGGCTGTGCGGCCTTCCCCACCCACTCCTTTCTCCGGACTTGGCTGCATTGCTGATAACACTCAGCGGCCCGTAGACCAACTATGTCTGACCTTGTGCCATGGGGAGAGAGGGGGAGATGGGGACGGTACTCTGGAGCCGTGAGGGAGCCAGGACGCCTGATCGGGCCCAGTTTGCACAGGTGTACGGAAGTCATGGGTGTCCCGCATCCAAGGCACCGCCCCCTCCCATAGATTCAGGTGCATCATCCCAGGTGCTCTGCCTGGGACGCTGTTGCTATTGACTTTCGGTTCTAAACATGGTTTGTGGAATAGCAGACCCAAATGCCCAGAGGGGGCAGGCAGGCACACAGACATGGGAGGAAGGCCATCTGGGGGCCCTCACAAACTGGGGTGCCTACACCCCCTGAAGTTAACTCACTGGCCCTCTGGTGCTGTGGATGGCCAGAATCCCTTGTAGAAGCTGGAAAAAGATGACACGAACATGAAGGTGGGGGGCCAAAAATCAATGTGGGGGCCAAACACAGCATCTCTGTGGGCTGGACATGGCCTGTGAAGATCTTAGAAAACACAAAAATGTACAGAAGAAAACAGCTCCGTTTCCTAGGCAATCAGAGATGGCATTCTGATGTTTGGGTCAGGGCATCTATCAAGTTTTCTGTCCAACTTTTTGTTCCATGCCTTTCAAATCCCTTCATTCACATCATTATCTGTGACGCGGTAATGTTGTATCACATGGCTGCAGCAAAACGGATGGCAGGATTACAGATGCAGGGAGTTCTGAGAGACACCCTCACCAAGCCATGGCCCACGCCCTGCATCGGCGAGGCACGCTGCTCTGTGACTCTGATCATTAGAGGAGGCAGAAGTAAAGCCACATCTAGCTCCTGGCCCAAACCATAAAAACTGGCAGGTTCTACTTAGAACACTCACTCTTGGAGTCCTGGTATTATCGATGGAAGGGCGGTATCCTCTTCCCCACCGGGTCCTTACGCTCTCTCAAGAAAAATAATTTTCTGAGACTTACACGGGAGGATGAGTGATTTTTATTTGCGTGGAATTTCATCTCTGGGTTTTCAAAGTCCCATTACCCTTCACCCAGTCCTGAGGATGTGCAGCTGGGGATTCAGTAGACCTAAAAGCAAAGCCAGTGTCCATGGTGGAGCTGGGTCCGGTTAGTCTCAGGCTAGTTGCAGTCCATCAGTCCATTGTGTGGGGGATCCACATGGCCATAGGCCATGTGGGCAGGTGTAGGGGAGCTAAGAGAGCACAGCCCCCTGCAACAAGAGTCCCAAGAGAGCAGGAGCCAAGAGCACAACTTCCTTTGTTTAGGAATTTAAACATCTCATATCTTCCCGTGCTTGACCACGCCCACTCTGGCCAATGACCTGTTCCCAGCTGTGACTGACAGACAAGTACCTTCTCTATTTTGCTTGGTCTTTAAAGGCATGCCTATAATATTTGGCCTTCCCGTTGCCCTTTTCCAGTTATGCATAAATGGGTTAATTTTCACTGTACTAGAGGCCCGGTGCACGAAATTCATGCATGGGGGGGGATCTCCTCAGCCCAGCCTGCACCCTCTCCAATCTGGGACCCCTCGGGAGATGTCCGACTGCCGGTTTAGGCCTGAACCGGCAGCCGGACATCCCTCTCACAATCCGGGACCACTGGCTTCTAACTGCTCACCTGCCTGCCTGCCTGATCACACCTAACTGCCCCCCCTGCTGGCCTGGTCACCCCAACTGCCCCCTCTGCAGGCATAGTCGCCCCCAACTGCTCCCCCTGTTGGCCTGGTCGCCCCCAACTGCCCCCCCCCACACCGGCCTGGTTGCCCCTAACTGCTGGCCTGGTCACCCCTTACTGCCCCCACTGCCGGCCTGGTCACTCCCCAACTGCCCCCCCTCACCAACCTGGTTGCCCCTCACTGCCCCCCTGCCAGCCTGGTCGCCCCACGCAGCCTGCCACTCAGTTGTTTGGTCAGCCCTCACTAACCCCCCTGCCAGCCTGGTTACCCCACACAGCCTGTTTGGTCGTCCATTCCGTTGTTTTGGATGCAATGGTCACTTAGCCTTTTATATATATAGGTCACTGAGGCACCATTTAGGGAGTCAGACACCCTGAGGTCCCCACTTCCCTCTTTACTGTAGCCATCAAAGGGGTTTCCAAGTTAATCTCTGACGTAAATAGGAAATTGAATTTGGTTGGAGATACCGAGTCTGTTGACCACAGCTCCACGCCGCTGCAGCCCTTTGCTTCTGGAGTCCACCCCGCTGAGAACTAAGGTGTGTGGAGGAGAGAGGAGGTGTCACCATCGAACCTTGCTCACCTGGCCGATTCGTAACAAAAAGAAAGAGCTGTGGTTTTTGGAAGTCACTGAGCTTTGGGATTTTTTTTTTTTTAAACACAGGAAGTGGTAACCAGAACATTGACTTAGCAAGAATCCTGATGTGAGCGATTCACTTCTTTTTTCTTTTTTTTAAAAAATATATTTTATTGATTTTTTACAGAGAGGAAGGGAGAGAGATAGAGAGTTAGAAACATCGATGAGAGAGAAACATCGATCAGCTGCCTCCTGCACACCTCCTACTGGGGATGTGCCCGCAACCCAGGTACATGCCCTTGACCAGAATCGAACCTGGGACCCTTCAGTCTGCAGGCCGACACTCTATCCACTGAGCCAAACCGGTTTCGGCTCACTTGTTTCTGATTCCTGACTTTCCCACTTAAATGACAACTGGGGTCGTGTGGACAGTCTTCTTTGACCTCATTTCAGGTTATTGGCTCCGGTGAGGTTTCTGCAGGCAGAAGGGGTGGGTCCAGAAGTCCGGGCTTTGTTGGGCTCATGGGAACTATTCTGCCTAATCGCTCTTCCCCCAAAGTGACCCAATTTTGGGAAGTGAAGGGGAGCCCACCCGTGGGGCACTTTGGTGAATTTGTTTTATGAGTTATGTGGGAGGAGCTTTCTGAGTTAGGCAGGGAGCAAGAAGAATTGGGTCGGGAGGGAGCCTTCAGCTCTCTGGTCCTCTGAGTCAGGTGATCACCAACATTCCTTCCGAGTTGAGAATTTATGTTGCTGAGGCTGAGGGACAGCATCCCTCTTTACTGCAGCCATAAAAAGGGCTCCGAGTTCATCTCTTACGTAAACATGAATTCGGTACCTGACCCAGGAATGGCTGGCTCATTCCTTAATTCATACATCCCGGGGTATCTTTATTGTATTTTTTTTTTGGTTGTGGTAATAATAATACAATGTAAAACACAGCCACCAGCCTGTCTGAGGCATTTGATGCAGTTGTCGGTGTGGTGTCTGTGTCCTGAGCCAGGATGTGACTGGCGTGGCTTTGAACCATAGTGCCCAGACTAGCCTAGCCAGGGCCAGGAAGCTCTGGGGCAAGAACTCATGCCCAGGAGAGGAAGTGACCGAGAGAATAACAACTGAAAAGGAATGGAAGGAAAAGAAGGAAGATTTTTTGCATTCCTAATGAGCAAGAACTACTTTACAAGTTCAGCCTGGAGAGAAGCAATTTTAATCTGGTCCTAGGACTTGTCCATGCAGCCAGTGATACCAGATTATTATTATTATTATTATTATTATTCTATAAACACCATTTATTGAGTACTTTTTCGATGCCAAGAACAGAATCAATTCTGGCTCTATCTCACTTAATCCTCTGAGGAGCCCAGGAGGAGACTTTTCATTATACCCACTTCCCAGATGAAGAAACTGCGCCTCAGAGAGGTAAAGTGACTTGCCTATCTGTTGGAGTCAGTTTCCCATTCCTGGCTGTTGTGAGATGATGTGGATGGCAAGATGAGATTTTCTTCCTTCCTTCTCCATTGCTGCTGCTTATTTTTCTTGCTGCTGTATAGAAGGGAATGTGTGTTAACAAAGAGGGAAAAGACAGAGATTCTGTTTGCAAAATCACACATCAGAATGACTCAGTATGAGGTGGGCATAGTACCAGCTACATAACTTATAAGGGGGGAGAGGTGGCAGGAGGGAGGTGGGACTGCACATGAGCCCACGATTCCAACCTCTGGGCATGCTCCGTTGTCCCACTGAAGTCCACTTACGTGGATCATTCACTTCAGCATAGACCCTGGACAGTCAGCCTCAAGCATCACCTTCTCAGTGCAGGACCCTGTGTGACTGCGCTGGTCACGTGCCCAAGAAGCTGGCCCCGGGGAGATGCTATTAGCAAAAGGAAGTTACTGTGTTTCAACCTTCCTCCGGACTCTTGATCTTAATATTCATCCCCTTGTACAATGTTCTACTTAGCTGTTTGGCACTTTCAAAATGGCCCAGAAATAAGGTTGCTTATGTAAAGTGCACGATGTATTAATATTAATAATTACCATTAATAATGATAAGTAGCATTTATTGAGCTTCTGCTATTTGCCAGACATTGTTTTAAGGGTTTTACACAATAATACTACATGGTGTGTATTATTATTAACCCATTTCCAGATGTGGACGGAGAGGTACAGAGAGGCTAATGAACTGGACACCCAGGTCAGGCAGCTGGCAAGCAGTCTGGCTTCCCCACGGACCTCCCCCTCAGTGTTTGCTGAGTGACTGAATGATGGCCTTCAGGGCCGGAATCCGAATTAGCATAGGACAGTGGTTCCCAACCTTCCTAATGCCGTGACCCTTTAATACAGTTCCTCATGTTGTGGTGACCCCCAATTTCATTGTTACAAATTGAACATAATTAAAGCACAATGATTAATCACAAAAACAACATGTAATTATATATGTGTTTCCCGATGGTCTTAGGCGACTCCTGTGAAAGGGTCGTTTGACCCCCAAAGGGGTTGCAAGGCACAGTTTGAGAACCGTTGGCATAGGAGGTGGGGAAATGCAGAATTCATGGTCGTTCTGGCCGAGTTGTTAACCAGGCGCTGACACCAGGCAGGGTTCTCCGTCCTGGATCCTGGGAGAACGGGGAGACAATCAGGGGCTCTGATGGGCTGCGCATCTGGACTCCCAGTGTTGGGGTGTAGAATGTGTGACGGAACAGAGCAGCATCACCTCCCCGGCCCTTATCACGGTCCAAGGACCACAAATAGCTGAGGGAGGCGGGAGGAAGCCAGAGGGGCTTGGGTCTGGAGGTTTATGCTGACGGCTAAAGCCTGAGACAGGATCGCGTGGGCGGCACAGATGCCTCCTGGCCCCGCCAGGATATCTGGGCGCCTGGGACGGGAGATGAGAGCAGCTGGTGTGACCTCAGGGTGACATGGGCTCCCTCTCCCCCGGCCTCAGCAGATGCTGGGATTAATCCTTTCTTAACACACTTTCCTGCCTGAGCATTTCCCACAGGGCTCCCTCCAGAGCAACCTATTCTTAGCTGCCGGTGATGGGGGCGACGACACAATCTAAACCTTGTGGGGCATTTGCCCTGTGTCCAGCCCTGGGCTCGGCTGGGATCAGGAGCCTCTGACTCGAGAAAATGAAGTAGATTCTACCATTCCCCTTTTACAGGTAGGGAAAACGAGGCCGTACAGAGCTGGGGTCTACTCCTGGCTGGGTGACCAACTAACCTGGCTTGCCTGGGCCTAAGGAGTTTTCTAGGACACACAGCGTTTACTAAATGCTGGAACAGTCCTGCGCGAACCAGGACAGCAGCCACCGCTCCTGGCTCTGTCACTGCTTGGTTACCTTCGGCAAGCGAGTGCCTCGGCTTCCTCCTCTGTACTATGGGGGTAATAGCGGCCACTGGAGCGTGTGTAAAGCCTGCCTTATAGGAAGTCCATGTGTTAGTTATTTTGACTGATTTTTGTTGTCGCGGTGGTTCCTAGTTGAGAATGGAGAGGCAGTTTGAACTTGGAGGTTTAAAAGCTCAGCCTTTGTAGACAGTGCAGGTGCACTCGGCTCCTTCATGCTGCCTTGAGCGGTGTTGCCCAATGGCTTAGCCCAGGGGTCCTCAAACTTTTTAAACGGGGCCAGTTCACTGTCCCTCAGATCGTTGGAGGGCCGGACTATAGTTTAAAAAAAAACTATGAACAAATTCCTATGCACACTGCACATATCTTATTTTGAAGTAAAAAAAAAAAAAAACGGGAACAAATACAATATTTGTATTTGCATGTAGCCCGCGGGCTGTAGTTTGAGGACCCCTGGCTTAGCCGATGGTGCCGGTGAGACGATCGGCTGGGAATTTAGCCAACAAAAATATTCACACATGAAGGCAAAATGATATGTACAAGATGTCCACGAAGGTGTGTTAGAGCAAAAAGTGGACACAGCCTAAGTGGCCAACAAGATCGAACCTCTCACAGCAACATAATTTTAGGAGAAATAGGTTAGTTAAGCATGTGAGCACCTGAGTGTGAGTCCTACCTCACCACTTTTAAATAGTTAGAAGAGGGAATCAGAAAGGAGAGAAACCTTCCATTTCCCCCTTTGTCCTCTGAACAAACCAAGACGGTGTTATCATCTGTGTTGAACAAATGGAGACAATGAGGTGTGGAGAGGCAGAGTGACTGCCCAGGATCACAGCACTGTCAGGGCAGAGCTGGGATGGAAGCCTGGTCCCACGTGCTTGCATTTCCTTGTTTCTGCAGGACGCGCTGCAGCCTGAGAAGCGTGCTCTGCTCTTGGCCATCTCTGAGCTGGGAGGAGCCCGAGAAAATAGAGTCCCTTTGTTCTCTCTCAAAGGCAAATAATGTGGAGTTCCCAAATCCGGGCCAATAAAGGCAAATTTGTTACGGCTGTTTCAGAGGAGGTGCGGTGGTCTGTGGGGCGGGGGTGCCCCAGCGTGGCTGAGAAGCAGCCCAGTTGCTGCTCTGCAGTGGGTTCCCACTGCTGGAAAGGCCACCAGGCACCGGGAGGAAGCAGCGAGGAGCATTACAAATCCATTACAGACACTAACTGCTTCCATTTGTGCATGTGGCTGAGGCCTCGGTCGCCAAGCAAAGTACATAATTCCTCTCTGCAGAACTCTGCCCTCTGGAAGCCAGGCCCCGGGCAGGCCACACCTCATGGGAGCAGGGAGGCAACTTGCTGAAGAGGAGGGCCGAGTCTGGGGAGGTGGTGGCTGTATTGGTGGTGGGCCATGGCCTGCACGCCCTTGAATGAAGTGTTTTACCTAGAATCCCCGAGGTCCTACATAATCCCCTCTTGTAATTAGGCCAGGGCCCCAGACACCCTGATTCATCAAATGACCAGCAACCGTGACCAGTGATTGAATAAATGACTTGAATAAATGACTATACCAATCGGATTCCTGTGGGGCAAATTGGATTTGGGAAAATGAGACAGTGCCAGGGCAGCTGGGAGAGCGGAGGTGAAGGACCAGGAAGTAGATGCTCCATCAGGCTGGCTATTTTAGGTCACTTACAACTGACGTCCTAGAGCTACTGAACTAACTAGTACAGGAGGGGAAATGGCAGAGACACAGAGAGAAGCAGAGCTGCCATGACTGAGAGGTTAGGGAGAGAGTGAAAGGAGAAAAGGCACCCGATAGGTTCCTGGCACCACTTCCTTTAAAAATAAAATTCCCTTTTCCTAAAGGTCACTAGAGTGAATCTCTGTTTTAATCAATGGAATTTCAAGAAAACGATGGCCTCTTTTGTTGTTGTTGTTAATCCTCACCCAAGGATATTTTTCCTTTGATTTTTAGAGAGAGTGGAAGGGAGGGGGAGAGAGAGACACACATTGATTGGTTGCCTCCTGCACGTGCCCCAACCAGGGCCGGGGGATCAAGCCTGCAGCCGAGGTACATGCCCTTGACCAGAATTAAACCTGGGACCCTTCAGTCCACAGGCCGAATTTCTATACACTGAGCCAAACCTGCAAGGGCTCACCTTTTGTTTTTGTTTTTTTAATGTAGGAATTTCAACTCCATGCCCGTAGGGGCCAGGAAAATACCATAAATGCTAGAGACAGGCTGGGCGTAGAAGAAATAGGGGGTGATGGAGACTGGAGAGATGGAGACCACATGCCCCAGGTAAGGGGAAGTCCCCCACTGAGTTCAGGCCAATACTCGCCATGTGAGGATGTGGCCCAGATGCTAGAAATCTGGATTTTCTGCCAACTCTCTAATATTTAAAATATTCAAAAATATGGTGAGAACCCAATAAGAACACTTGCAGGTTTGCTGTACCCTCTGGCTCACTCTTTGCAGTCTTTGGTATAGATTCTAGAATATTCTCCCCTGTTGAGTGGAATTCAGCATAAGGTGAATGTGTCTGGGTGCTACCCACAGGCATTTAGTTACTGAGGAAGGAAAAACCGTGGGCTATAAAGCATTTCCCCCACTGTACGGAATCCGAAACTGGTATTATTATGACCTTTTTTCCATTGAATTGTATTTAATTCAGAACTTTGTGGTTTAGAAATGTTACACATGGTGAATAGAATCCTTGTGGAGTTAAAAAAAAAAAATCAAACCAAGTGTCTTGCGACTCCTTAGAGACACAAAGCCCCACCTGGAATCTCATATTTGATGTATTGGTCTGTAAAGTAGCCTGTTGTGAATGGTCCTTTTTTTATGAACATATTTGGCTTATTACTACTTTATTTTTCCCCCTAACAATTTGTAAGCTTACCAGTATGTTTCTGAAAGCATCACAACTAATTTCTTTCCAAATGCTTTACTTTTTAGTGATATTTTCCCTCATAACTTCCCCTTTTCCGGATCCAATTTAATTAGGCTTGGCTTTATTTCCTTGATTCTGCTGTCCTTTTCCCTTAGAGACTAAAAATTTCATATTGTACTTGATTTGCTTACCGAGATGCCTGGTTGACGAAGTGAAACCATCAGTCATATATGTGAAGGCAATCTGCATTTTTTCAAACAAAATTATTTCGTAATTAGAGTGTATGTTCATCCGATATCTTCCTTCTGAGGGCAGCTCTTGGCTGAGAGTTTGGAGACCAGTTTTGAGACACGAGTCTTGAACTTGGTTGTCAATGAAATGTATTCAATCCCTTCCGTCTCATTTTTCCTGTGTGCAAGTGGGGATAGTAATGCCCCTCATGTTATTGTGAAAGAGAATAAATGGGGAGATGTTAGAGCTCAGTGGAAATACCAGGTTTGAGTTCAATATTATAACTGTGCAAATTAAAAGCGTGGCTTCTAGAAACTCAGGACGTAGCCAGTGTCTGCATGCTATGGGCACAGGAGAAACCTCAGCTCGGTGTGGAGCGGGGAGGCCTGTCTACGGCCTTCATTCATTCAGGAAATATTGAACCCATCTTCTATGGCCAGTCCTTTTGTAGCTACAGGGGATCCAAAGTGAATCATGGGAGCCCTGATGCCTGCCATGCTCATGTTGCTTCCTGTCTGGCTTTCTGGAGGAGGTGTCATCTCATCTGTGACCTGAGAATGAATTGGAGTTAGGAGAACAAGTTGGCACTGGGCATTGGGAGGAGTGGGAGGAGGAATCCAGGAGTCAGGAAAAGCGTGCACAGTAGCTCAGAAATAAGAAAGTCTGTAAGTTTATTGGTCATCCACTGCTGCTTACTAGCTCAAAACAAAAGGCATCTAGTGTGGTTTTGCCTAAGCTCCTCACTGACTGTTGGCTGGAGATAATCAGTTTCTGTCAGTTGAGCCTCTCCATAGAGCTAGTCTTTTTGCAACTGGATCTTGGAAGTGACATCCCATCATGTTTACCATATTCTGTTCATTCGAAGCGAGTCTCTGGGTCCAACTCACCGTCAGGGAAAAGGATTACACACGTGCATGCATACAAGACGAGGAGTCCCTGGGTCCATTTCAGAGGCTGCCTATCCAAGGCATGTCCAAGGGGGTGGGGGTGGTTCCATCGACATGGAGTGTTCCATGAGAAAGGAAGGGGAACAAGATCAGACTGGAGAGCTGAGTGGGCACCAGGTCATGCAGGCTCATAGGCCATTTGAAGAAACTGGGGTTTAATCCAAGGGTAAGTAGAGAAACTTTGAGGAGATTGAAGAAAAGCTGAAATACGATCAGATTTGCATTTTGGAAAGATGCAGCTTGGGAACCAGGTTGCAGGGAGAGAGAGGACTGTTGTTGCTAGAAGACCCCTGCAATCGTCCCAGAAAGGGAGATGGCAGCCTGAAGCGGGTGGAGAAGGTGGGGAGAAGCGAAAGGGTTCCAGGGATCTTTAGAAAGTCAGAGAAGCAAGACTTGATGAATGGACATGAGAAGTGGAAACGAGGGGAAAAAAGTGTTAAGGATGTTTCCTAGAATTTGGACTTGGTGGGCGGTTGGAGATATGGTGGAGACCAATTGAGAAGGAAGGGGTCAGCCTGGGCAAGGAGATGGCGGGGTTGGTTTGGGGCAGGCTACATGAAGGGCCTGTGTCATACCCAAGTGGAGATGGCTCTTAGGTCTCCGGGACAGGAAGGAGATCTGGGTTGAGTGAGGATTGGAGAGTCACCAACATCTGGTAACTAATTGAATCCAGGGGACTGGATGAGGTCTCCCAGGAGAAGGCTGGTTTGCCTCAAAGACAGGCCGAGGCACCCTGCGTAGGCACGGGGCCCAGAACAAGAATACGTGGGGCATGAAGATGCCAAGATGCTGTACGGATCAGCTGCCTTATCACCTGTTGGCAGACAGGCACTAAACGCCTTGCTGTCGGCATTGTTTCTGCCTTTGTAGTGTGTTGTGTGCATTGTTTTCTGAATTATACCATTACTGATGATCTGCACATGGTGAGCAGAGTGAGAATTCTATTTTTCTACTTTCAGTTCTGTTCTCTGAATCCAGCTAGAAGTCGGAGGAATGGGGAGAGCTGGGGTGGGCTGGGAGAACAGGTTGTTTGCCTTTACAGCCTGTGGTTTACTCTAAGGTTTCATTGTTCCATACACATCGTTTAGGGTTGTTGAGGGCTCCTTCATCTTGTTCTCTGAAGGGTTTAAGGAGCTGGGGGATGGAGACCATTGTTTCCTTATACAGTATTGAAACCTGAGAGGTAGTAGGAGGTAAGGATTAAAAGCATGAATCCTGGGGTCACACTGTGTAGGTTCAAACACCAACTTTGCCATTTGCCAGCTGCGTGACCTTGGAAAAATTACTTTAATATCTCTGTGCCCGTTTCCTCATCTGTAAAATGGACTGATAACAGCTTCTGTCTTGAAGGATCATCATAAGTGAAGAAAACACTTAAAATAGTGCCTGGTACATAAAAACTCTTTTTTTAAATATATTTTTTATTGATTTCAGAGAGGAAAGGAGAGAGAGAGAGAGAGAGAGAGAGAGAGAGAGAGACCTCAATGACGAGAGAGAATCATTGATCGGCTGCCTCCGGCACAACCCACAGCGGGCATGTGCCCTGACCGGGAATCGAACTGTGACCTCCTGGTTCAAAGATCAACGCTCAACCACTGAGCCATGCTAGCTGGACTAAAAACTCTTTTTATAAAATAAAAGTAGATCAAGAGCAGTAATGGCCATCTTGTGGGGTGACTGCCCAGCCCCACAAATCTTTTATTTCTGAGAAAGTCCTTCTTATTCTGGGGATGGCCCTGAGTGGCCTCTTGATGTCATGTGACCCTCCCTGGCTGTAGCTGATTGGATCAGGCATAAGCTTGGGAAACAAGTTGGGCCAATCAGGTTCCTTCTTATAGGAGCAGGAGCTGCTAGCCAGGCTCTGTGGGCAGCTGGGACTAATGGAATATGATTTCTGGTGTAATTTGTGGTGGTGCATGGAGAAGCGGAGAGAGCCTGGTGGTTTGGAGAGAGAAGGAGGCAGAGACGGGGCGTCTGCAGAGAGAGAAGCTGGTGAGAGGTCCTCAGGGCTATTCCCAGGGCCACACTGTCCTTCTTGCCACTCCCTTCTGCCAGGTGCCCTCTCCTTCTGCCTGAGTCCTCCTTAGAGTGTAAGCTGGTTTGGGAGGTTTCCACCACCTGTTATATTAACCCTCCTCCCCCCCAAAAAAAACCCACACCTCACTTTCTCCAAGACACTTAAAATCCCACATCCCAGAATTTAGCTGGGAACAGCCTTGTTTCTTATCTCTTCTTTTTGACTCTTCTCAAGTGTTTACCTTTCTGTGTCCTCCGTGTCCCCCTGCCCCCCACCTGTGGACAATATACAGTTAACAAGGCCTCCTGGCCTCAGGCAAGTTTAGCCAATGGGCCAGGGCAGGAGGAGGAGGGTGGTATTTTGTTCCGCCCCCTTCCAGAAAACTCTCAGGCCTGCCATTTTCGTCAGACGGTGGTGGACTACTCCATACCACACGCTCTCCTTCTGGCTTCTGGTAAATTCTCCCTTTATCCATTTGGGCCCAGGATTCCGCACTGAGCCTGGATGCTTCTTACACCCGCACCTCTGTGCTTTTAAATACAGTGTTTAAAAATGAAACCCTTCTTAAAGGGCACTCATTTCTAAGTGTCTCTGCTTTCCTTCTGGGTCTCTGACTGGTTCTCTCTTAAAACAGAGAAACTGAGGTCCAGCAGGTTCACTCCATACCCGGTGTCCTCGCTCCATGCGGTACCCATAAGAATGGCCAGGCAAGCCGAAAGCTCGTGAGCAATTCTAAGAAGTGGGCAAATAAAAATTGTCCTGTAACCTCTAAAATTTGTCAAAAATTAAAAACTTTCTACTGTTGGATATAACCGTATATAGAAAAATGACAAATAACTACCGAAAACTATTATTTTGTCCACTGTCCTTTAAAGTGTTTTTTTGCTTTGTTAACAATCAAGATTTGTTTGAAGGTGTCGCTTACCTTCATTTCATCTGTAACAAGAGTGAGCATCTTTTTTTATCCCTTGAAGAGTCCTCCTCCTAAGTTTGAATCAGCTTAATATGTATATGTATATGTATATGTGTATATATATATTATTTGAGGGGTAGGGCGTGGAGAGAGAAAACCATCAATTTGTTGTTCCACTTCATGCATTCATTGGTTGATTCTTGCATGTGCCCTAACTGGGGATTGAACCTGCAACCTTGGTGTATGGAGAGGGTGCTCTAACCAACTGAGCTACCCAACCAGGGTCCAATATTTTATGTATTGCACTTCGAATGCTGTGAACACTCTCCAAGAGTTCTTTTAATGTGACATTTTTGCTGGCATCAGCTCCTCTATGACATCTTACTCTTTTTGTCACTCTCTTCATTGATGACGATACATTCCCCTTCACTGTGTGCCCCTAGCTGCCCACCGAGAGTCCCTAACGCGGGGGGCGGTGTCAGCATTTTTACAACCCGCTGTCTCTTGGTAACTGCATTTACATTGGATGCAACTTGAACCTCCCGGGTCACCTGCAATTCTTGCCGAACTTTCGTCTTCATTGGCTTACTTCTTCTTTTGGTTACCCTCTTAGGCCCAGTGTCATGTGGGTTTGTCCCTGAGACACAAGGAAGCGACACAACCACACTTTCTGCCATCTGTACGTGAACTGAATGGACGTTCAGTGACCAGCCAGCCACTGATGCAAAGTCGTGTGATCAATCATCGATTGTGCTGGGCGTCTCTCATTTCCATACTGACTGCAGGTCAGCAGCAAGGTTTGTCCTTGATGCAATTACTTGTAGTTAATAGAATGTGGGGACTAGGACTTGGATACTCTCACTGGGGACTGGTGTTATTTAAAATCTGTGATGAATGAAATCTGTGCGCTTTGGAACTAGGCAAAGCAGAGACCTCCTGGGCTACCATTGGCTGCTTACTTATCTCCAGTAAATTATAATCTCCTTGACGGCAAGGACCATGCCTTTCCTGGTCTTGCATCTCCAGCAGCCAGCCCAGAAGGTGGTACAGCGCTGGTGCCTAGGAAAGGTTCTTTGAATAAATTAAGTTTCTCACCCAGAACCTCATGGCAGCTGTGGGGAGCTAGAGCCCTGCAGCAGAAGTCAGGACACCTGGCTTTCCACAAACCAGCTAGACCCGTGGTCGGCAAACTGTGGCTTGAGAGCCACATGCGCTCTTTGGCCCCTTGAGTGTGGCTCTTCCTAAGCCTTAGGAGTACCCTAATTAAGTTAATAACGTTGTACCTACCTATATAGTTTAAGTTTAAAAAATTTGGCTCTCAAAAGAAATTTCAATCGTTGTACTGTTGATATCTGGCTCTGTTGACTAATGAGTTTGCCGACCACTGAGCTAGACCTATTAAGGGCCAATCCCTTTGCTCTTGGGCCTTAGTTTCTCATGGTCACGTGGGTGGAAAGAGTTAGATGGGTTTGTGTTTCCCGCAAAATGTTCCTCAGAACAGTTGTCCTGAAAGACACATGGCATCTCAGAAAAAGGTTCCATAATGCAGGTCCACTTGGAAAATGTCTGTCTGTCTCTTGAAATGCACAAGGCGCTTTAGATGCTAAGTGCTCTGCAAAACGCTGTAATGAAAAGCACGTTTCGCTCTATTTATGACAGAATTTCCCCTCTCTCTGCTCCCCCCTCCATACCATTTACATCCAGGGCAGCGCTGTTCTCTAGAACCCATCCCGGGCACGCTAGCACTTCCCCAGTGTAGCTTTGCATGGCTCTGGAAATCTATGGACGTTCTACCATGTCTGGGCCTGACCTCTGGGCAGGACACGCCTCAGTGTACGTGGACCAGACTGGTGTCTCCTCTTTGTCCCTGTGCGCAAGGCCCCTACACAGTAGCTGACACAACACAATTATCCTCCCAGCACGTCCCTGCCTCTAAGGACCTGGAACTCTGCCCACAGTACAGGGGCCGGGCACACGTGTCGCGCACATGGGCGCCGTGCACGCCTCCTCCCATCCCAGACGTCACTTTCCAATTGAAGACATGTCCTCGTGCTCCTCCGTGTTTCCGTGGTGGCCAGCAGAGGACACCTGTGTCTGATGCCATGGGATATTTGGGGGGTAGACCAGGAAGAAGAAAGGGCGGGATGCCTTCCTCTTCTGGTGTCCCCAGGTGGGCTGCGGTTTCCTGGGGGTTTCGTATTTTTTGTCCCCATGCCCGGTTCTGTTTCTCTAGTGAGGCCTGTCCTTGCACATGACTTCAGTTGAATGGCGTGTGGTGCTTTCATGCGGCCTCTGAGATTCACTGTATAATTAGCCTCCCCCGGAGGACGACCAAGGTGTCTTGCAGGAAGGGGAGGTGGCCAGGGGTCTGGTGGTTAAAGGTGAAGTTTAAATGAAAGACCCAGTGGAGTTTAAATGGGCTGATGGATCAAAATCAGGTGAGACTAAGGAATGGGGTTAAGGCGACTTCTGGCGACTTCTGCATGTGACTTCTGCTGGCAACTCTGATGGTGTTTTCTGCTGGTGACTCTGCTGGTGATTCCTGCATGTGCATGGCCTGCCCTGGGGAAGGGAGCGAGATGCATTGGTGGGGCTCAGCCTGCCTGGAGAAATGTAGGTCAGTGTAGGCATCGACTTTTCCATGGTCCATGTGAGGCTCGTGTGCGTGCACAGAACGTTCCACATTTTGGTTGCATTTTCTCTGTGTGCGTGCATGCGTGTGTGTGCATGTGTGTGCGCACATGCGAGTCCACACATTAAGCCTGTGATTCTTTAATCCTTCCACTTGCTTTTGAGCTCTGAAGATGCAGATTTTTCCAGGGTAAATTCTTACCAGACTTTTCCAACATGCCCCTTGTCAGATGGGCACAAGTTGCCTAAGTCACAAGGCCTTCTCAAAGGTGCAGAGCCAGAAATAAAAATCATGGTTGCAGTAACGTTCCTGCTAGCACCCACTTTCACCACGAGGGTGGCTCTGAAGGTCAAGGGGTTGGAGGGGAATGACTTCTTAAGAGGAGCTGGACTTTGGATCAGGGAAGAAGCAGGGTTCACTAAGGAGGGTGTCGATGGCAAACTTGGGAGGGAAATAAAAATGGAAACAGCCCAGGAAATAGACCAGCCACCAGGAGACCCACTCAAACAACGATGAAAAATCAACAGCCACAGAGCCTTCCCTGCCTATGAACCTTTAAAATGTAGGTCCACAGGGTCTACCCTGGATTTACTGATCACTGTCTCCAGGCCTGGACTCAGGAATCTGTCCATTGCCCACCTCCCTCCCCAGTGATTTTGGAAAGCCAGCCTGGAGTTAATACAGGATGAGTCTTCTGGTATCTCCACACCAGGAGGGTTGGCCGGTTAGAGTCTCCTACTTATGGTTCGAGGCTCTTCCCCACCTCTGTGCTTTTAAACACAATCAATGACCAGATAACGCTACCCCAGCCCATATCACCAGGAGTAATTGGATTGGAGCGGTGATTGTGGACATTGATGAGGTTTTATTTTCCAGGACAGGGCATAATGGCCCTGTGACTGAGTGTCTTTTTCTCTCTCCTCTCTTTTCTGTCTTTTTGGCTAGGTAAGAGAGCTACAACCTCCGCTCTTAGAAATTGCTCCTAATTTTTGCTAAGTGGTTAGAGCAGCAAAGGGTTGCAGGTTCGATCCCCAGTCCCGATTGGGGCGCGTGCAGGAGGCAACCAATCAGTATGTCTCTCTCACATTGGTGTTTCTCTTTCTCCCCCTCCTGCCTTCCCTCCCTTCCACTTTCTCTAAAAAGCAATGGAAAAAAAATGTCTTCGGGTAAGGATTAGCAACAACTTCAAAAATTGCTTCTGCCCCAAGTGTCCAGGGTCACTTGGCAGGGGAGGCAGTCCCGGCTGAAGGAGAGCTGGATTCCAGGTTGACTTTGGCTGGAGGCTGTTCAGACAGCACCGGCCTTAGCGGCTTCCCTGTGGGCTGAGCCGCAGTGACTCTCGGGGGCCTGCCTGGGGATTTGGCCCCAAAGCCTCGCCTGACAACACAGTGCTGTTTTGCTTTCCTCTGCCCGGCGTTGTTCTTGGGTGACAGCCCTTTGGAACAGGGTAACTGTGAGGATTTGGTATTTCTCAGCAATTTTCAACCTTTTTCATCCTTTGGCACATAAACTAATTACTAAAATTCTGCAGCACACCAAAAAACTTAATTTTTTTTGCTGATCTCACACACACAAAAAGTATAATTTTGACTCATTGACATCTGATGGCTATTGTTGTATTGGCTGTTGTCATTTTTTATTGGTCAATCTAAGGGAAAAGAGGCCAGCAGCCCCAACTACATAGTCAGGCGTTATTGCATGCTTTAAAATTTCTTGTGGCGCACACCAGTTGAAAATCGCTGATACTTCTGGTTCCCTGTCCAGAATACTTGCTAACTTTATCCCCCGTTCTACCCACACTTCTTTTTTCTTAAACTTTTTGTTTTTAAAAAAATATATTTTTATTGATTTCAGAGAGGAAGAAAGAGGGAGAGAGAAATAGAAACATCAATGATGAGAGAGAATCACTGATGGTCTGCCTCCCGCATGCCCCCTACTGGGGAATCGAGCCACAGCTGGGGCATGTGCCCTGACCTCCTGGTTCATAGGTCGACGCCTAACCACTGAACCATGCCGGCAGGGTTCTAGCCGCACTTCTAATACAAGGATGCAGTAATTTGGAGGGAAGCAGCATTTATTTGAAGACTTATTATGCGCCCACACTCTGCAACCATCACCCCCTCTGGCGCTCACAACAACCTTGCAAGGTTGACATTATAGCTCCTTTCTATAGAGGTGGGACCTTAGAGAATAGTGACCCTCCTTTCTGGGAGGATCGGGAAGTCACAGAGGAGGGCTTCAAGTTTAGGTCTTCCTGGACACCACCCACCTTCTTGTGGGCAGCTTTGTCCCCAGCAACCCCAAGATAGCACCCAGTTGAGCATGAAGGGAGACAAATAGAGGGAGACACTCCAGCGCTTCCTTAAATATCTCCACAGCTGTTACAACACCTTTGCCAAGGAGCCACTGCCCAGGGCCCTAACGCTCCAGTGTCTGGAAGTCGGATTAGCCAGACCACAAACCGAGTCATGAGCTCTGGCCCTGGAGGCCTTGTTTCAAGGGTGGAACATTGGGAGTATCTGGGGTTTGCATTGGGTGTTGCATCTCATACCACATTGTCACCTGACACAGACACAGTGTTTAATTGTCCGAAATTGGGAAACACGTTTGCTCTGGATTGGCAACATGGGTGAGAACTGGGAGGAGCATGGGAATGGAGACCTGGCAGACATGGGTGTGGAGGAAAGGGCTAACCCCAGGGCAACCCTGAGTGTCTCCAAGTTCAAAGGGTACTTGAACTTGCCTCGTCGCTTTTCCAGTTCTTCCTCTTCCTGGTCAGTCCTAGGATATGAGCAATGCCTTTCCATGTCTCCCTTCCCCAATAGATTGGTTGCCTAGAAGTTTCTCAGAAAAAAATGAGGACTCTCATGTTGTGACTGAGTCTTTTTTGGGGTTTTGAAGTGGGGTGGGAAGAAGTGGGAATTGTCTGCCTGGGAAGGGATTGCTTTGGGAACCTCCAGTTCACAGTGCCAGTTCCGTGGAGCCACTTCAGAGGGGTGGGTGAGAGCTCAGGTTCCAGAGCAGCGCTGTCCAACAGAATCTTCTGTGATGATGGACAAGTTCTGTATCTGCACTTTCCAGTGTGGGAGCCCCAGCCCACATGTCGCTGTTGATACTTAAAATGTGGCTTGTGTGACTGTGGAACTGGATCATTTTTATTTATTGATTTGCGAGAGAGAAAGATGGATGAGAGAGAGAGATGGATAGATAGATAGAAAAGCATGCACTTGATGTCCCACTTATTTATGCATTGATTGGTGTTGATTCTTGTATGTGCCCTGACCAGGGATCAAACCCACAACTTGGGCGTATTGGGACATTGCCCTAACCAACTGGCTCCCAGCCAGGGCCTAGTTTGAAGTACTCTGTAGAGTCACATGTGGCTGGTGGCTATTGCCCTGGGCAGCACAGCTCTGGAATTGTCAGATTCAAGAGGCCTGAGTATCCCATTTCATAACTTTAGGAAAGTTAGTTCATCCTTGTGAGCCAGTTTTCCGATCAGTAATTGAAGATCAAACTGGTACCCACCTCTACCTCATCATGTTCATGCGAAGATGAAGCAAGGTAGTGTCTTGAAATGGTTAGCATGGTGCCTGAGGCCTAAGCTTTCCACAATTGTTAGGGAACAGAATCTGAGGGGGAGAATCATGAGGCAACATGCTCTTGGCTATCTGCTCAGAAGCCCCTCTGTCCACTCTGCCCTGGAAATAGAGCCCCAGTGTTTCCCGCGAATCATTGGTCTGTCACACAGTCATGAAAAGATGGCCCCTCCCCAGCTCCCATCCCACAAACACGTGTGTCCCTGAATCGTGTCTGGTCTTTGCCAGTCGGGGTGTCTCCTTCCTGCTTTCCTGTGATTGGTTTAAGCTAGGTCATATGATGTGTTTGTGGCCAATGAGAAATTGGGGGCAATCTCCTGAGCTGTTCCTGAGATGTTTTTATTTCACTTTTCAAAAGAGATACAAGAAACAGATGTTCCTTTTTCTACATCTGGAAATTGTTGTCCATGATGTCTAGACCCACACAATGTTTCGGAGCCATGTTGGGCAACCACAGGGACCCGGCCGACCCCCAGGTAGCCAGAGCTGTGGAGCAGAAAGACAGAACCTGGGCTCCAGGTGATGTCATCAGACTTCTGAGTTAACTGCACACTCCCGCTCTTCCTCCTGGCTTCTCTGACCTCAGCCAACTCTGGGTTTCAGCCCCTGACTTTGAACCTGACACCATTTGGACCTGAGCATTTTGTCCTAATTCCATGGTCTTATGATCTCCCCATGTCTTGGGCTAGGAGGCCAACTATGCCTGAGTTCCAGCCCGGGAGGGGCCCTCGGAGTGAAACATTCCCTACGCCACAGCTTCCTGTGCTGCTTGTGCCGTGCTGACTTTCCACGCGTGGCGGGAAGACACCTTCAGGGCAGCCCAGGGCACCTCAGGGCTTCCAGTGATGCCCTCCCAGTGGGCACAGCACTTTCCAAAGCAAGCCCAGGGTTGGTGGGGACACACTGATGGGTCTGTTTGATCCCTTTCATGTTCGTATCATCCCCTTTCCCCGTTACAGTTGCTAATAATACTAACGCAGCACCTACTACGTGCTGTTTCAACATACCATCCCCTTTAATCCACACAGCCTCACTGGGGTGGGTTTTCTCATGACCATTTTACAGATAAAGAAATTGAGGTAGCTCAGTGGTTGAGCGTTGACCTATGAACCAGGAGGTCATGGTTTGATTCCTGGTCAGGGCACATGCCTGGGTTGTGGTCTTGATCCCCAGTAGGGGTCATGCAAGGAGGCAGCTGATCAATGATCCTCTCTCATCATTGATGTTTCTATCTCTCCCTCTCCCTTCCTCTCTCTAAAATCAATAAAAAATTTTTTTTAAAAAAAAGAGAAACTGAGGCCTCAGAAGTTCAGAGAATACATCCAAGCTTCCATAGCCAGCAAGTAGGTGGCAGGCCCAAGCTTTTATCCCAATCAGTCAGCTCAGAACTCCTGCTAAAAACCAGTGTATTATACCATCTCACAGTGCTCGTTGCCATTGGAAGTCTCCAGAATAGCCTGTTATGTGTTCTTCTAGTTACCCACACGGCAAAGCCCAACTGGTAATGACGGCGGCCGAAGAGGACAGTTTGTTTCCCGGTAGCTCTGCTTTCTCTCTTTCCCCAGCCCCTGGTTCTGCTTCCCCGAATCCATCTCTCCTAACGTTCCCCCCACTTCCCACCAGACAACAGCATTGGAAGTCACTGTGCTTGAGTAACGGGTGACTCCTGCCCTCCTGGCGGCCAGGCTCTCGGTCTCAGTGGCTGGAAGCAGTGTTTCTAGGGAGTTGGGAGCAGCCAATGGCCACACCAACTTCTCTCTGCCTTCTGCTCGCAGCCAATGGCCACACCAACTTCTCTCTGCCTTCTGCTCGGAGCAAAGGCTTTTACATGGCCAGAGGGAGCCTGGCTGAGTTTGCCCATGTTCAAGTGTGAGGGCTCCTTGGTGGAGGAAGCTGCCCCATGGGACTGCAAAGACCGGACCTGAAAGAGGCCAATTGTTGTGAGCTTCCTTCTCACGCTGGGTCTTGGGGGCCAAGCTGATGTGTGCATGGAGGTGGCAAGTTTAAGCAGGGAGAACCCCCGAGAAAAGTTGGCTTTACCTGAGAGCTGTTTGCTTGATATCTCAGAATCACCATCCTTCTCTCCTTGTCCCAAATGTGTGTGAATATTCACCATGTCACTCTCATTTTTGTATTGACAATGCTGTCTTCTGTCAGTTAGAAGCGTCTTAAGGGAAGGGGATCACACAGGGTCGTGAATACTAGGAGGTGGGGATAACGGGGTTACACGTCTGATAACCACAGTTGTCAGATGTCTTACCTCCCACCCCATCTCGCCTGCCAGCGCCCATTAGAACAGACATGATCAGGGTAGTTTTGGTTTCTAATTTTTGTCACCTGGCACACGGTAGGTGCTCCCAGCACCGCTTCCGCTCCATCACTTCCTTCCTCTGCGGTGTCTCATTCTCCCATTCCACTTTACATGGCAAATTCAGCGTGGAGACAAGTCTGTTCCTTTAAGTGACATACACTTTCCTGACTCAGCCAGAATCAACTTCAGGGTTACGCTGGGTTCTCTGGGACCCTCATTGCTGCTCTTTTGATAAATCGAATAGAGCAAGAGATGATGATGAGAAGGATCCCCCCATCATGTCCCTGGGACTGTAACTCGCCAACGTACCCAGACACAGTCAGTGAGCTCCCCTAAATATCTAGCTCACGCCTAAATATTTCCTCACCAGGCACATGGGCCCCCAAAGTCACCTCTAATTGGAATGTAATTCGCTTATGGAGTCAGGAGAAAGGGACCCCGAGTCTAAAACCTCCCAGTCCAGGAACACACGCATTTCCCATCGCACCTTTCACTAAGCCCCCGTATTCCTGCATCGAAATGAAAACGGCTTCGGGTATCCATTCAGGGCACAGTGATCATAACCTAATACTGCAGCACCATTTTCCCACCAGTACCTCGGGGGGAAATCATTTATTATTATTTTTCTCTCTAAGTCATAAAATGGGGAAATGATTTAATACGCAGAGTAGAACTAAATTGTTTCCAAAGTGGCCAATTTTCGCAAGGCTTAAAATGATGCTGCCCGCCCTTGCATGGTTCCAATATCCTTTGACACGTTGCGAGGATTCTGGGGAATGTCACCGAGTGTGGCTGGGGCTGCGACCCCTCCGCGGCTCCCCGCAGGGTTTCCACCATCGGGGCCCCGGGAGGGGATCGGGAAGCCGGCACCTGCAGTCCCGCCGCAAACACGTCCTCTGGTGGTTTTGTGACCCGTAATCGTTCCTCCAGGAAATCATCTCACCTCCGCTCAGGTACCACATTTCACTGCAACCCTTTGAAAGTCACAGCCTTTCCATTTGGTTTGGTAGAGCATTTTGAGCCAATTTCTAGGAGCTCCTGGGGGAATGGAGGTGACGTATATAAAATGCCCAGCATGCAGCAGCGGTTACATTTGAGCACTGCTTTCTAAGTGCCAGTTTCAAGTGTTTTTATACAAAACAGTTCCTTATATTCTTACAAGAACCTTGTGCAGTAGGAACGATTGTCATCCTTAATGTGCAGATGGGGAAACTGAGGCAGGTAGTCCTGGTCCCCCGGTCCATACTCTAAACCATGCCAACACCGCTGCTCTGGGAAGCTTCCAACATCTGCAGCGACTCTTACGGGCTGTGCCTCAGCGTGTGGCAGACTCACCCCGCGAGCCAGGAGGATTCCCACAGGCTCACTGTGTTCATACAGGGGGTTTTCCACAGTACGGGCCCCACGAGCTGGTCAGTTAGGCTCAGGAAATCCTCAGAATCTTGTGTCAAAGGCTGTGAGATGATTTGCAGAAAGGGGAGTGGTTTGATTTTATTTTAAAAAAAAAGTTTCTCCAACTTAGTTGAGCAGACTACTTTGGCTTAACTTCATACCTACTGCGGCACCCCCCTGGGGACCAGGGTTCCACGGAACACACTCCGGGAAACACGGCTCCTTGGTCTGGAGGTTGTGGAGAGCAAGCCTCTGCAGGGAAAGCGTGACATTCTCACCGTGTGGGGTCTGCAGGAGAAAGGTACGTTTCATCAATACCCAGACCCCGAGGCACACGGAGGCTTTCAAACAGCAAGAATAGCAGAAGCGACCCCATTCGGGGCACTTTCCACGCACTAAGAACCACACCAAGGCTTTTATGCACTTATCCCCTGGCCCTGGCCAGCAAAGGACACCAGCCAGCGTTGGCCATGTGTCCTGTGGAGGTTATTCCTGATGATTTCCCTGAGCAGTGACCGTGGAGAGGTGGCGGTGGAAGTGAGTCATGCATCTCTGCTCTGTGGGTCCTCGTGGACTGAGAACTCAGTGGTCACCTCTCTGGATTAGCGTTGGCCATGTGTCCTGTGGAGGTTATTTCTGATGATTTCCCTGAGCGGTGACCGTGGAGAGGCGGCAGTGGAAGTGAGCATGCATCTCTGCTCTGTGGGGCCTCGTGGACTGAGAACTCAGTGGTCACCTCTCTGGATCCTCCTCTATATTCACGTGAGACCATGTTTCTCCGAGGCTGGCCAGCCTGTGACTGGGCCCCCACCTCCAGGCCACAGGGCCCCTCCAGCAGGTGACCTTGGCATGAGGTCTCCCCATTAGTCCTGTCAAGACTCCTTAGAAATTCGCTGTGATCAAAGGTTCTTCCTGCCCAGCCCTCCCGCCTCTCCCCTCTCCTTTCCCAGGTGTCAGACCTGCATCCCCACCCTCTCCTGCTTCTTCCCCTTGACCCTGCGCAGCATTTCCCACAGTCAGTGGCTTGTGCATCGAAACCTGTCTTGGGTCTGCTTTTCAGGGGATCCTAACACGGAAGCCAGAAAGTCTTGGCTTTGGCTGCCATCTCAGAGTGGCATGGCCATGTGCCAGGTTGGGATCCTGCTTTTGTGGTCCAGAGCAGGAGTCGGCCACTGAGCCCTGGGGCCAAATCCGGCCTGCTGCCTATGTTTTGCAAATAAAACTTTATTGGCCCACAGCCAGGCCCTGTTGTGCTATGTAGTGTCTGTGGCTGCTCCGCGTCACAGTGGCACAGTGGAGTAGTCCCTATGGAGACCATAGAGTCTGCAGAGCCTAAAATATTTACCCTCTGGCCCTTTACAGAACAAGTTTGTTAATATGTGGTCTTGAACCACGTATCTGGTTCTTTGAATACTGCTAGGATCAAGAACATTCCCCCTGACCTTTTGTCCATTAATTTAAGAAAAAAGGAATCCAAGAATTGGGGATTATAGGACAAATCATTATTAAGTACTTTCAGTGCCACTTAAGGCATTTATTCAATGAATGTTTTCTGAGCACCTACCTATTAAGCACTGGATATTATGGTAGGTGTCAGGTCAGATATATTTATTCATTCATTCTTTGTTTAAAATATATTCTTATTGATTTCAGAGAGAGAGAAACAATGATGAGAGAGAATCATTGATCAGCTGCCTCCTGCATGCCTTACACTCAGGATCAAGTCTGCAACCCAGGCATGTGCCCTGACTGGGAATCGAACCGTGATCTCCTGGTTCATAGGTTGAGGCTCAACCACTGAGCCATGCTGGCCAGGCTATTCATTCATTCTTTAACAAAGATTCCAGAGTCCTGATTTATACCAGATGAGATAGGATAAACTGAAAATGCATCTCTGTTAGGTGGTTGACCTCCTCACCACTCTTTGTTTTTCTTTGCTAACAAAACCTCCATTTCATTCAGGGTGACAATGAGCAAGTCCAAGGAATGATCACAATGATCACATCAATATCAGCAAACTCCTTCCCCTTGACTCATGATTGGTCTAATGCGGACAAGTGACTCAGATCTGGTCAAGAAGATGTAAGGGGTGCCCAAAGGAAGGCTTTCAGTACAGAATTTAATTCCTAAAAAAAAAAGGGTTTGCAAGGAGAGACCCCTTTTCCACCAGCCCCTTCCTACCCACTTTGTGTTTTATCTTGTGAGGGCTTGATGGCCACTTTGTGACCATGAGGGGAAGGCCAAGAGAATCATTGATGTTGTCCCTGATCCCTGCCACCATCAGCCACTGCCACAGCCCTAGATAGCCCCTGTCAGGCTCCTTGCTACGGGAGACGAGTGTCCTCCCATTTAAGCCACCATCAGCTGAATATCCTCTTCCTTGCATCCCAAAGCACGCTCAGCGATGCGCTCTCCCAGACTAATCCCAGCAGCCAGCCAAGTCTCCCCGGCCCTTGCCCTTCCCGAGAAAAGCTGTCTGAGATGTACCCTTCTCTCTCCCCACACTCTCACTCACTTCCTGAAGAGGATTGTTTTGCTGGCCAAAGCTCAGTCCAATGATCCAGAATATAAAAGGCAGACCCACCCAGTAGTCTGCAACCTTGGGAAGCTTCAAAAGGGGGGAAATCTGGTTCCCATTTGCACCTCGGCACCTCCCCTTGCAGCCAGCAGGCAGCTCCCAGGCTGGGCAAGCTGTGCAAGGAAGCCGCCTCCTGCTCAGCGGAGGCCTTCCAGAGATGAGGCAGGAGGGAATGTGAGCGATGAACTCAGATCCCTGCGACCGTGGCTGTGGTGGGTGTGGGGTGATGATGGTGAGAATCGGATAAGAGGCAAAGTGATGAGTTCTGGAGGCAAAGCAGTTGACTCCTTCACCCTTTTAAGAAATCACGTCACTCAAGCCCCAAGAAAATAACTGATGTGTAGAGACGTTTTCGGTTTATTGGTTTCTTTTTTTTTTAATAATCTCTACAACGCTCTAGCGAGGAAGGTAGTGTAATCGTTTTTGCAGATGAGGAAACTGAAACTCAGAAAGGTAGGCATTCCCGGCCTTGTGCAGAGCTGGGTGCGGGGCGCCAGGGTTCATGATATGAAAGCCATCCCGTATTTCCTGACACGAATCCAAAGCCTCCCAGGCCTTCTCTCTTTCATCTTCTTGTTTGAATCTCGATAACCTTGAACATTGAAACTACCTCGAAACCAACAGGCCCAATGCCATGATAATAATAATGACAAAACTATTAATAATAATGTGGTTATTATTTACTGAGTGCTTAGTATGGTACCAAACTGCTAAGCTTTTTCCTTGCATTTTCTGGTTCGATTTTCATAACAGCCCAAGCAAGTGGCATTAGTATCATTCCTTTATGTGAGGAAACCGAGGCTTGGAGAGATTGATCCCAGGACTTGTCAGTGGCAGCGCCGGACCAGCCCAGGTGTGCCTGACGCTCGATCCAGAGCAGGTCGAGTTCACCAGGTACTTCCTCCCAGAACGAGGTCATTCCTCTGTGTCTATCTTTCATCACAGTGTTGAGCCACCTTTTGGCAATTTGTTCTCTCCTAGACCCCACAGCATTCCTGCTGCTGCTCATGCCCACGGCCACCCCTTTGCCTTCAGCGGAGTGCCCATGGATGGACCTGTGTCTGTGCAGGCATTTGTACCTCTGTGTTCTGGGTGCTCTGTGTTTAGCACGAGGGGCTTTGGAAATAGGAGTGGAGGAAGCAGGGGGTCCCGGGGGTGAAGGGGGGATGTTATTAAGCACAGGCTTTCTTAGGGGAGCACGTTAACTATTTTGAGCCGGCAGGTCAAGCGCTCTGAGACTGGCGCATCTGGCCAGCGGCTCAGCTCCTTGCTTGCAATTTGTGGCTGCCCCCCCTGCCCCACATCCTTCTGGGGAAAAGTGATAGGGTGGCTGGATAATGTTTTAAAGGGCGGATGACAGAACAGCACACACACACACACACACACACACACACACACACACACACACACCTATGACAAACAGAGCTATGACCTTCTTGGACACCCGGCAAGTGTACCCGGAAAGGCACGTCCTTGTCCTTGACAAGTGCTGCCATCCTGCTGTCTGACTGGAGTCGGACTTGCAGCCTCTCCGTTCCACCCCAGGAGAGGCAGGGTTTCCTGCCTGCAAACTGGGCTGTGGGTCAGAAAGACCAGCGCTGGGACTCCGCTTCCTTCCCCGTGCGTTCTTGGAAAAGTAGCTTTGTGTCTCCGAGCCTCAGGTCAGCCAGTCGTGGGAGGGAAAAACTACTAGCCATTCCCGTACAGGGTCATGGTGATGTTGGAATGAGGGCCAGGAGATAGAGGCGCTGGCACAGTTTCAGCACATAGTAAACACTCAATAAATGGTAGCCGCTCGGTGACTGTAAATTTTGGAGTAAAAAGAGGTCTCCTTGGCATCCACTGCTCACCCCAGCCCCAGGAGAGTGTCTGCAAATCCAGGACTTACTGTTTGCAGGCTCTTGAATAAGTGGGCATGTGTTGATTAGCATAAAAGTCATCAAATAGTCACTTTGTTAGGAGAAGGTGAAAATTACAAAACATGTGTGAGAACAAAATTAAAAGCCTATTCAATCCAACCATCTCACAACACACTCTTTGGACCATTTCCTCCCTCGCTGTCCCTGAGTGCCTGGGTCAGCCACCTGTCTCTGTAAAGGGCCAGATAGTCGCAGCTTCTGCTTTACAGCCCTGTGCCGTCTGTCGGAACTTCTCAGCTCTGCCGTGTGTGTGAGAGCAGCTGTGGACCAGAAGGAGAGAAATGAGCGTGGCCGCCTTCCCCTAACGCTGGATGTCGGAACACTGACATTTGAATTTCCCATAGTTTCATGTGCTATCAAGCCTTCTTCCTCTTTTAATTTTTCTCTCGGTCATTTAAAAATGTAAAAAACAAAACCCCACCACGTTCCTAGTTCTTGGTTCACAGACTAATCGGAAAGAGACGGTGAGCTGGGGACTGCCTGTGGGCCAGACTTCACCGGCCCCAGAACCCATGCCCAGATATTTGCATGCAGGGACATTACATAGTCTACAACATAGACTCCACATTGGCTCCCATTACAAGTACAGTTCTGAGCCCTGCTTGTTACATGTGTGTGTATATAAGAGTTTGCCCATGTGACCAAATCTGTGAAAATCTGAATTTTAATGGCTACTCAGGATTCCAGTGCGTAAATGTTTAACAGGTCCCTTTAGTGTGCAGTGTTGGTTGTTTCCATTTCTTTGACAATTAAGGACAATGCTGTCATCTCGTGTAAATCTGTACCTTCCAAATGAAAAAAGCCAAAACAAAACAGTCCTCCTCCATGGCTGCATCTTCCTCTCCAGGGCACTGAGGGAATCTCAGGGTGGAGTTGGGATACGGAGATGGAAGTGTGGGTGACTCAGGCTCCCTCCAGCAAACCTGGGTGCTAAATGCCACCTTCCTGCCCTCCACCCGCAAGCAACGCCACTGCCAGGTGCCGGGGGGAAACCGAGGCCCATAGAGGTAAAGCAGCTTGGAGGAGGTTGCTCAACAAGCTGGTGACGCCATTAGGATTAGAACTCAGACACCTTCATTTCTAGGATGTGTTGGTCAGGTATGTTGAGCAGAGAAGTTTTACTATTAGAAGAATATGAGGAAAAGCAATGATGACAGTGCCCCCGATACACACACACACACGCACATATGCACATGCTCATGCACACTCACACGCACACGCACATGGAAGGAAGGAAAGAAAAAAAATATTCTCTGGCCCATCCAGACTGTGCCAATTTCCTCTGTTGGGATTTCACTTAATTCAACCTTTCGGCTTGTTTGCCGTGTACGCCAATTTCCCCCTTCCCCAGAAACAAATCGAGGTGTCTCTTGAACGCATGTATGCTCTTGCTTCCCTGGCCTCCCTGTTTAACGCGTTCCATATGTGTATTACCCCAGTGGGACGCCAGCTCCCCGGTTCCCCGGGATATCCGATGCCTGGGTAGTGTTCTCGGGTGTTTAAACCTCAGCAGAATGAACGGTCTCTCTCTTTTCCCCCTGCCCTTTCATAAACGGGCATTTCTTGGAATCTCATTTCCTTTGTGCGCGAGGCCAGTGCTTTCATTATTAGCGCCCGAATGCTGCCAGCATCTTGCTTCTGCGCCTCCAAAATTGATAGGGGCAGAAATAGAATGTTGGGGACCAGCTATAATTGTAAGAAATATTAATCATGCTCTGTTAACTGTGATTGCTTTGCTCTGATTAAAGAAGGCACATTCTAACCTGGCTGGGGTGGGACCTGGGAGCTCACCTAGAAATGCAGCCCATCCTCCCCACCTGGGAGCTGCCTATTATCATGGAAAGATGAACAACCTTGTTGCAGAAACCAGAGCCACCAGCCCTTTGAAGACCCCCAGCCTTTGCATACCTGCAGGCCTTTGCAACTCTCCAGACCTGTAAACTGCCCATTTGGCATAACTTTTGCCTACTTCCCCATGCAATCTTTATCCTCCTACCGAGTATAAGCAGCCGGCTTATGGTGGGTGCAGAGCCTGCGCCTCGCCCATGCTGCCGGCAGTATTGGGATAAACGCTCATATATGATTCAACACTCTCTCTGCTTAATTGGCTCAAGTAGTGACAGGCAGCACGGACCCATTGATAGTCCGGTTACAAAATCACCTTGAAACCCAACGAGGAGTAAGAAAGACCCAGGGGATGCAGAGATTCTGGTAATTGATAGAAATAGGGGCTGAGGGTTCCAGGCACTGAATGGCTGTTAATGACTAAAAGAAACACGGGAGATGGTCGACAGGTTACAGGTAGGGAAACTGAGGCTGTGAGAGAGAGGTCACCTGTCTTGTCCAAGGCCATATGGCTTGTGAGGGGCATGCAACAAATGCTCTGGTTGCCAGGATAAAGCTAACTGCGGTTCACCCCCATGCGAGAGCCAGTGAGAAAGGAAAGTAAAACTCACCCCCAAGTTTCTGGGATTTATGAGGAGCTATGGGCCCAACCTTGATTATTCATCCTTTCTTAGCTGTCACTTAACTTATTTGGTACTTCCTGTCATGAACAGCTTATGGGGGGAAAATACACACAAATACATTAGCATCTCAGACATTTATTTTACAAAACAAATAAAGAGTGTGTTAAAATCAATGGGCATAATTTTTTTTAATTTGAAGTTAAATATAATCTATTCTTATATTGTTTATTAAACTGGGCAACTGTGAATTAAGTATTTATATTATCAAAAGGCTCACTTCGATAGTCTTTCATCGGCATGACGAGTGTATCTGAAAAATAAGAACATTGACAATAAAGGTGAGAGAACATGTGCTGGATTTCCTAATGAATTCCAGAAATTGGAGGATCAGTTTCCCAGTCTGTAAACCGTTACCCCGAGTCATTGAACCTGGGCACCGTTGTTTCTTTCAACCCAGTCCAGGATTTTCTCTGCACCTGGAGTCCCATTATTTTGTGAATTAGCTCAATTCTCTCTAGACGAGACTATTCCTATATATAGATTCTTCCATTCCTCCATCTGTTCATTATTCAACACACGTGTATTGGCCATCTAGTATATGCTAGTCATCGGGCAAGATGGGACAAAGCTGGGGTGCCCACACCTCTGCAGATTTCTGATCAGGTCTTGATTTGAAGTAGTCTGTCCACTCCCCGTGACCCCAAGGGGTTTAGAAAGCCTGGTCGGGGTAGCTGGACGTGTTCATCGCCAGAGTAAGGGAAGCTGGAACTGCAGGGTTTAAGCGAATGGCAAAATCTATCATTTCTTGCTCCTCTTCAGCCAACCTTGAGTTACTCCAAAAGTAACCCTTGAGGGGCATTGGGACTGGGAACCAACTTCCCTTCTGCCCCCATTTCAAGGCCAAGGCCTTTGTTCTTTGTTCCCATGTTCCGCACGCCGTGCTCTAGGTCCATTCCTGCCCTCCTGGAGGTTGCGAGCTGGTGGGCAACCTGCCCCAGTTCCAGTTGTTACTACCTCTAAGCTCCAAACCCACTCTCTGTACTCTACTGTGGGATGTAAGGCTGGGACTCTGCAAACCTCATTTCTGCCCAGACAGTGGCCCCCTCTTGGGCTCTGCCAATAGGGAACAACAGAGAGAGGTTGGGTGGCTAGAGGAGGCATGGGGACAGTGTTTCGAGTCAAGGAACAGCATGGACAAGAGCAGGAAGAGAGAATGAGGCACACTGGCCTTGCTGGTCAGTGAGCACACGGTTGGTGAGTCTGGGATGTGGAGTGAGGGGAGCAGTGAGAGGCGTGAGTGGAGAGGAAGGCAAAGCCAGAGCATTGGGTGGGATGCAGGCCTAGTTATCATTGAGTTTTGGAGGAAGAGAAGTGGGTGTGCACTGCGGGCTCCAGGCACGATGCTCAGCACCGAGACAATAGGCAATGATGACTAAGACTCTAGCCCAGTAGAAATAAAGTATAAGTCATGCGTGTAATTTTAAATTTTCCAATAGCCACTGTGACGACAAAAAAAGAAGACCCAGGATGAATTAATTTATACATTTTATGGAACCCAACATGTCCCAAGTATTCTCATTTTAACATGCAATCAGTAGAAGAAAACTGAATGGGAAATTTGACATTCTCTTTTGCATAATCAGCCCTCAAAATCCAGCATGTATTTTCCAGTCACAGCACATCTGAGTGAGGACTGACAGCATTTCAGGTACGTAGCAGCCACACATGGCCAGTAGCTGCCGTACTAGACAGCACAGCTCACGCCCAGCTCTGCCACTCATTAGCTGTTTAACTGGGCACGCTCCTGCGTCAGTTTTCTCATCTGCAAAATGGAAATAATAATACCAGGGCCCACTTAATAAGACTATTGAGATAATGGTATGTCAATACATTTAAAGAGCCCTAAACAATATAAAATAACAATTATAATATAGCATTATAATTGTAAGTAATTATATTTATGTAGGATATGTAGCGATACTTATAAGACAGTAATGATTATAAGCATAACTATTTGAAAACAACTATCTCCCTGGCAAAGGTGTGGCACCAATTGGAAGGGCCAGGAGGGGTCGTAGGTAGACCAGTTAGGCATTCGTTGCTGGCCTCTTCTCAGCAAAAGAGAGTCAGGGACTAGAGGAAGAGGATGTTTTAAAAAATGTGGCCTGAGTCCCAGAATATTAAT
>NW_005356712.1:4367941-4373470 GCF_000412655.1 Myotis brandtii
AGAGTTCATGGGGTCTTAGCATAGTTGTAAAGTCTGGATCCACTCCCGTCTCTGTCTCAGTCCTATTTTTGGCATTTTGAGGGTACTCGAGGCTCATAAAATGGGAAAATCCTAATCAAAACATGAACATTCCTCAGCCTGAACTGAGGCTTGGGAGGAAGCACTGTTGAGTCACAGAAAAATGCGGGAAAGCCATTCCAGTCCAATCCAAAGAAAGGGGTTCTTAACAGGTGAAGGAGGCGGCAAAGGCACCCAGCCTGATCCTAGCCCAGGTGACTAGCTTCTGTAGGTGCCAAATTGGCCAGGCAGCAGAGGCTCCAATCCCCCTTCCTTCTAATCCGGTAGCACACACTCCCCCCTGAGCCTGGGCCTTGGGACTTAATGGAAACACGGAATTCATGGGGATTCGTAGGGAAAACAAACTCTCTCTCCTCTTGACCCCATCTGGACTCGCCCCTCCCTCCCCAGAGGTGATAATTACTGAAGGCTTAACACCTCTCCTGTATCTTTATAAACCCGGTTCTGGGTGGGAGATGACAGAATTCCCAACACGCAGCAGAGAACATTTGCCCTGGAGGAGACTGAGAGGGGTCAGGCAGGATAGAGCAAGTTCCTTGAGTTCTGATTGGCTAACTGGAGGGGAGGGAGGAGGATGGGCGACCTGGACAGAACCCTGGGGTCCAGACATCTCCCTGACTCCATCCACCCTGTTGGGGGTGGGGATTCTCAGGCTGGGGCAGAGCTTCTTAGGGGGAAGTGGGGCTCTTCTGTTTAACTCCTCAAAGTGCATGCCTGTCAGTGGCTTCCATTGCTCTTAGGATAAAGCTAGGACTTTATTTTTCAGAACTAGCAGTTCTCGGCTGTCCTCTTAGACACCATCTGGTGTCCCACGTTGTTCTGGGAAACTGCCACACACAGCTTCTACCCAATGTATGGGCCTCAGGACCTTTGCATGTGCTGTTTCTGCATCTCGACTTTGTGTTCTTTCCCTTCTCTCCTTCCTGACCTTCGCCTCTCTATCTTATTTTACGTCTTAGTCCAAATGTTACCTCCTTAGTGAAGGTAACATTAATTATCATCTCTGGGGAGGGAGGGGCAAGTCTAGATGGGGTCAAGAGGAGAGTTTGTTTTCCCTCCTTAGTGAAGATTTAAAATAGTCTTCAGATTTGCCAATATGAACTAGTTAAATAAATTATGGTACAAGCTGACAATGGAACGCGATGCAGTTTTTTTTGTTTGTTTTTTTAAATGAGAAGCTCTTTCTATATGAATAGGGGAGGGTCTTCATGAAAAATTAAATGAAAAAAGGCATGCAATATCATGTATAGTAGGCTACCATGTATGTAAAAACAACTATATATATAGAATGTGTGTGTATTTGGTATTGTATGCATACCTGAATACACATTTATATTCAAGTATATTAAGTGACAAAGTAGGTGACAAAAATCTATGTCAAATATTATCTAATTTTTACATAAAATCATACATGGAATAGAGCTGGACAGATATTCAACAAAATAGCTGAGTGTGATGCGATTTCAGGTGATCTCTTTTTTCTTCTTTCGTACTTTCTGATATTTCCCCCCAATGAGCATATTGCCTTTATAATCGGAAAACTAAACAAGACACAGAGGCAGCCAGAAGCTGTTTAGCCTAGAGCAGCGGTTCTCAACCTGTGGGTCGCGACCCCTTTGGGGGTCGAACGACCCTTTCACAGGGGTCGCCTAAGACCATTGGAAAACACATACATAATTACATATTGTTTTTGTGATTAATCACTATGCTTTAATTATGTTCAATTTGTAACAATGAAATTGGGGGTCACCACAACATGAGGAACTGTATTAAAGGGTCGCGGCATTAGGAAGGTTGAGAACCGCTGGCCTAGAGGATAAGTGTACAGACTCCAAAGGCCTCTTGCTTCAGTTTGAATCCTCGTTTGCTGCTCCCTGGCTGTGTGACTTTGGGGACCTGATTTAACCTCTCTGTGCCTCTGTTCCTTCATCAGTAAGATGGATGTGATGATAATAGTGTGTAGCTCATAGGATTGTTGTCCTTACTAAGTTAATTTGTGTGTGTGTGTGTGTGTGTGTGTGTGTAAACACATGTTAAGTATTACAGCAGTACTTATTTTTTTTATTAAAAAAAAAATTTCCCTGGCTGGTGGGGCTCAGTTGGTTGAGCATCATCCCATGCACCAAAGGGTCACCAGTTAGATACCTGGTTAGAGCACATGCCCGGGTTGCAGGCTCGATCCCCAATAAGGGGCATGTAGGAGGCAGCTGATCCATGTTTCTCCCTCATATCAATATTTCTCTCTCTCTCTCTCTCCCCCCCCTCTTTCTTTCTCTCTCTCTCTCTCTCTCTCTAAAATCAAGAAAAAAATTAAAAGAAAATAAAAAATACTGAAACATGCATGTTACCTAGTTAAAATATGTATAAAATAAAATTTAAATATATATCACCACCATTAAAATATACTAGTATATATGTATACTGTATATGTTTGTGTGAGAGAGTATGTGTGATTTAATGTGAAATATATTATCTTTGACATCTCTATATATAAAAGGCAAAGGGACCACTGTTCGTTCATCTGACCGTCCGATGGACGGACCGACCGGCCAATACATAGGATGCGCACTGGCAATTTAAAAATAAACATTGACACTTGTATGCACAATACATATAAGCTCTCGCTGGTGCCAACCTAGACAGAGTAGGAATGTTCCCACCTGAACCCGTTTTCAGACATGGTCAGTTATATGTTGCTTTCTTTTGAGTTCGAAGAGCATGTGATGTTAAAGTTAAAGTTGTAAATACTTCATCACAAGGGAAATTAGTTAAGCACTCTGAAAGTGTTTTACTTTTAATGTGGTGTACAGGGAGATATTAGAATAAGTTTAATCAATTTATCAGTCACTGTTTTTACCAATGTTGTTTTTATATCATGTTTTTGTTGTTGTGATATCATATTGTTATTTCTTCTAATTAATTTCCTTTCAATGTGCATGAATCCGTGCACTGGGCCACTAGTTTTTATAGTAACATTGAAATACATTTTTCTAAGTTGCTTTGTCACTTAATATAATCTATACTAATAAAAGGGCAATATGCTAATTAACCAGATAGACTGGACATCTTCCAGACCTCCTTCTGGACGTCCTTCCAGACAAAGACATTGTGGCTGTGTGAGCCAAGGGCCGGCCGTAGGACATCCCCTGAGGGCTCCCAGATGGTGAGAGGGGACAGGCCGGGCTGAGGGATTCCCCTCTAGTGCATGAATTTTCATGCACCAGGCCTCTAGTAGACATATAAAAAGGTATTCAGATACTCCCTGCCCCAGATTCCTCCTTGAAGGGGATCAGTCAGTGTCTATCCCGAATATTCTATGCATATATGACCAAACACACACACACACACACACACACACACACACACACAGCATCTGCCTCTTATCCCCTAACCTGATCCCCTGATGGGAATGTCTGCCCCCCAAAGCATTGTAATCTCAACTGCTCTTGTGCTGCAAACTCCAGGGACTGCCCCCCCCCCTGCCGCCCGCCCCGTCGGGCTCCCTGGAGCTGTAAAACATCCGTGCCAGGAGCAGGTGCTCTAAATTCACCAGTGTGGCTGATTGGCTGGTGCTGCTCCATCGGTGTCCAAGACGAAGGAGATGGAGGGCTCTGAGGAGTCTGCCTGCATCCTCCATGGAGCCCTGGCCCTTTCCTGGGTGTGCACTGACTCCCTGTGACACCTGACTGAGCAGCTTTGATTAATTAAATGTTTCACCCCGAATTTGCAAAACATCATCTCGGGCAAGTCTCTAAGCTGGCTAATTAGCCTAGCAGGTCAGTCGGCTGGTGTGCTGATGTTTGTGCAGCTCAGGCAGGCTGGCAATGCTGGGTTGAGGAGGGAGGGGGCGGGTTTAGGGTTTGGCTCACATGCCATTTGGATGCCATTAAGTGAGAGAATTCCTCCCAGTCACCTTGAAGGGACAGTATCTCCGTGCGCGGGAGACTTGCTCTGTGTCAAGAATTTTCCAAGCCTTACCGTCTAGTTTTGGTAAGGACTTTTTCAGTTGTAAGGTGAGAGAACCCAACGCTGATTGGCTTGTGCCAAAAAGCCATTGTTACCAATGACTTTCTTGTCGATTATTATTGGCTTCTGGAATTGGAAAGTGCTGGGGTTGTCTGGTCAGGAATGGCTGGATGCAGGACCCAGCCGTCCTCAGGGCCTGGCTGATTGTGGCTCTCCTGCATTGGCGTTTTTCTCAGATAGTATCTGTCTTCAAGGTCAAAAGATGGCTGCAGCAACTCGAATCCTTATTTCCTCTAGCGTGGACCCTGGAGAGCAAACAAGAGTGGCATTCCCAGAATTCCACTCTCTCTCCTTGCCTGTCAGAGATGCTCGTGTGTCCATCTCCAAGGGGATGCGCTGTGCTGATGGCTTAGGCCAGTGGTCGGCAAACTGCGGCTTGCGAGCCACATGCGGCTCTTTGGCCCCTTGAGTGGCTCTTCCACAAAATACCGACTTCTGCGCATGGGCCACGAAGTTTCAATCGCACTGTATGTGCTTGCCCGCACATGATATTTTGTGGTATTTTGTGGAAGAGCCACACTCAAGGGGCCAAAGAGCCGCATGTGGCTCGCAAGCCGCAGTTTGCCGACCACTGGCCTAAGCCATCAGCACAGCGCATCCCCTTGGAGATGGACACACGAGCATCTCTGACAGGCAAGGAGAGAGAGTGGAATTCTGGGAATGCCACTCTTGTTTGCTCTCCAGGGTCCACGCTAGAGGAAATAAGGATTCGAATTGCTGCAGCCATCTTTTGACCTTGAAGACAGATACTATCTGAGAAAAACGCCAATGCAGGAGAGCCACAATCAGCCAGGCCCTGAGGACGGCTGGGTCCTGCATCCAGCCATTCCTGACCAGACAACCCCAGCACTTTCCAATTCCAGAAGCCAATAATAATCGACAAGAAAGTCATTGGTAACAATGGCTTTTTGGCACAAGCCAATCAGCGTTGGGTTCTCTCACCTTACAACTGAAAAAGTCCTTACCAAAACTAGACGGTAAGGCTTGGAAAATTCTTGACACAGAGCAAGTCTCCCGCGCACGGAGATACTGTCCCTTCAAGGTGACTGGGAGGAATTCTCTCACTTAATGGCATCCAAATGGCATGTGAGCCAAACCCTAAACCCGCCCCCTCCCTCCTCAACCCAGCATTGCCAGCCTGCCTGAGCTGCACAAACATCAGCACACCAGCCGACTGACCTGCTAGGCTAATTAGCCAGCTTAGAGACTTGCCCGAGATGATGTTTTGCAAATTCGGGGTGAAACATTTAATTAATCAAAGCTGCTCAGTCAGGTGTCACAGGGAGTCAGTGCACACCCAGGAAAGGGCCAGGGCTCCTTGGAGGATGCAGGCAGACTCCTCAGAGCCCTCCATCTCCTTCGTCTTGGACACCGATGGAGCAGCACCAGCCAATCAGCCACACTGGTGAATTTAGAGCACCTGCT
>NW_005356712.1:4375285-4376376 GCF_000412655.1 Myotis brandtii
GCCACATGCGGCTCTTTGGCCCCTTGAGTGGCTCTTCCACAAAATACCGACTTCTGCGCATGGGCCACGAAGTTTCAATCGCACTGTATGTGCTTGCCCGCACATGATATTTTGTGGTATTTTGTGGAAGAGCCACACTCAAGGGGCCAAAGAGCCGCATGTGGCCCGCGAGCCACAGTTTGCCGACCACGGGCTTAGGCTAATCGGACCCATTCTTGTAGCTGGGGTGTGAGGGGTCACCCCACCCAAACCATGCAATGGGAGAGGGATATTTCCAGAACACTGCTTTTCAGCCACGTGTGTGGATATTGACAAACAACAGACACACAACAGAGAAGTGTGGTGAAAATTTCCACTTTTACCATCGAGAAAATTAAGATATCGAAGGTTAAATGACTTGTCCCAAATAATAGGGTAGGTGTGTGCTTTGATCTGGAGTCAGCCTGACTCCTAAGCTTGTGCCCTGATGTGACCTCAGCTGCCTTCACGTGTTGCCCTGAAACGTCTGTCTGTCCGTCCGCCTGCTGTGTCATCCAGTCCTCGTCTTTCTATTCATCATGTCCTCATCCATTGGCCTTGATCTTTCCCTCTCTGCAGAGTTCATTGTGGTGAAGTGCTGAAGTACACCATTAGGGAGGATTTATGTTGGCAATGATTTCCTTACCCAGTGTACCCCATAGATGGTCATTTGTACATTTTCTGAGTTTTTAAATTCATTGTATTTATATGATAAAGCATATAGTAAACATAATGATAATGATGACAATAGAACTGCTAGCTAAGAGTAATCTTGTACCAGGCACTGTAGTAAGTATGTCTACATCAAATTCTCAAAACATCTGGTGAATGCAGAGATAGTCATCTATATATATAAAAGTCTAAGCGACCATTACAACCGAACGGACAACCGAACAGGCTGCGTAGGGTGACTAGGCCAGCAGGGGTGTTAGTGAGGGGCAACCAAATGACCGAGCAGCAGACTGAATGGGGTGACCAGGCTGGCAGGTGGGTCAGTGAGGGGCAACCAAACGACCGAGCAGCAGGCTGCGTGGAATGACCAGGGCCACGGGGGGAGAGGGCAGTTGGGGGCG
>NW_005356712.1:4376452-4418068 GCF_000412655.1 Myotis brandtii
TGGGGTGACCAGGCCAGCAGGGGGGCAGTTAGGAGCCAGTGGTCCCGAATTGTGAGAGGGATGTCTGACTGCCTATTTAGGCCCAATCCTCAGGATCGGGCCTAAACGGGCAATTGGACATCCCCCGAGGGGTCCCAGATTGGAGAGGGTGCAGGCTGGGCTGAGGGGATGCCCCTCATGCACGAATTTCGTGCACCGGGCCTCTAGTAATATAATAATATTACCATTATTATGCCAGTTAAACTATTATTCAGTTAAAGAAACAGAGGTACAGAGAGGTTAAGCAACTTGCCCAAGGTCACATAGCTAGAAAGTGACAGAGCAGAGATTCAAACCCAGTCTGTCTGACTCCAGACCTCCATATAATATTGCCTCTCATCACATTAAGCTTGCTCATTCATTGGCATTATTGCTCAGGATAAGGCTAAATGTTCGGGGGAAAGATTAACAGAAAAAGATAAAGAAATCTCGGTGCTGGGGCCTGTGTGGGAGAGACATCCAAGAATGGCAGCTAGGTTCAGCTTCACAAATACTCGAGAATGGTCATTCAGAGCCCAACACGCAGGCCTGAGTCCCTTTTGCAGAGTTGCAGAATCCTTTGGGGATATAGTCCAGCCCACCATGAATCCCTGACCCCAGCTAAGGCCCTGGTGGCCATTTAATGCCTGGTTAGTCTGTCCTCACTGACCAATCCTTTTGTTTTTATTGATTTCAGAAAGAGGAAGGGAGAGGGAGAGAGAGATGGAAACATCAATGATGAGAGAGAATTATTGATCAGCTGCCTCCTGCATGCCCCCTACTGGGGATCAAGCCAGCACCCTGGGCATGTGCCCTGACCAGGAATAGAACTGTGACCTCCTAGTTTATGGGCCAACACTCAACCACTGAGCCACACTGGCCAGGCTTGACCATCCTGTGTAGATCAAGGTGGCTACCTGACCCCAGATTTCACAGTCAGAGTTATAAAAGAGACGTATAAATTCACTCACTCACAGGCATAGTGACTCATTCTCAGTTTTAAGAGTGGAATCCATGACATGTCCCCAGCCCTGTGAGGTGGCCCACATGCTGTGTAGTAGAAGCTCCGGAGTCTGCTTCCAGTTGAAGGGCGAGGAGAAGCCAGCCTGCAGAGAGAGACGTAGACAAGGGCAGAGAAAGCTCCCCAGGGCTGTGTTTCCTGCCTGTGTCTTCCTCAGGCTCAGGTGCAGTCCAGTCTGAAGGCTCCTGAAGACTTCCTTTGCCCTTTATAATATACTCTGCCCAAGAAACGGCAGATCAGATTTCTAGAGCGTCTCAACCATGTCAGTCTGTACCCACCTGGCGTGGCCTGAAATGCCCAACCTCTCTGCCCAGAGCTGGGTCAAGTCCACGGATATCCAGGGGGGGCCTCCGTTCACAGCGGACCTTCCCCCTGACCTTCAGACTCAGCCAGGGCCGTGGTTTCAGACGGCAGCCCACGGGAGCTCTCACCTTGGGGTCAGGTGGATTTCTTACCCCCCTTCCCCAAGGTCAGCAAAACCTAGCACAGTGATTTCTCTGTCCGCAGCCCGATTGATTGTTTCCCCAGCCGCCTGAGTAACACCGAGTGAGAGCCTCAGATGTTGGCCATGAAGCCTGTCTCTGCTCCTGGGTGCCCTGGGGCCTTGTTAAACCTCTCTCTGCAGCTCCAGGAGTCAATGTCCAGTCTCAGAAACGGCCCCTCTCACCTCCACGCAGGGGGGCGGGCAATATTAAAATCCCTCGTGTCACTGCCGGAGTCTCGCTGTCTCTCCTTCGGGTTGGTAGTTAAAAATTCATGGTGATTTTCAAAGGAGAAAAAATGCTTAAATGGCGTTCCTCTTTGCAAACGTTCCCCTTTTTGATTCAAAATCAAACTTTTGTCTAGACAGGCAAGGGCTTTTTGCTGACATATCTTGCCAGCTCAGAAACCTTGAGGTTTTCCAAATGCAACATCCCCACCCCTTCCCGGCGGCCGGTCTCCAGCCCCACGTTTCTTTCAAACACAGCCTGTGAGCAGCTCCGAGGAGAGCTAACTGGGTGGAAAAGCCAAAGATGGGCATTGGCAGCTCCTTCCTCTGGCTCAGCCATCTTCCTTAACAAGTTCTCTGCTCTGGCAGCTGCGCTAACTTCCTGGCACAGTCTGCTGAATTTCTGTGTTCGAGTGGCTGTAAAATTCCCCCCACCCCCAGCTGCTGCTGCTGTTTCTCCTTCTCCTCCTCTGCTTCCTTCTGGTCTTCTAATCCAAGTAATATGTATCCACTGTAGAATAATTAGAAATTGGGCAAGCACAGAAGAAAATAATCACCCCTCCCCGTGGTCTCATTCTTCTATAGTGTTTCTCGAAATATGTAGACACGTATATTCCTGTATTTGCCTATATCAGTATCTCATCATTTATCCCAAAGTGTTGTAGCTTAAGCCATGAAAATATATTGTCTCACAGGTTCTGTGGGTCAAGAGCTCAAGAGCAGCTTAATTGAGCAGTTGTGGCTCAGAATCTCTCATGAAGTCAGCATCAGATATTGGCTGGGGCTGCAGTCTCATCCGAAGGCATGACTGGGACTGGGGGATCTGTTACCAAGCTGGTGCACTCATGTGGCTGGTCAGGTGCTGCTGGCTGCAGGCAGGAGGCCTCGGTTTCTCGCCAGGTGGAACTTCTTTTCCACGGGCTTTTTGAGTGTCCTCACAGTATGGCAGCTGGCTTCTCCCAAAGTGAGTGATCCAGGAAAGAGCCAAGCAGAAGGGGCAGTGACATTGTGGACTTAGCCTTGAAGTCACACTCCATCACTTCTGCCATATTCTGCTGGTCATTCAGAGCAGCCCTGATGCACTGTGGGGGGAAACTAACAAGGTGAGGAGGCAGGGATCACTGAGGACCATCTTGGTGGTGCGCTACCATTATATAGATATGACATCGTGTAATATCTATATATCTTTTTTATTTGTTTTACAAAAATAAAAATGGCACTGTAGTATGTATATTAACTTACCAGCATGTGTGTGCGTCACATGTTTTCTTCACCATCCCTTTTGGCTTCCTGATTTTCCATCCCTTGGATAACCAATTTCCTATATTAAAGCCCCTCGGTGTCAAAATTCCCAGACTGGTTTCTGGATCTATGGCTGGATCATGACTGATACTGAGGACTGACTCTGTGCCAGCCTGTAGGAGCATGGGGACCTCAGCCAAGGATGAGCAGGATCTGGGTCTGCCCCTTAAGGACCTACACTCTGATGGGGAAGACAGACGTCCAGGGTTATTGTTCCAAGAAGGGATATTAAGGAATCTCGGGAGCTCTCACGAGCTCTCACAAGCTCTCAGGGGCCAGGAAAGGCATTTTAGGCTGAGATCTGAAGGACAGACAGGAGTTGTCTAGATGAACAGTCATTGGGGAAGCTCCTGGCATTCCCAGGTTAGGGGAAGGGAAGGAGCCGGCTCCTTTGCCGACCACCATTAGTGGCATCAACTGGCCAGGCCGGGCTGCTTGCTCTCCTTTCCGTTTCCTGGCACTTGTGTTCATTTTGCTTCCAGCTGTTAATCACCAGTTGCACTCAATCTGGGTGATTTGGACCCAGACACAGACATTTCTCAGCACCATTTGGCTTTGCAGCTACAGCAGCTTTGACTCCAAGAGAGGAATATCATAACTGCACTGGGTTCTTGGCTCCTTTGGACAAATGCCTAGAGAACTTGGGGAGACTGGCCAGAGAACGCCCACCCATCCACCTTATATTTCCTCATCCGTGTCCTGAGTACCTGCTGGAGTCCAGCACTCTGCGCGGCACTGGACTGGAAGGCAGGCACGCAACACAGGGAAACATTCTCTTTTTTTTTGAAGAACCGATGGTGTGAGGAGGGAGGGAGCAAGTAATTTCAGAGAAAGTAATTACAATGTATTTTGCAACACACATAGCGAAAGAAGTGGAGGAAGGAAGTGACATGAATGAGAAATAAAAATGGATATTTTTCCCCATTGATTTTTAGGGACAGTGGAAGGGAGAAGGAGGAGGGGGAGAGAGAGAAAGAAAGAAAGAAACATGGATGTGAGAGAGAGACATTGAGCTGCAACCAAGGTACATGACCTTGCCCGGAGTTAAACTCGAGAACCTTCAGTACGCAGGCCAATGCTCTAACCACTGAGAAAACCAGCTAGGGCAGGGGTTGTGTTTTTTATAGGAGCTTAACCTCTCCACCAGCGGTTCTCAACCTGTGGGTCGCGACCCCTTTGGCGGTGGAATGACCCTTTCACAGGGGTTGCCTAAGACCATCCTGCATATCAGATATTTACATTACGATGATTCATAACAGTAGCAACATTACAGTTATGAAGTAGCAACGAAAATAGTTTTATGGTTGGGTCACAACATGAGGAACTGTATTTAAAGGGCCAGAAGATTGAGAACCACTGTCCTAGTTCATAGGTCAACACTCAACCATTGGGCCACATGGGCCCGACTGGAGTGACCCACTTTTAGAATTATGATTGATCAAAGCTATGAGAGCCTGGAATGACCAAGAAAGTGAGAGGAGAAAGCGCCTGAATTCTCGTATGCTCAGTGATAGGAAATGTTAAGAGGTGGACAAAGGAGGAGGAGGGATTCCCCCAAAGGAGGCTGAGGGCAGGAGGTCAGAGGACAGCCAGGAGCGGGTGGTGCCATGGATGCCAGTAGAGGAAAGATCTGGAGCCCAGTGGGGAAGATGGGCATCAGAAATGTGTTACTAGATTAAATCTAGAAACGTAAGAATCAGGGCAAATAAATAACAATCACCATGGAACAAAGATCTCAAAAGGTCAGGCAGCTGCTTCCAGGCTGGGAACAGTCCTTGGTTCGGGGCAAAGCCCTCCCCTTTCTGGGCCGTGCATCTTTCTCTGTTACAGAACGTCATTTTCAGCTCTGCAGGACAAATGCGTCCAAATCTCTCTAAGACGTTCATCTGGCTCCCATCCCCTGTCAGCCCCACCCTGGCCCCCACAGAAAGGTGTTGTATAAATAAAAAATACTGTCATTACAATGTGCCCGACAAGTGTTTGATAAAGATCAGAGGAAACGGAGACCCTCTGTGGCCGCTGCAGTGGGGGGAGGCCCGATTCCATCCTTGTATTTCAAGAAAAGTTTGTAAAGGAAGCCATGTGGCAGAGGCTCGCTGGGATGGTTTAAAAAATGAAGGAAATACCCCATTTCCTGATTGTAAGAAAATATGGGTGGAACGAGCCTTAAATGAGCTGGTCGTGGCTCTGACTTTGATGTCAGATGAATGACAATTATCTCCAAGGCAGGAACACAATGTAATGAACTGGCCCCACTTTTCCATGAAAAACAAAATCACTGAAGGGGCCTTGAGTTGGAAAACAAAGGCGCCCTCGCTTGCAAGGCCTCCAAATGGAAGGCCTGGGGCGGGGGCGGGGCATTCTGCAGCTGCGGCTAATGGCAGATGAAGTCACAAGAGCTACTGGGCCCAAATCATAGGAACAGCTCCATGGTGGACCTCGCAGCAGGGTCTGTATTGCTGCTATTGAATTTAGCAGACAATGACGGAAGGCCTACTGTGTGACTGGACCTGGATCTGGGTCTGTTACTACAGAGTCAGTAAGAAATTTCACAATCTAATGAAATAGTCCGGACACTTGATCCCTTCCAATCTTCCCTCTCTCCCTCCCTCCCTCCTTCCCTCTCTTCTTCCCTTCCACTCTTTCTCAAAAAAAGAATGGAAAAAATATCCTCAGGTGAGGATTAATAAATAAAAAATAAATAAATAAAATAAAATAAAGAATCAGTGAACACTCCCTGTGTGACGTCGTCTGGCACAGCCAAACCACTGATCCCTGGCTCTCTTCCTTTTGAGAATAAGGCTCCCTCTTCCATCCATCCAACAATATTTATTGAGCATCTACTATGTGCTGGGCACTGTGCTGCGTAATAGGATAGGATGATGAACATGGCAGTGTGGTTCTGCCTTAAAGGAGGCCGGGAAGATTCAACATTAATTGAGTCCTGTGATAAAGTACTTAAGGGGGACGTACAGAGAATTGTGGGTGCTCACAATAGAGGAGGTGGACAGTGAGGGTTGGACAGTAATAACATAGGCAGAAGAAGTCAGGATTGATCCCCAGGGGGAGGTCAGATTTCAAAGACAGAATAGGGGTTGATGCTCAAGCTGGGTTTTGAAGGGTGAAGAGGAGCTGCCAGGTAGACAGGATGAGGGAAGGGCATTCCAGGCAGATGGAACAGCAATGCAAAGGCATGGAGGCTTAGAAGAATGCACAGCTTGTAGCAACTACAAGTAATTTAGGACTTCTGGAGAAGAACGTCCAAGAAACAATGGGAGAGGAGCCTGAGACAAAAAACAGGGTTAGATAATGAAGGGCTTTTTTGATCAAACTGTGAAGTTTGTTTTGAAGGTAATAGGGAGCCATTGAAGCAAAAGCACTCTGGGCCTGAGGCGAGGACAACCTGGGAGATTGAGATTAGAGAGATGAATCCAGAAATGCATCCCCGACGGCACCAGGGGAGGGTCATGTGGCTAGAAATAGGGAACGAGAGTCAGTGAGCCCTTGCTACAGAGCCGCTGACTTCTTGCCTTGCGATTGGTGGCGGAGGCTTGGAATAACTGTGACTCAATTCTTGCCATTGCACATTAAAGACCAGCCATGAGTCAGATGGTCAGAGTCACTGCCAGGGGGCTTACTGGAGGCTGGGGATTTGATGGGGGTCAAGAATTAAATCCGATATCCAATTTCTCCATGGAGTCATATGGTTTTCCGTGCACATGTAGGTGTGAGCCTGGGCAGTCTGCCAACAGGCACACCGAGGACTTCAAAGGTGAAAGTGAGCTGTCAGTGGGTTTCACAAACTAGACCATCAGCAGGAAGCGAGAGCAGAGCGTACTGGCTAGGAGCATAAGTGTTGATGACAAATAGTTCCAGCCTTTGTCTTTTAACACTTGTAATGCTTCGGGGAACCCTCTTCCTCTCTCTGAGCCTCAGTCTCCCTCATCTGTATAATGGGCATCAATGTGGCACAAAGCAAATGCTCATTCAGGATTTCCTGCTATTAGGTATGTGCAGCCTTGAAAAAGGAGTTGTCATTTTGGCTTGTCTTTGAATTTCTTTTTATTGCACTCCTCAGTTTTCTTACGTCCCATTTCTCTTTCCCCTATCCAGTCTTACTCTCAGAGAAGTTGTCTGCTATGCCAGGGACATTCCTCTGTTAACAGCATGAGGGTCAAGTTCAGTTGGAGCCTTTTCAATCTGTATAAGCCAAGGTGGGGGGGGGGGGGGGGGGTACACCACAGAGCGCCGTGGCCCAGAGGGTACCCGCGGGCAGGTGGGCTCCCTGAGGGGCTTCTGAGCTCCCAGGCTGTGTAACCCAGGAACAGAGCGGTGACAGGGCCTTTGAGACAGGCAGCAGCAGGCGGCCTGGCTCTCCCTGCAGGAGAGGAGGGGGGGGGGGGGGGAGGAGAGAGAGAGAGAGAGAGAGAGAGAGAGAGAGAGAGAGAGAGAGAGAAAGAACACTAAAAAATTTATTTTAAGGCATTGGCTCACATGTGATCTGTAGAACAGGCCCAGAAATTTCAGGGGGTCAGCCAGAGCACTCAGTGTGTGGGCTTCGGCCTTCTTCCTCTGAACCTTGCTGAACACATACAGGGAGACGTAGCAGGTGGACCCAAGCCCCGGCCCAGCAGAAGAAACCTGTCCCAGGAGGCAGCTGTAGAGTGACATCTGTGGTTTATTCACACCCTGAAAACACCCTGATTTTCCCCTGGGTCCCCATCCCGCCCCCACTTTCTGTCTTTGATGTTCAAGGGGAGTGGGCCTACTTCCAGTTCCAGATTTGCCCAATCAGCATATTCCATCCCCTGGACCCTAGTGGTAGGTTCAGGGATGGTCATGTGACTCACAGTAGTCCAATGGGAACCAACAGCCCTTGGACTCTGGCTGGAGTATTGGGGGCAAAGAGCTCTCCTTTTCACTGGAATTGCTGCCCTGGTGAAGCATCTGCTGGGAGCTGCTGGTGGGCATCTTGCCACCATGAGACATGGCCTGCCTAAGAATGAAGCCATTACGCAGGGCTGAGTGATGGAGAGGGGCTGGTTTATGCCAATCTTAGTTGGTTTCTGTGTCTGGGCGAGGGGGTATCTGCTCCAACACCCCGGCAGCACCTTCATGAGGCCAGAACAAGGGAATGACGATGCTGGGACAAGCCAGTGACAGGGGTCACTCTAGGTTTCCTGCCACTGCCCCCTGGCAAGGACCCTGGTAAAAATGACCTGCACTCACCAGATACCACTGGACATTAGAAGGTGCTTTTCCCACGTCAGCTCCCATTTCATCTACCAGACCTCAGTTTTCCCTTCTGTAAAATGGGTACACCTGTGCAGTATAGCTTATAGGTAGGCAATGTGCTAATTTCCATTATTACTTATCTGTGTCAGCCCCTGACCTTCATGGAAACGTCAGTCAGTTCTTAGCAAGATAATAGCGCTCAATATGCATTAATCTTTGGGCTTACCAGCGGCATCACCTCCTGAAGTCTCAGGGCACTGACACTATAGGAAGACACTGCGGCTGTCCCCATTTTGCACATGAGGATGCTCACCTGGGAAGGAAGGGCCTGGCCAAGGTCACATGAAGATGAGCCAGGCAGGACTAGACTCTTAAAGAGCACAGTATCACGGTTTCCAAATGGTCTTCTTTTTATTTGGTGCTTACCTGATTGCTGAGCTGGTTGCTTCCTCCCATTTAACAGATATAGAAACTGAGTTTCAGCAAGGAGGGAACTTACCCAAGGCTGTGCAGGAGGAGGGGAAGGAGGAGAAGGGGGAGGAGGATCAGTATGACTGACATCCTATAGGGAGCCCTTGACTAGGTTGGTTATCTCCATTTTACAGCTGGAGAGACTGAGGTTTACAGAATGAAGTCACTTAACCCAAGTGACATCGCTAATTATGACGGAATAAGATTTGAATCTACAGCTCATTCCTTTAAGCACTGTCCTGAGCCATCTTTCCAGAAATGGGCTCCTCACCCAGGCCTGGACCACACACCATCTGTTCCGTTATTTTGGAAGAAACTCTTAAGGCGCAAGGGCAGAGGGAAAATGTGTCCAGAGTCCCAGGTTCATTGTTCCCCACTTGGCAGCCTCTGCCAGGTTAGGTAAATAGAAGTGATTCTGTCATTGTTTGTCTCTGGTCCTAATGACTTTAGTCTCTTTGTGTCTTGGGAGCCAGACCTCACCCCTGGGAAGCAGCCTGGGGTCTGAGAGGCACCAGCTGCCTCCCTGAACAATGGCCTTTGTTCTTCACACTTTCCCTATCAAAGCCTCCCAGCAGGGATGGCCTTCAGAGGCGATGGGCGCTGAGATAATTCCTGTGCCAAGCTTGGGGGGGCAGGAAAGGAGGGGTCAGGTGTAACTTTGACCCAGTTAAGTAACCGGAGTCCTCTGTCCTCCTGCGCTTTGGTAAGAACGAACTCTATGAATAGCCTGGGTCATTAGCTCATCATGTCTGTGGGAATTGTTCTCTCCTTATCTTCGAGGGAGTAGAAAGTCTGGAAATGATATTGGTGGACAGGGGAGATCAGTAACAACAATAATAGTAATAGTGATGACGCCGATGCTGATGATGCTAAGTTATTTATCATGCACTTGCTATTGCTCTCGGCACGTTGTCTTTATATATACGATACCATTTAATTCTAGCAACAGCCCTGGAAAGTAAACCGATTACTATTATGCATACTTTTGAGATGAGGAAAATGAGGCTCTGGGGGAGTAACAGCTCACCAAAGGGCCAGGAGCTGGGCCTTGAACACACATCTGTGTTGGTCCAGAGCTCACCCTCTTAACCTCTAGGTTCAGGTGGGCCTTTGTCAAAATGGACAGAACGGGGGCGCTGGGAGTAGGCATACCTCGCTCCTGCTCTTAGCCAAGCGTGTGACCTTAGATGGTAGCCTTGAATCTCCCTGCCTCTTTCTCCTCATTCATAAAGCGGGTGTCCTAATGCTTGCACACCAGGGTCCATGCAGGAAATAGCATCTGCCCTGCATGTTTCAAAGTATGAGAGTTTAATCAAGGGCGACATATAGAGGGTGAGCAGGGTTAAGTCAGCAAATGAGGGTTCCTCAGGCACCCAGAGTCTAGCATCAGTGGGGTGCTGGCACCCTCTGGGTTTCTGGAGCCCCAAGGTTAGGGCTGGGTCCTGGTGGACAGGACACCTGCAGGAGCTATACCTGGGGGGAGGGGGGGACATATCCCTGCCAGTGACGCGGTCCTGAGTTAGGAGGAATCGGAGCAACGCCCAGCCTCTCTCTCCTTTTACCCTTAGATCTCCTGCCAGTGCTTCCCTTTGGATGATCCCAGCCAGAAGCCAGAGCACAAGGGATCCTGGGAGATGGGAGTCCATAGGGGTGGGGGTCCGCTTTTGGGACAGAGCAGGACAGAGAAGGGTGGGGAGTGGGAGGAAGGGGCAAATGGAGAGTAACCAGGTCCCGCCTTGCAGGTTCCCCGTGAAAGGGGAACACTGTGACTTAATATAGCACCTGGTTCGTAGCAGGCATGTGACAAATCCGGTCAGTTTTGTGACAGGAGGAGGCATGGGGGCATTTGTTGGTGCCCAGAGGCGTCCTCTTTTTGCAAGCAGCAAAATGGTTTTCTGGAAAAGGAGATGGATTCTGGATGCAAACCCCGCTCTCCCACCTACCTAGTACCTCAGTATCCTCACCTTTAATATGAGTAGCACTTGCATTGAATGAGTTAAACACGGGAAGCTCTTAGGAGAGTGCCCAGCCCCTGGTCAGTCCTCAGTAAATGCTGGCTCTTGTTATATTTCTAGATGCTTGCTTTCCAGAAGGGCTGTCAGACAAATCAACTAAGAACAGAGCGACATGTTTTCTCAGTCTAAGTAGATATTGATTGGGGAGCAGAAACAGAAAGCCTGTTTGGATCAAGTGGGTCAAGGAGGGCCTCTTTGAGGAGGTGAGATTTGAGTTGAGACCTGGAGGATGAGTGAGAAGCCTCCAGGCCTGGAGGAGAGTGGTCCAAACAGCAGGGATAGCAGGTGCAAAGGCCCTGGGGCAGAAACAATTATGGATGTTCAAGAAACAGCAAGAAGATTTTTGAACCAGGGGATACAATTAGAAATGGGTGTCAGAGAGGTGGTCCCGAAGCCAGGGTTAGGAATTTGGATTTTTTTCCCAGTGAGATGAGAAGCACCTATAAGGCTGTCATGCTGAGAGGACATGGCCCTATGTGTTAGTCTGGGTCTCCCAAGAAGCAGATAGCAAGGTGGGAGTGAATGTACAAGTTTTAATTGGGGGGGGGGGGTGCCTGACTGAGGGAAGATGGACAGTGGGCCCGAACAGGCTGGAGGAGTTGTTGGATTGCATTGTGGGTCGGCACCCAGAGAAGGAGGCAGGGAGGGAAGGTGGGACAGCAGCTCCTCTGGCTGCCATGCAGCCTAAGGGGATCCAGCAAAGCCCGGGCAAGGCCCCGAGTTGTCAGAGGAATTAATTCTGTGTCTCTCAGGAATGGCCATCCTTGGTGTCTCTGCCATTTTCAGAACCTGGCTGCAAACCTGGGCCCCAGGAACCATGACCTGCAGGAAAGCTGACCTCCCAGCGAACGCAGGGCCTGCAGAGCCCTGCAGCGGGGCCCTTGTGCCCCTGCAGTTAGTGTGAGAGGTGCCATCTCACCTGGCCCCGCCCAGCCTGCTGTTTGGACTTGCACTTGGGCTCTGCCAAGAAGACCTGCTGGGGAGGTGGTGACAGTCCTGCTGCTGATGACCTAAGGCTAGAGCTGCAAAGACCCGCACAGGGGACCCCAGAAGGGACTCCGTGGGAGGCCGGGGAGAGGTGCGCACCTCCCAGTGAGTCAGGCCCTGCCTGGCTCCGGCCCTGCGCGCCGGTCTCTGACACCCCCCAAATCCCCTGTCTCCCCAGAGGAAGTGAGGCCTGTAGCCCGGCTTCCTGCTATTATGCCATTTTTACAGCCTGGACTTGATTTAGGTGTTACGCTCTTGCTAAGAATATGCCCTGACACTTGAAAGGAACCTTTATGATTGTCCGAATTTGTGAAGAATTAGTTGTTGCCTTTTTTTCCCTTTCCTCTCTCCCCTTTCTTCCCTGCAGGGTCAGGCTGGAGCCGCTCATTGTTGTTAAATTTAGATCTGGAGCTATATTGGGCCGGGCTGGTGTCCCCGGCTTTCACTTCTTTAGACAGGAAGGAAGGCCCCAGCTGGGGGTTGTGAAGCGCCAAGAAGCTGCTGGAAGGCCTCGGGGAAATGTGTGTTCAGTGGAACGCGTGCGTAGGAAGGACCAGATTCTGAGAGCGCCTCTGCTTAGTTGAATTGAAAGATTTACCCCCTCCCCATCTTTTGGATGTCCCAGCGAGTCAGATCTGCCTCTCTGGTGGGTTAGAGCGTCGGGGGAGGGCGTCCTGCTGCAAGGGTTCAAATCTCACCTCTGCCACTTTCTGGCTGTGTGGTTTGGGACAGGGGACATCTGCTCAGTGACCTCATGGCCTCAGTTTTCCCATCTGCAAAATGGGCGTAACGATGGTACCTGACTGCTAAGGATGGCTGGTGGTGAGGGAAATGACATAGCACGTGACAATGGCTCAGCACAGTGCCGGGTGCCTGCCCCCTTCAAAGGTGTTGGCTCTTCTATTACCTTGGGGTTTCCTGGCTGGAGGCGCTTAAACAGAAGCTGCCAGGGCAGGTCTTAGAGATAAAAAGGATCCATGGTAGAGCCGTGAGTGGTCAATTTAATAATTCTTACTAATTAATTCAGAGTTAACCAGTAGGAGTTAATTAAGAAACATCAAAGGGTATTAAATGATGTAGCTAATGTTGCCTGAGCACTTTCTGTGTGTCTGGCGCTGAGCTGACGCCTTTCTGTGTGAGCGACTGTGGCTCAGTGGGTGAGAACACAGGCTCTGGACCAGCTCGCCTGGTTGACAGGCCCAATTAGCAGCTGTGTGGTCTTGGGTAAGTTACTTTACCTCTCTGAGCCTTGGTTTCCTCATCTTTATGCCAAATACTTAGAAAGTGCTATTTTTTAAAAGTTATTTTAAACACCTCCATTTCCTGAGAGCTACCATTATTCCCATTTTATAGGTGATCAGACTGAGGCTCAGAGAGATCAAGCAAGTTGCACAAGGTCACAGTGTTAGTCACCTATCGCCGCCTCACAAGATACCCCAAAAGTCAGCAGCTTGAAAAAGAAAACCTTTATTATTATCGTGTCATTTCTGTGGGTCGGGAATTTAGGAGCAGCTGAGCTGGGTGGTGGCAGCTAAGGGTCTCTCTCGAGACTGCAGTGCAGATGTGGGCAGGGGCTGCAGAATCCGTTCTCCAGAGGCTCAGCTCACCTGGCTGTTCCCCGAAAACCAGTGAGGGGCTGTGCTCCGCTGAAGGCACTGGGAAGGGTCTGAGCCAGGCCTCTCTTTTAGCTTCTGGTAGTTTCGTGTCTTGTGGCCGCAAACCCCAGCATTCCGGCTGTTCCCTGCGTGCATGTCTGGGTCTAAATTTCCCCTTTAATAAGGACGCCGGTCATCTTGCATTAGAGACCACTACTCTGATATGCCCTCATCTTGCTAATTACATGTGCGACCACCTGATTTCCAAATCAGGTTACATTTTGAGGTACTGGGACTTAGGACTCATGATATAAAATTGGGGGGAGGGAGATAGAATTCAGTCCAGAATCAGAGAAAATAGGCACATTGTTATGAAGTGTTCTGCCCAAAGTGAACAAAGGTAGTAAGTAGTGGAGCTGGGATGTGAACCCTGGGCAGTCTGACTCCATAGCCCACAATCTGAACCACGGCACTGAAGGCAGCAGTGAACCCGAGAACTCGGCCCCTGGTCTGCTGGCTTCCTGTTGGCCTGCAGGGGCAAGGGGTCAGGAGACTGGAAGAGGAGACTCTCATAGAGGCAGGTGACTAACCTCCAAGGGGTTGGGTACTTCAACACACAAAGGAAAGGAGAAGGGGCTTCCCCAGAGGACACAGCAATAGGAGGGCGGGAGGTGATGGAGATTGGCAGGTGGCGCTTCCCCTCCCCCCGCTTCATGACCCTCTCCCCCTTCCCTGCCTGCTCCCCCACCTGGACAGACAGCAGGAGCCAGCTGTCCTCCACGGGGGAGCAGCGCTGAAGGAGACTGCTGAGAAGGGCAGAAAAACGGTTCCTTCGAGGACTTGACAGATTCCTCCTGCACGGGAAGCCCTTCCCGCTCCCTCTGAAGGGTGGGGGCGAGGCCCGAGCAGAGATATAAATATCTCTTACCCTTTTTCATAATTCAGGAGCCTGTCAGTCATGGAAGAGGACCAGGGCAAGACGGCCTCGTGATGGACGGGGGAGATGTGGAGGGGAAGCCGAAAAGCTAGGGAGAGGGTGCCCTGCAGTACTGCCTCCCTGGCCACCCAGCCAAGTGACAGTGACGATGTCACAAGAAGCTCGGGACATGTGGCTGGCACTGCCACTCAGCAATGTCCGGGCAGCATGAAGAGGCTAAGGGTCTAACACAGGCATTGTCGATTTGGTTGGAGCATCATATTCATCTAGATTTTAGTGAGCATTTACTGTCATCAAGATACCGCCCCCGAATGATCACATGTAACCTTCACAGACCCTAGAAGGAGGTATTGTTATCTCGTGTCTGGGCAGCATGAAGAGGCTAAGGGTCTAACAGGCATTGTCGATTTGGTTGGAGCATCGTATTCATCTAGATTTTAGTGAGCATTTACTGTCATCAAGATACCGCCCCCGAATGATCACATGTAACCTTCACAGACCCTAGAAGGAGGTATTGTTATCTCCCTGTCACAGATGAGGAACCTGAGGCTCAGCGCCAGGCGGCAGAGTCAGGATCCGAACCCCGGCTGTCTGGCCTCAAAGCCCTGCGATGTGCCACTATGGAAGTCCACTTCCCAAAGGCAGAAATCATCCCGTTTGCCTCACTCATCTCTTGGCCCTTCTCTGGGCTGCTTTTCTGTAAAGAGGAGCCCGACATCACCTCCTGGGAAAGACAAGATTTGCATTTCAGGAATCTTCTCTGCCCACAGCCACCATCCAGCCCCCAGGCTCCATCTCCTTCCGCCCTCACGGCAGCCATGGCAGCCTGTTCACGGGCTCTCAGTGCTCACTCCTGCCTGCTGTGTGTCCATGCTTACAGAGCAACCAGAGTGACCTTTGAGAAACCAGTTCAGGGCAGTGCCTCAAATCATTACGAGACCCAGCAATTCCACCGCTAGGTATAATACCCCACAAATTGAAAGCAGGGTGCTGAGCGGGTTATTTGCACACCGGTGTTCATAACAGCATTATTTCCAATAGCCCAAAGGTGGAAACAAACAAGGTGTCCCCCCCTGGATGAAGGGATAAACAAAATGTGGTCCATCCATACACTGGAATATTAGCCAGCCTCACGAGGAATGAAATTCGGATGGGATACGTGCTACCACATGGGTGCAGCTTGAGGACATGATGCTAAGTGAAATAAGCCAGTGACAAAAAGACAAATCGTGTGAGAGTCCACTGATGTGAGGTATCCAGAGTAGCCAGACTCACGGGGGTGGAAAGGAGATGGGGGATGCCAAGTGCTGGGGGTCATTTTTTAATGGATATAGTTTCAGCTTTGCAAAACAACATTTCTCGAGATGGACGGTGGTGATGGTTGCACAAAAACCCGAATGAACCTAAATGCCACTGACTTGTACACTTAAAAATTGCCAAAGTGGTAAATTTTATGTTACGTGTATTTTACCACAATTACAGATGATTTTTAAAAACCCTGTAGATCTCTGTCAGTTGGCTGCTCCAAATTCATCAGTGGCACCCATTGCTTTAGGATTAAAATACAAATCTTTACTTTGGCCTTCAAGATCCAGGCGGCCTCTGCCCACCCCTCTCAGGTCGTCGCCTAGAGAAAGGGAGCAAGATTTTCTAATGTCCCAGTGATGGAAACAAAAGGTGGTTGCGAGAATCATAGAGGACAGGCGCCAAGGTGGCCCTGACCCCACCTCTCACTGTCGACACCCTTGTCTAATCCCGTCCTCCTGAGTGCAGGCGGAACCCTCGTCACTTCAGACCTGAGCCTCCCTGCTTCAGAGGGCACGGCCTGAGCAGGCAGAGAAACAAACCAACCCGGCGATCCCCACTCAGCCCAAGGCCACCTGCCCTCCTTCAGAAGATCCAGAAGTCAGATGCCTCCTGATGGGAAGCTTTGTGCCACCTTGACCCCCAGATCCCCCTGTTCTCTTGTCCCAGGGTGTGGCCCTGCTGGTCAAGGGGAATGAGCCGGAGCCAGAGATCCTGGGCATTACGAAGCCGAAGCCGAGATGAGTGGCCGAGATGTCTAAGGCCAGCGATGCTTATCTTCCGGCAGAGGCCAGGGAGGAAGAGGCATCCTTATCGCTGCCCTTCTCAGCTCGCCCTGGCTCCTTGGGGGGCCGCCCACCTGCCCAGAGGCTTCCTCTCAACATTCCTCTGGGCTTGGGTTCCCACTGGGCAGGAAGCAATGGCTGCCCCACCCCCAGGACATGTCAGCTGGCACTGTCATTTAGCCTGATCCCCAGAGTTCCCCCGGGACAGGAAAGGGGAAGGCAGAGGGGTCGTGTCACTTATAGATGGGGGAGGCTGAGAACTGACTCTCAGGAATATCCTGTTGGTTTTCTCTCCTCCTCCTCATGAGAGAGTTTCTGTAAAAGAGCGAAACAAACAAAAACTACCAAAAACAAAATCTCCCTTCCAACCCTAAATGTCTCACACGGAACCCCAAATACAAAGGCAGCAGGATTCACGGAGGAGAGGGGACTGGCTTGCAGTCCTCATTCTGCAGCTCACCTTCACCTCTCGGAGCCTCAGTTTACCTAGTTGTACAATTAGCGCAGAAAGCCTGCCCTGGCTGGTTATGAAGATGTAGATCATCATCTGTCTTTTTGTTGGCCATTGATAGATGTTCCCAGAGAGACCTCAGGATGAGGCCTTTATCTCATGCAGTAGAGTAGAATGGGGCAAACCCCCGCACTGCCCAATGGGCAAGTGACATCACCTTTCTGAGCCTCAGTTTCCTTATCTGCAAAATGGGACTATGAATTGTATGTTCTCCCTACGGCTGTTGTGCAACGTGAAAGACACGGGAGTATACCTTTTGCACAATTCCTGGTGAGTGTGAAATGCTCACAAACTTTGGCCACGTTTCTGATCGTTGCCACATACAGTGAACCCTGCAGAGGGGGTGAGAGGTTTCTGCCAAACTGGTTTGGCCCTCGTGACTGTGCTTTGCTGTGCTTCTCAGGCTCTAAGGTTACCTAGAAACATAACCCCTGGTGCTTCTCTTAGATTCCCCCAGATAAAAATCTGGGTAATTACTACCTTTGTCCCTTTAATGAGCTATTTCAGTGGCTGTTGTTTAAATAATAGAGCAATTATCTGTTAGAAATATTGGCCTCTGGGTTTCCATATCCCCACTTTTCCAGGGTGGCAGATAGGGGCATGTCCCTGCACCCTTCCTCCCTCATTCTCCAAGGATGAGAAGCAGGGAAGGTCAGGGGTCACCGAGGGGTCCTCCCGGGGGAAGATGCGGGCAGGGTGGAGCAAGCTGCCCTCGGAACTTAACCTGCAAGCCCGCCCCTGTGGCCGTGGCTTCCTCCTGATGGTCCTTCAACTGACCTTGTGATGTGCTGGGCTTCCCACGCCAATGATTAAATGATGTGCTCACTTAACTTGTGACTTTTTACTACGGAAATACCATTGCCCACCACTTTTGCTACGTTCTGGCTCTGTGACTTGGGCAAATGAATGAACCTCTCTGGGCCTCCGTTGTTTTCTCATCTGTTCAGTGGGGCCAGTAATAACTTGGAGATTCTGTTCTGCCCAGAGCTTTCCCCACACTTTCCTCCACTGTGTCACTAACCTCCATAAACTTCAATGGCTTCTTGCTCCCTTGGGAGTAAGGCCTAAGTATTCTGCCCCAGAACTCAAAGCTTCCCATGCCAACGCTGAGACCTACTTTTCTCTGTCCTACAAGTGCCAGGACTGTCGGGATGCATCAGCCCCCTAGGGCAGTGATGGCGAACCTTTTGAGCTCGACGTGTCAGCATTTTGAAAAACCCTAACTTAACTCTGTTAACTCTGGTGCCATGTCACATATAGAAATTTGTTGATATTTGCAACCATAGTAAAACAAAGATTTATATTTTTGATATTTATTTTATATATTTAAATGCCATTTAACAAAAGAAAAATCAACCAAAAAAATGAGTTCGCGTGTCACCTCTGACACGCGTGTCATAGGTTCGCCATCACTGCCCTAGGGAGACCCAAATTCAACACATAGAAAATACCCAGTTTCCTTTGTCCCCGAGTCGTGTGTCTTCTTAGCCACTTCTGCTCAGCTACGAGAAGAAATCCAAGAAAGATGGGAAAAGACAGGAGGGCTCAAAGGGAGCGGTTTCCTTCTGCGATGTGCTTTCAGATCACCACCAGGACACAAGCGAGTTTCCGGTGCAGAGAGTGCGGACAGGCGAGTGGGACTTCCTGGCTCACACCATCGGCACCGCGATGGACGAGCGGGACCTGGAGTCAGTGCCGTCTCTTCATTTCCTAGACCTGCCCCTCTCCACCTGGGTGGCCAGAGGACTTGGCTGAGCCTCAGTGTTCTTATCAGCAAAGTGGGAATGTTCGGTCGTAGTTCCCACCCCATAGCTTCTGAGAGGAGGCATGAGGGAGCCTGAGTGTGGGACATAGCACAGGGTAAGTTCCTCTAAACAGGGAACTCTTTTTACGTTTGTATTTATTATAATCTGTTTAGGAAGGCTTGCTGCTGAGACTGTTTTTAACTCCGATCCCATTCTGGGGGTTTTGAAACCTTCCAGATGGGCTGAAAATTGACTGTGATGGACGATGGCGCCGCATTGGGAAGAAATAATTCATTCTCTACCAGCCGCTCAGATGACGTAAAACCTCGAGGGCTCATGTCTAGCCTCCCACCCCCTCCCCCTCCCCTCAGTGAACGTCGCTTATTCTCTTAGCCGGTGTTCATTATTCCCTTGCTGCATATCTGCAGAAGCAGGTCTGGCTTTATCAAAGGGCAGGGAGAGTTTGATGTTTGGGCTGGGGCATGCATACAAGAGTCTCTTAGCAGACAGACTGGCTTTCGTGGGGGCTCGTGGATGGCAAAGAGCAGCCCTTTTACCAGATTCTAAGTTGAAAGGACTCTGGTGCAGGACCCAAAAAATCTATCATTTGCTTGGCCTATCTTTGGGTTTCCAATGGCTCCTGCCTGAATTTTGCTCAGAATCAAATTCAGGTGTTTCGCTAGAACTCTCTCTGTAAGGCATGGGATGTGCTCTAGAAGGGTGTAAAGGGAACACAGGTTCCCCAGGACTCTAGTCTAGACCCTCAGCCGTGCAGGTTACCCAACAGGAGATGGTGGTACCCAACCAACCGCCCAAAGAGCATGGTGTTTAACAAGCACGGGGGCGGCAGCGGTTACCTGGTGGTGGCCAGTGGGAGTCTGCAGTACCTGGCGAGAAAGAATGGGCTGGGCATAGCAGCCAAGTAAGCGGTTTGCTTTTTAAATTGAGGTGAAATTTACATACCATAAAATTAACGACTTCAAAGTGTGCAATTCCGAGACACTTAGGACATTCACCACGTTGTGCAACCACCACCTCTGTCTAGTTACAAGACACGTCCTCCCTCCAAAAGAAAACCCCGTACCCGTTAAGGAGTCACTCCCACTTCCTCCCCTCGGCCCCGGCAACCACCAGTCTGCTGTCTGTCTCTCAGGATTGATCTATTCTAGACTTTTCATGTAAGTGGAGTCATACTATTTGCGACTTTTTGTATCTGGCTGGATGTCTTAGCATAATGTTTCCCAGGATCATCCATATATCACGACTTCATTCCTTTTTATGGATGAACTAGAGGCCCGATACATGAAATTCATGCAAGGGGCTTGGCCCTCTCAGCCCCTCGCAGCCCTGGCTTCATCCCGAAGGTCGACCTGACGATCATTCTGCTGTTTGGTCTAATTAGCATATTAGCTCTTTATTATATAGAATACTATTCCATCATATAGAAATGCCACTTTTTGTTTATCCATGCATCTATTAATAGACACGTGAGTTATTTTCACGAGTTGGCTGTTGGGAATAATACTTGCGTGAACACTCGTATACAAGCATTTGTTTGAGTATCTGTTTTCAGTTTTGGGCGGGGGGATGTCCATCAGGTAGAACTGCTGGCTCGCATGATAATTGTATGTTTAACTTTGTCAGCATTCAGTGGACTTACTTTTGTGCATGGGTGAGACACTCCTCAGGAAAACATGGAGCAGGGACAGCTCAGTATCCCGACAGCTCTGCTCCTGGGTGAGCAAGTGGGAAGGGGACCCCCAAAAGCTGGGCTTATTATTGCTGATGTAACCTTCTTCGATGCCACAGGCACTAGGGAAACCTGTACACTAGCCACGCAGAACTTTCCCTTTTGTACGACGCACTTTCTTGACCCCATTCTCCTACTGTTTTCCTGGCGGCTGATCATGGGTAGGCAGCAGGGAAGTCTGTGCTAAGTCTCCTGGGAGTCTGCAAGTCTGGTGGAATGTCCTAAACAAGATCTGTCCGTTGCTATTCGAAGCAGGAGTTTGAGCAGATCATGGGTGCAGAGAGTCAGGGGGAGCCTGGCGCTTTCCGGATCTGTGCTGGCTGGAAAAGTTGTCAGTTTCTGGCTCCTGACTGGGTGGGGAAGCCACCTGCCAGGAACATCAAAGTCGCCACCTCTAATTGTTGAGCCATGAGCTAATTTCCCAACCTGGGAGGGTTTTCTCGGGCCAGGCCTAGGCACCCTGACATGTTAGCTAAGATTAGAAGAAGAACCCAAACTAAGTTCTTCATGGGTGAGGATCCTAGGAAGATAAATATCTAATAGATTTTCCATCTTCCCCAATGCTTTTCCCTCTATTCCCTCACTAGACCCTGAGCTCCTTAAAGGTACAGCCCATGTTTTTACTGTTTCTATGACCAGTGATAAGCACACAGTAGGTGCTTAATACATACAAAATGTATACATGAATGCATGAATTCATGCCTTTTTCCGATCTCCTTTGAAGGCCTGGAGTAAGCGAGAGAATGATGTCCTATAGAGAACATCCCTGTCAGGAAGAGGTTCTAGGTAGCTCTGTGGTCTAAGCTCCTACTATTGATTGTGCCAGTACTCAAAGCACTTAGGGCCTTCCCACCTGCTGTTCCCACTACCTAGATGCCCTTCCTGCAGGCATGGTGCATGCTTTCATTTCCTTCATGTCTCTGCTCAGATACCAAGTCAAGAGGCTTTCCCTGGCCACCAATATAAAATAGTACCGCCTAACCTTCTAAATTGTTCAGGCCAGTTAATATTTGACACATCTACAAGAATATACATAGCATCTATGTCAATCAAGAAAGCCCAGGAATAGACACCAATGAGCCCACCACTCAACTTGAGACAAAACAGCTATTTCTGTTGGACACCTTTGCTCTCTGCCCTGATTCCATCCCCTTCCCTGACCCCTATTCCCCTCCAACATAACCATTATCTTAGATTTTGACCCTTTGCCCAGATTTATGTATCATGTAGCATTTATCACCATCTGACATAGTATATCTCTATCGGTTTGTGCATTTGCTATCTTTCTTCACCAAAATCGAAGCTCCAAAAGGCCAAGGACATTGTATGTTTGATTCTTTACTGTATCCACAGTTCATGGCATGTAGTAAGCCCTGAATAAATATTTCCTGAACAAATGAATGAATGAATGAATGTTGGTTATGGAAATGCTCCCTTATCCATGATAGTCATTTCAGGGGTAGGGGGTGAAGAGGAACCATAACTTGCTTTTTCTTTAATCCTTAACTCCTTGAAGACAGGCATCATATCTGATGGGAAAGCCCCTTCGTTTCTGTGTGATGTTGCCAAGTCCATTTGCACTCTTTCCTCTGTAAAATGAGAGAAAAGAAGACATGTACCGAATGAGGGTCACGTAGTCAGTGCTTAATAAACAGTACCTTGTTTTTATGTGTGAGTTCTTCTCTAGAGTTTTATGCTTGCGGAAGATGCTATGAGGGAGAGTGTCCTTGGAAGCAGCCTCGAGACCTTCCTTGAGTAAAGCCAAAAAATGAGCTAACAGTTTGTATTAGTTTCTCTTTGCTGCTGTAACAAATACCATCAATTTAGTAGCTTAAAATAACACAAATTTACTCTTAACAGTTCTGGAGGTCAGAAGTCCAAAATGGGCCCAGCCAGGGTGTTTCAGTGGTCGATTGTTGACCTATGAACCAGGAGGTCACGGTTCGATTCCCGGTTCAGGGCACATGCCCGGCTTGTGGGCTTGATCTCTAGTAGGGGGTGTGCAGGAGGCAGCTGATCTATGATTCTCTTTCATCATTGATGTTTCTCTCTCTCCCTTCCTCTCTCTAAAATTGATTATATATATATATGTATTTTTTAAAGTCCAAAATGGGTACCGTGGGGCCCAAGTCAAGGTGTTAACAGAGCTGTATTTCTTCTGGGGGCTCCGGGGGCGAATTTGTCTTATCTTTCCCAGCTGGTAGAGGACTCCTGAATTCCTGAGCTTGTAGCCCCGCGTCTTTCTACCTCTGATTCCACCATCACGTCCTCTCATTCTGACCCTCCTGCCTCCCTCTTATAAGGCCCCTAATGATTACATTTAGGGCCCATGTGGATAATCCAGAATAATCTCATGTCAGAATCTTTCATTCAACCACAGCTGTGAAGTCTCTTCTGCCGTGTAAGGTGACAAATTCACAGGTCCCTGGAGCTCCAGGGATTAGGGAGTAGACATCTGGGGTGGGGGCATTATGCTGCCTCCCACACCATCCAAGCAACCACCTCACTAATTAGGTTATTTCTTTGTTTTTTTGAAAAAATGAAATTTGTTGGAGTGACATTGGTTAATAAGATTATGTAGTTTTCAAGTGTATAATTCTATGATGATCCTCTGTATATTGCATTGTGTGCCCACCACCCAAAGTTAAATCTCCCGTCACCATATATTTGACTCCCTTTATTCCCTTACTGCCCTCCCACCCCCTTCCCTTTGGTAACCACCATACTGTTATCTGTGTGTATGCGTTTCTGTCTGTTCGTTTGTCTTGCTTGTTCATTTGCTGTTTTCAGTTTTTGTTTCCCACATATGAGTGGGATCATATGGTTCTTAACCTTTTCTGTCTGGCTTATTTTGCTTAGCGTGATATTCTCAAGATATATCCATGTTGTCGCAAATGGCAGTAGTTCATCTTTTCTTACGGCTGAGCAGTATTCCATTGTGTGTATGTACCGCATCTTCTCTATCCAGTCCTCTAGCAAAGGACACTTCAGTTGTTTCCATGTCTTGGCCACCATGAATAATGCTGCAATGAACAAAGGGGTGCATATATCTTTGCGAATAAATGTTTTCAAATTTTTCTAGTAGATCCCCAGAAGAGGGGTAGGGTAGCTGTATTCTTTATTTTTTTTATTACAATATATTTTTATTGATTTCAGAGAGAAAGGCAGAGGGAGAGAGAGAAACATCAATGATGAGAGAGAATCATTGATCAGCTGCCTCCTGCATGCCCCACTCTGGTGACTGAGCCTGCAATCCGGGCATGTACCCTGACCAGGAATTGAACTATGACCTCTTGGTTCATAGGTCAATGTTCAACCACTGAGCCACACTGGCTGGGCTATATTCTTAACTTTTTGAGGAGCCTCCACACTGTCTTCCATAGTGGTTGTACTAATTAGGTTATTTCTTATATGCCAACAGTGCATGGTAACCCGGGGTTTCCATCAGGGCTTGTAGTAGCCATCTTTGAAGGATTTTTAATATGAACAATGATGAAAGCGAATGGACCTTTTATTTTCAAGTTCAGTCTTTCCAGGGAGATACGGGTGTAGTTCTAAAGCAGTGGTTCTCAACCTTCTGGCCCTTTAAATATAGTTCCTTATATTGTGACCCAACCATAAAATTATTTTCGTTGCTACTTCATAGCTGTAATGTTGCTACTGTTATGAATCGTAATGTAAATATCTGATATGCAGGATGGTCTTAGGCGACCCCTGTGAAAGGGTCGCTCGACTGCCAAAGGGGACGCGACCCACAGGTTGAGAACCGCTGTTCTAAAGGAATTGAAGGAAGATGTGGGCCAGGATTCCAGGTCTCAGTGGCCTTCTTCTTTTCTATTCTCCTCCCTCCTCTTTTCCTGGGTGTTTTTACTAGGAGGAACCCAGAGCCCTTAAACAACACTCCCCCCGCTCCCCAAAGATCAAAACCTGGGAGGTTTCCCAAGCCCTACCCTGAACCCACACCTCCTGTGGTGATCTCCAAGCGGCTGACACCCGGTTTAATTACCCGCTGGGAAGTGCTGTCCTGGCAGAGAATCTAAGACCTTTTGCAATCAGCTCTTGACAATTCAGCTCCCAAGGGAAAGCCCAGCTCGCCTTTCTGGTTTGCCGTGTTCAACCCTCTTTTCTGATGACTCTGAAGAAGTCTGACCTTCTCCCGCACTGGCAGCCGGGTGCTCGGAACAATCGGCCTCTCTTCCTGTTGAGATTTTCTCCCTAAGAATGCTCCTCGAGTTGCCCTGGGCAACACCACCTCCCTCCCCGGCCTAGACTGACTTGCTCTGTTGAATCCAGTCACTCCACTGGGCCCAGCAGGTAGTTCTGGATGTGCAGTCATCTCCAGGCCCCGATGGGAACATGGAGCATCATGTCATCTCTGTCCTGGGCTGCTCATTCCAGCCGCTGTGTCCATGAAAAAAACCTGATGGTTCATTCCAGATACCAAAAAGCTTAAAAACTCATGTTTCTCCTAAAAGATCACACTTTCCCAAACTCTGCGTTGCCCCACAGAGGAAAGTTGGGGGTCAGAGCCTAGTTTGAATCTGTGGTGTCATTTATTGGCTGTATAACTTCAGCAAATTACCTGAACTGGCTAAATGTCAGCTCCTTTATCTGGGGATGGGGTGAAGGCACACACACACACACACACACACACATACACACACACACACACACGTGCGCGCATGCACATGCATGAAACATGAGAGCAAATTTCTTTAAAGCAAAAATATATTCCTGAAACGTCACCTGTTATAGAACTTTAAGTACAGAGAGAGAGAAGCATGGGTAGCAGAGGGCAAGATAGAATAAAAGGGCTCTGCTACTGTTTTATCAGCTCGTAATAGGACTTACCTTTCTCTGCCTTAGTTTCTTCACTGGAAAAATGGCCATAATGATGTTACTTGGAGAGCTAGTTGGGAGTTTAAATTACTTCATACTTGGGAAGGGCCTACGGGAGTACCTGGCAGATAAGTAGTAGCTTTTATTATATTTATTATCATTCTCTGAGATGGAGATAATCGTTAGAGATCTGTGCAAAGGGCTGGGAGAATGAGTTCAATACATGTTAACTCTTATTATCATGGACAGCCATTTTTTTGCATCTGGGGCTGGATTTAAGCAAATGGTATTATAGTTTTTCGTGTGGACGATTGATACAGAAGATATAAATTTGCTGAAGTGGTGGAAATGTTCAGAGGACGCACAGGAACAGTTTTCAGAAAGGTGCAACAGGCACCCGGCGCTTTAGGACCGTGACTGAGGAGGCTGAATTCGATACCGCAGCAAAGATAGAGCATGGCATCCACGGGTCTGAACCTCGGCACTGCAGAAGATAAACGATACGAGTAATTAAAGAAAAATTGAGCTGAGACGAACATTTTGCCTTTCAGCTCATCGTAAACACGCTTTTGTTGGTCAATATTTACCTCCTGAATGGAGAAATGGGAGTCAATACTCACTTCCTATAGTTAGTACATCTGCATTCTGTACACTACATGTAAGCGGCCTATACACACTGGCATCGATACATTAATAGCTATATCAATAGAAAATCAACAATAATCATTTATTTTTAATGGCCATCACCACTGAAACACCAACAGCGCAATATGTCCAAGACAAAGAGGAACACTCAGCTTGATGGATGTCTGCGGATAATTGATTTAGGTTAACAACTTCCTCTCCTAATGGTGCTAATTGCGTTAATCAACGGGCTGATTTCATCAGAGGCTTTCAGAGGCCCAGCCCGGAGGTTGCCAGCTCTGTCTCTGGTTGGTGAGTTAGTTCCCAGGTGAAGATACCCAGCTGGATTTATAACCATCAGCAGAGCTGTTTTAATGATGACTTACTGTCCAACCAGTTAATCTTTTCAGCAGCCTACAAGCCAACTAGACTTCTTGGACCTGGTTAACTGGGTGGGTCAGATCTGGGGCAGTGCTGGAGCTGGTGGTGGTGTTTTGCGCTGCCCAGAATTGTTTCCCCTTCATGCAGTCCCTCCATTACCTTTGTGGGCACCCGTCGTCCCTCTGTGCTGTTGTAGTGGACAATGACCTATGCTAAGCCTGTGGACTCTCTCTTGGGAATTTAAAGCTTGAGCAGAAGGACTTAAAGGCAGGAAAAAAATGCTTTCGAACATATTAATTTCACTGGCCGTAGCCAGACAAACCTGACAACTCAACCTGCACTCAAGACCCCCAGGAATTCCTGGTTTCTGAACATTTTCTTCGGTCCTCTTGGATTCTTCCATGTCCTTTTAGTGGAGTCCTTTTTGGCTCATGCCACCAGAGTCAGCTTCTGTTGCTTGCAGTCCAACAGCCCTAACTGGTTCAATGGTCAGACTGGCTTTATCACCCATGCCAGTTTCAACTGATTGGTTGTGGCTGCATAGAGGGTTGTGTTAAGAAGGATTCAGAGGATTCATCCAAGACTATGGAAAGAGTATAGCAATTAGAAATTAGCAGTATCTGCATAGGAGAAGTATGTGGGGGAATGACATGGGAGGGTAATATTATTGATGCCCAATATATGCCCAGGGCCGAAAGACTTAGAACACAGTGTTTATGGGAGGGAAACTCTAGATCAGGTGTGGGGAACATCGGCCCCTGGGTTATTTAAGGCCTGCAAAATCATTTGGTCTGGCCCTGCCAAGGCATTAGGGGTGTGTAAATTAAATTTTTGACCAAATATAGCAGGCTAATGTTTAAGCTGATGATTTTGTATGCCCCGAATGATGTTATAAATATCCACATGGCCCCTGGCAGGAGAAAGGTTCCCCACCCCTGCTCTAGAGGCAGCATGCTCGATGCACATCCCGGTTCTCCACTTCCTGCTGTGTGAGCTTGGACAAGTCCCTCACCCTCAGTGTCCCCCACTACACAGTGAAGCTGCTCCCCCCGCCCCGCAGGGTTTCTGTGAGCATGAAGTAGACTAATAACAAGTAAAGGACCATGTTAGGGGTACAGTGGGGATAAATAAAATATTTCCTGCTGCTATGGTGTTGTCATTGTTACACTTGGGGTGTTGATACTAGACACCTGAGCAGTGAATAAAGGCCTGGATAACCAGGCCTGGGTACATTGCAGTTTTGAGGTGAAGCAGTGACAGGATATCCAGCAGGTTCGAGTCTGTGACCGCTGCTGTCATCTCCAGGACTGGGTCCTCGGGCGTTGTCGTCCTTATACTGGGCACCTGTGTGCAATTTGGGCCCAACTTCCTTTTACCAGGGGTCTCTCTCGCCCCTCCCCCCTCCCTCCCTCCCTCTCCACCCCCACCACTGTACTTAAGCCCACATTCCTATTTAACATTTACTCTCTCTGTGTTTTGGAAATATCTCTAGCCCTTTCCTTTTGGCCATTACTAGTATGTATTGTTGTTTCGACAACCCGTTTCAGTCTTGTTTCCAGGACAAAGGAAGTCAAGTGTTTTAAAAAACAACCTCCAGGAAGTTTAATTTGCCACATTGTTAATAGACATCTTGTTTACCAAATTTTAATCCTGGAAATACTCTAAATAGGCGTCAAACACATAGAGTGTCAATCTATTACATCACAGCTAATGTTTATTCCTCTGTTAGCAGGTGCCAGCCACTGTGCGGATACTTTGCATGTATTTTCTCATTGAAATGACCCCAAAACCTCAGAGGGAGATGCTCTTTCTCCCAGTTCACCTCTGAGGAAACTGAGGCACAGAGCAGCTCACAGTGAACCAAGCTGCTCCTGGGTTCCTTGGCGCCCTGCTGCCCTTAAGCACGCCTCATTTTCAAAATGCAGTAAACATAGGAAAGTAGAAAGGAGAAGATAAAAACCCTTCGTCACCCCACTGTCTTTTGAGGAAGCCACAGATTCTTACTTTGGCCCGTGGAGCTAATGATAAGCGTGACTGGCATCCCTTTCGTGCCCGATGAGTGCCAGGCAGCACGGCGCGTGCTTCAGAACACTCTCTCCTTGAATGCGCACAGTGGACCTCTGAGGTGGGCACCCTGGTGTCCCCGTGTGGTAGATGTAGAGGAAGACTCTTCTTGTCTTCCGTTGGGTCCCCATAAGCCTTATGATAAGGGATGCCCTGACCTGAGACATTATTTCAGGTGAAAGTGGCTTATTTGGAGGTGGACCCAGAGCACTGGGTAGCGAGTGAGGAAGATGGGAGAGAAGCAGCCAACTAGTATGTGCCGTAGCAGGGCACCTCTGTGGGCAGCGGGGCTCCATCCCTGCCAGGATGCGAAGTGACTAGAGCACATAGGCAGGCCAGGGGCAGCTCCCACCAGCCAATGACTGAGGGCCGTTGTCTGGGGCCTTAAATCAGGCACCTCCTCATGAGGAGTCCCGGCGCCGAGAGCTGGGAGTCTGCCTGCCTGCGTTGGGATGGTGAAGACCCAGGAAGTACGGAGGTGCTATCGCGTTGGCAAAGCTCAGGGAGGTTCACTTCCTTACTCGAGGTCACACAGCTGCTTCGTGCAACCAGGTTAAAAAGGCAAGTCCTCGTCGATTGTTTCACTAACCCCAGAGAAAAGTCACGCTTCCTTTTTCCTCTGCCATCTTGTTTCTCCTACCCCTTCTCCACCCTCCGCCCCACCCAGGTCAAACCTGTGGTCCCCATCAGCTTCGCTCATAGGAGACAAAGGCATTACCCTGCTTTTGTTTGTTTTTTTTGTTTTGTTTTATTACCAGTTTGGGGAGGGGCGGCACGAGGGCTTGTCCGAGACACTGGCTCCTATTGACTTCTGATTCAAAAATGATTCCAACTCCCTCCGCCTCTTCTATTGAAGGCTAGTGCATTACTATTAGTTCAGCATTGATTTTTTAAAATGAGCCTCTACTGAATCTATTTAACAGCTATTGAACTTGCCATGTTTAAATATTTACTCTGCACCATTGCAGCTGCTGGTCGGATAGGTTGTCCCTGCTCGGAACACCCACCCTGCAGCTCTCCAAATGGAAACCTTTAAGTGTGGGGTGCGTTCAGGGAACCGGGTGCTCAGCGAAGGTGATTTTTACCTGTCACAGGCCTAACATGTAACAGGCCTATTGCCCCCGTGGTGGCCATTCACTGATTCCCTCGCCCCAGCCAGCCACACAGTGGGGAGCTAGACCCCGTAGGAAAGGCAATTTCATATGTCCTTGGTGTGTGTTATGGTCCATCATTTGACTCTCTCTGCTCATCCAGGTTTGAGGATGTAAGACAGAGTTTCTCAAAAATTTGGGGATCCCAGATTTCTTGAAGACTCTGATGGGAGACAATGGGCTCTCCATGTGACTCTATCATTTTGCCTTCAATTTGTGTGTGTGGGCGGGGGGCGGGGAGGGGGGTGGGGGGTCCTGGGAGTCCAGATCCGGATATCAGGGTTGTTATTTCCAGGAGCTTTGTCTCTCTTTATCAAACTACTAGGAAATCATTCCTTTTCTCCCCACTTGCTTTCTAAAATGTAAGCAGGGGAAAGGACTGGGTTCCTTGAAAGTTCTAGCTTCGTAGGAACTTGCATTCTGAGTGTCAGTCCGGTGCGTTGCTCAGCTATTCCTAAGTTCACTTTACACCAGCGGTTCTCAACCTGTGGGTCGAGACCCCTTTGGGGGTCGAACGACCCTTTCACAGGGGTCGCCTAAGACCATTGGAAAAACACATATATAATTACATATTGTTTTTGTGAGTAATCACTATGCTTTAATTATGCTCAATTTGTAACAATGAAAATACATCCTGCATATCAGATATTTACATTACGATTCATAACAGTAGCAAAATTACAGTTATGAAGTAGCAACAAAAATAATTTTATGGTTGGGGGTCACCACAACATGAGGAACTGTATTAAAGGGTTGCGGCGTTAGGAAGGTTGAGAACCACTGCTTTACACGGACAGTAAAAGTCCCCCTCTCCATTTTGGAGAAAACCTTATTTTATACGCACATTTACTCCTCTCTCGTTATTTCATTGCAAACTCCTCTGAAAGGATAAGAAATGATCCTTGCCAGCAGGTAAATCTTGCTCAGATAAATGAATCTTCCCCCCAAACCTTCCCACCCGACCAAGCCCATACTCTGCTTTACGAGGAACAAACCCTGTTTATTCGAAGACAGTTTAACATCTGGGATTCTGATTAGTGTTTAGTTGTAAAATTTAAGTTTTTAATGTCCATCTCTTTCTTTAAAAATTTTTTTAAAATATATTTTTATTGATTTCAGAGAAGAAGGGGAGAGGGAGGGAGGGAGGGAGAGAGAGAGAGAGAGAGAGAGAGAGAGGGAGAGAGAGAGAGAGAGATGAGAGAGAATCATTGATCAGCTGCCTCCCACACGCCCCACACACACTCCACACGCCACACTGGAGATCGACCCCACAACCCAGACATGTGCCCTGACTGGGAATCGAACTGTGACCTCCTGGTTCATAGGTCAACGCTCAACACTGAGCCATGCTGGCTGTGTTGTCCATCTCTTTCTGATGCTATCTTAGTATATTTAAATTGTGGAAAGCTCATTAAATTACACATCTCATGTATACACATATAGTTTGCCTTCATTATTGAACATTTATTATGTGTTCTTTACTTGTGTCATTTAAAAAAAAAAAAAAGCAAACCTATTACAACAGTCCTACAAGGCAGGTATTGCCCTGCGCCCCATTTTTCAGAAAAGGAAAGCAGGGTTCAGAGAGAATACTAATTTTCCCAAAGCGGGTCAGGCAGGAAGGTGAGGCCGGGATTTGACCCGAAGGTCTGTGACGCCTCATCTCATTTGTGGAGTCACTGCTATTTCATCGACACAAAAGCACCTTTGTCCACATTCTGCTGTCTTTGTTTCTTTGATTAAAAACAACAACAACACACAAATTATTTAAAATGAAATTTTATTTTATATTCTGCCTTTTTCTCATCATGAGAAGCATGTCTTTTGCAAGGCAGTGAAAGCTTTTTATATTTCTTTAATTGTTTCATAATTGTTACTTAACCAGTGTCCCATGAATGAACTTTTAAGGTCGTTCCAATTTCTTGCATTATAAGTAACATCATAAGGGACATCTTTAAGCATGAATATTTGTGTGGGCTGTAGTTTTGAGTTCTTTTTTGATAAGTCAGGGAAGTGAACATATTTTTCAGGTAACGATGTCTTTGCATTAAGCCATATCTCTGTTCTGAACCATTTTCTCAAGGCTGGGCTCTTAAAGACACCGCCTTGTTTACGCCTAAGTGCGTCTTCATTTAATTTTCAACACGCAGTGATATTTTAAAAGCACCTGAAGTGTGGGCACTCTCATACCATCTGCACGTGTAGAGGACGGGTGAGCAGATCATCCCAGGCAGCAGAAAGTCTACACAGGTTTGATGATTGGCTTTGGGATGTGTTCTCTGAGTTAGAATAGACATTTCACCTGGTAAATTGGTTTTTGCTAATTGTGACGTGAGTTTGCATCCTCCAAGTACTTGCTGGCTCCTAATGGGCGAAGGATCAGAGAGCCAAAAGCAAGTCCATGGCTGGGGGGAGGGGGGTGTCTTCTTCACGGAGTTCATTGCAGTATATTTTACGTCCCTGTAGACTTGTCCTTATCCTGCACTAGATCAGGAATTTCAGGAAGATGTGAATGTACATCTGGGATACTGTAGTATCCTAGGGCCTTGCAATAATATTTGGCATTTAATGAGCATTCAAAAAGTTGTGTTAAAAGGAAGCAAATAGCCCTGGACCGTATGGCTCAGTCAGTTGGAGCATTGTCCCATACACTGAAAGATCGCGGGTTTGATCCTGATCGGGACACATATGGGAAGGCAACTGATTGATGTTTCTCTTTCCCTCCCTCCCTCCCTCTCTCCTTCTTCCTCCTCCTCCCTTCCTCTCTCTCTAAAATCAATAAACATATCCTTGGGTGAGGATGAAAAAAAAACAAAAACAAAGGAAGCACACAAGTATAAAAACTAGCCATAGACAATCAGGCAAATAAATACTTGGAAAATGACCCTGCTCATTCGGAATCATCGTCGACTGGAGGACGTTTGAACCCATTTTACAAGGGTCCTAAGGGAGGACTTTTAGAACCACAAGACTTCGGGAAATGACTCTCACCAGGGTGGCTCCTGAGGTTGGGATGGCAGCCTTCGGCGGACAGACTGAAATGAGTTCAGTCACACTCTTAGGTTCCTCTCTGTACACAAATTCTAGGCACACTCTGGGAGGTGCACTGCAGTCTGATTTAGGGGAAATCTTGGCCTCGTTGGAAAAACAAAAGCCGTCTATTTCTCCTTGGCTGTCAGGTGACTATGCAATGCCCTGCAGAACAGATCATCAGACCCTTCGCCTGCTGGGAGGGGACACTCTGGCCACCCCAGTAGCATCACTCTGCTGTGACCATGCAGTTGTTGGGCCCTCTTCCCTTTCCACTCCTGCTATTCATCTTCTGCGTGCCTGGCAGGCCGTGGAGGACGGGAATGAATTTATGATGCTGTGAAATGGGCTGGACTTATCCAAGATTACAGGCTAATACCCTTCCTTATCTTTGAACTTGAGGGAGGGGGCTAGGTGAGGAAGAAAGCAATTAAAGGCTCCCAGTTACGTGCTGACCTGTTTGATGCAGGTAAGACTTGCCCAGGTGTGGACACAGGGGCCCTTCACCAAGAGCCCTATCTCTGTGGGATGGTAAATTCACAGTTAATAAAGATAAGGGCCCAGAGAAACGCCAGGAGGGAGGGCCATATTGGCCATCCAGCCAATCAAAGCCATTTGTGACTAATTCTCTCACTGGGAAATACTGAGGTCAGAAGGTTTCGTGTCATGGGGCTCAGGAGCAAAAGCCACCCTGAGTAGAAATGGCTTTGAACCCTGCCTTTGTCATTGAACAGCCCCTGGATTGGGGGCAAGTGTCTTTGCTTCTTTAAGCCTCAACCTGCTGGGCTTCTATTTCCTACAGGTTAGGGCTCTTGGGAAAATGAACTATAATGATACTAGAGGCCCTGTGCATAAGATTTGTGCACTTCGGGGGGCGGTAGGGGTCCCTCAGCCTGGCCTGTTCCCTCTCGCAGTCCGGGAGCCCTTGGGGGATGTGTGACTGCCAACTTAGTCCCGCTCCCCACCTAAGCCTGACTGACATTCTTAGTTTTGCCGCAGAGGTGGGAGAGGCTCCTGCCACCTCTGCTGAGCTCGCCAGCCATGAGCCCGGCTCAGGGCTTCTGGCTGAGCGGTGCTCCCCCTGTGGGAGTGCACTGACTACCAGGGGGCAGCTCCTGCGTTGAGCATCTGCCCCCTGGTGGTCAGTGCGCATCATAGCAACCGGTCATTCTGCTGTTCGGTTGATTTGCATATTAGCCTTTTATTATATAGGATACGAAAAGCACCCGGCATCATGCCTAGCAATATCCAACCAATATGAATTCCACTATTCCTTATTCTCTCCTTTAACTGTGACTCTGAAGGTAAATAGATTTGGTATGCTTATATTCATTTATTCATCTGTTCATTCATTTTCAGATATATTGAGCCGTTACAACAGTTCCAGAATCCAGGCTTGGCATAGAGCAGCGGTTCTCAACCTGTGGGTTGCGACCCCTTTGGGGGTCAAACGACCCTTTCACAGGGGTCGCCTAAGACCATTGGAAAACACATATATAATTACATATTGTTTTTGTGATTAATCACTATGCTTTAATTATGTTCAATTTGTAACAATGAAAATACATCCTGCATATCAGATATTTACATTACGATTCATAACAGTAGCAAAATTACAGTTATGAAGTAGCAACAAAAATAATGTTATGGTTGGGGGTCACCACAGGAACTGTATAAAGGGTCGCGGCATTAGGAAGGTTGAGAACCACTGGCATAGAGGATATGGCAGGAAAATATTAGGTGAAAAGTTACTCTTATGAAGCTAAAAACCAAAAGAAACATTAGCAAGACTGATAGTTGTTACATATTGAATCCTTACGACATACATTGCTTTTCCTGAATCTTCTGATTGGATCCTCATAACAACTCTCAGAGAAAGGTGCGACTATTATCCCATCACTCCGCTCTGTAGAAAACCCTCCAGTGGCTTCCCGTTCATTTAGACTAAAATCCTCCTCCTCACTCTGGCCCCTAAGGCCTTATGTGATCTGTCCCTACCTCCCTCTTTGACCTCATTCTGTATCAGCTTTTCTGGGCTCTCTGAATTTTAGCCTCACTGGCCACCTTGCTATTCGTCAGACCTACCAAGCCAGTTCCTACCTTAGGGCTGCCCCTGGAGCCTCCCCAGAGCCCCACACACTCACCTTAGTTCAGTGTCACCTCAGGAGCCTTCCCTGACCTACTCTTCATTGTCTTCATGGCCCTCATCACTAGCTGCAGTGATGTGACTCATTTAGATTTCACCTACCACACCATCCTTATTGACCAAAAAAAGACAACAATGGCAGCAACAAAACAAGATGATTCAAGGTGTTGTTCCTGGAGCTGGTATCTGCTGCCTGGGTCCACCATTGCCCATCCATCCCATCCCCGCTGCCGCGCCATTTCTCTCTGGTCTCCTCCATCCCATTTCCTCCAGGGTGCCTTCTTCCCTCTGCGCTACCTGTCCCAGTACTTTAGATTCTCAGGCAGTTCATGCTGGACAAATAATCATTTTTAGTATCATTTCCCCCCTTAGGGATGCCCAACAGTTAGACTGTTAGTATTAATCATTGTCCATTTTTTATTTAGCCCCTTAACACCAATAAATTCTACAAGTGTCATGGGGTGGATACTATTTATTTCTGAAAGAGCCCAAATGATTTTTTGTTTTCAGGGAAGTTTTGTGTAACATTTGCATCACTCATGGATGCATTTGACTATCTCAGGAGGATGGCCAAACCAGCCAGGGTCTTGGAATGTCAGAAAATAAACATGAAATCAAATCTTCGCATCCGTTACCTAGATCCGTGGTTGGCAAACTGGGACTCGCGAGCCACATGCGGCTCTTTGGCCCCTTGAGTGTGGCTCTTCCTAAGCCTTAGGAGTACCCTAATTAAGTTAATAACAATGTACCTACCTATATAGTTTAAGTTTAAAAAATTTGGCTCTCAAAAGAAATTTCAGTCGTTGTACTGTTGATATTTGGCTCTGTTGACTAGTGAGTTTGCCGACCACTGTCCTAGATAAGTGGTTTCTTTTGTCCCCAGCTCACAGGATGGATCCTGGGACAAAACAGGAAGTGGCTGGAGAGAATAAACCCAGCTCCGTGGTGCTGGACGGGTGCCCCCCACCCCCAACGGCAGGAAGTGGCAGGCTCGCTCTGGGAAGCCTGTCCTGGTGGGCACTGTGTTCTCTGCAGTCCTCGGTGGGATCAGTGAAGAGCTTAGAGCTCAGGGCTGGCGCTACAACCTTGCTGTCAACGCCCCACAGTTCCAAAGTTCCAGAACCTTCTCTATCTCGGGCAGGGCTGTCAGGTAGAAAGGCCAGGTGGGATTCCAGGTGAAGGGATTAATCCTTATTGCTCTCAGGTCATCTCTCCTCTGATCTCTTCACAACCCGTGACATGCCTGGCTCCTGAGGGCGCTGTCAGAAGGTGTGGCGCCTGCCCCAGGCCTCCTGGCTCCCGACAGCAGGGCTATTACCCTCTGATTAGTATTAATAATTGATTTATACAGCACCTTTTACAAGCCTGCAAGTGCTCTCCGCCGTCGGCCCCTGTGTGGACACACGCATCGCTTCTCTTCACCCTCAGATGATAAGCTGCCACCTCACAGGGTGGGAGGCGGTGGCGGGCGCCAGTCACCTCGGTGGCGCCAATGACGTGACAAGGAGACAGTTTGATGCAGGAAGTGGGACGGTGCCTTATCTGCTGTGGCCGGGGTGGGGGAGCGGGCGGAGGTGACTGGGGCCTGTTATTAATTAGTGGAAGGATTCAGCCTCCAGGAAGCCCAGGTGAGGGCAGTATCTTTCGGCCTTGGGGCAGGATCAGCCTAGGGATGAGAGAAAGGCAGGCAGCAGAGGGAATGAAAGAAGGTCCCTGAGTGGCAGAGGTGGGGTAAAGCCAAGGCCTGCTGTGGTGTGAATCACGTTAGCATGTTCCACGGGGCTGCATGCCTTAGTTTCCTGTGTCAAGGTTATCCCAGGTTATCCAAGGCTCCGGTCATTGGCCGCCATGTTTTGTGGGACTTGGGTTGGGTGCTGGTGTCGTTTGAAGCAACCCGGGCTATTGTTTGGAGGGAGCTGAGGTTTTCAGGGCCCTCATGTTTGATCCCTTTGAGGTCGTTCTGCCTGCATAAGTTCTTGTGAGATCTTCAGTTACTCGTATTTTGGGGAGAAACCACAGCATGAAGTTTAAGAACATGGGTTCTGAATTAAGTCGATTTTCAGGTGGTCCATATGAATCCAGGTATCGTGTCTTACTTGCTGGGCAACCAGGGGAAAGCCACAGAACCTCCTTGAACCTGTTTCTTCCTCTGGAAAATGGGCATGTTAAGAGTAACCACAGGGCCCTAACTGGTTTGGCTCAGTGGAGAGAGCGTCGGCCTGCGGACTGAAGGGTCCCAGGTTCGATTCCGGTCAAGGGCATGTACCTTGGTTGCGGGCACATTCCCAGTAGGGAGTGTGCAGGAGGCAGCTGATTGATGTTTCTCTCTATCGATGTTTCTAACTTTCTATCCCTCTACCTTCCTCTCTGTAAAAAATCAATAAAATATATTTTTTAAAAAAAGAGTAACCACAGGGTACCGTGGCCCTTTGTACATGTGCCATAAAAATGAGCGATTTATTATTTGATCAAGATAGTCATCAACAGCCTGGCTGGTATGGCTCAGTTGGTTGAGTGCTGTCCCATGCACTGAAAGATTGTGGGTTTGATTTCTGGTCAGGACACATACCCGGGTTTCAGGTTAGATCCCCAGTCGGGGCAGATATTGGAGATAACTGATTGATGTTTCTCTCGTTCTCCTCCTTCCTCTCTCTCTGAAATCAATTGAAAAAAAAAAAAAAGATAGCCATCAACAGGTTCATGATCTTGCTCACATGGCAGTGCTGTCCCAGGAGAAATGAGACATCTTGGTACATCAAAAAGGGACCCAGTTCCCCACAAAAGGAGGCATGAGACACAGAGTTCTGGGGTTGGTGAGACTCTGGTGCTGTGTCCCCTGGAGGTCAGTGGAGAAGACCCAGACTCACCCAGGAATAAAGGCCAAGTGCAGGGATGATTCAGAGCTGTTGGGTGGCCAAGAGGAAGAAGTCAGAGGCCAGGAATAAAGTACCACTTTCCCAGGAAGCAGGCTGTGGGGTGTGGGCTGAAGTGAAGCAGGAACGAGGGCTTGCACAGAAACATCTAGATAAGGATTTTTTCTGACTCTCTTCTACCCAACCCCAGTTCACTGGCTCATGCTCCATGAATAAAGGGCCCTGTGGCCCCGTAAGTGGGGAGCCTCTAGCCTATGCTTCCTCCCCCTTGAAGAGGCAGAACACTGATCCCTATAGTCAAAGCTCTGAGAAGTCCTGCAGGAAAGAAAGCCATTAAATTTGATTTAGCTCAGTATTTCCCACACTTTAGTTCTTCAACCCCCTCCTTTTATTTTATTTCATTTCACAAAATAATACATACTTTCCCTGAATACACTTAGGGAGAGATTGATTTAGACCCAGAGGATTTGGAAGAATTGTCTTGTCCAAAGCTGGGAGGCAAAAGAGATGTTGTATCTAATCTGTATGTGTTTTTAATGCATGCTACCTGAATATCATTAAAAAATAGAAAACGTGTATGAAGACTTACCACCACTTCTAAATTATTGCTGCCGCGCCTGGGAGTGTGGCTGAGGTTTTGTGGCTCACTCGGGTGAGGAGCGGGAAGTAGCTGTGTTCCCCGTGTGTGATAAGATCAGTGCTATTTGCGGTAATGTCAACACCACAGTAAGGACAGTTGTCAGTCTTGGGGACCCGTTGGTGAAGTCCTGTCCACATGCCCTGCCCTACACTAAGTACAGGGCCTGTGTTATTATCTCACTGAATCCTCCAAAGAGGAAACTGACGCTCTGAGGGGGCCGGTGTTTTCCCAAAGTCCTATCACTAGAAAGTAGCCGAGTTAACCTTTGGATCCTGGGTCAGCCCTCGGAACAAAGCCCGGGCAATCACGTTGCCACCCGCATGGACCTAATCCTTCGTTCCCATCTACGTGGGGAATTCTTCTGGAGTGACTCAGGTCACAGCTGCTGTCAGCCCCCGGGCGGCCTGAGGAAGCAGGAGTCGAGGTCCAGCCACTGGAGACGTCCCAGCCTCTGCTCAGACGCCTGCTGAGTCACGGACAGGAGGTGCGTGGCTCAGGTAGAGCGGGGAGCATGGGAGCAGATCTCATGTCCCCACTGTCACGGGGCCCTTGTCCTGTGTGTGCCGGAGCCAGCTGTGTGCTGTCAGGTGCCACTTTGGGTTTCTGAGGCTCACACTTGTGCACACCCGGGGATGGTTGCACATTTGTGCATGTGCCCTATTATACACGAAGGCCTGGGACACGGACCAAAGTCTCCGGTTTGCCCATGACTGTCCCGTTTCAGCACCAAATGTCCTATGTCCTGTGAAAGCACTCAGGCCCTGGCAACCCCAGACAGTTGGTCACCCTACCAGGTCCTTTAGACCACATAGAGATTGACAAGCAAGATGCGTCTAATGCAAGGAATGCTGAAAACCACCAGAGCAGCAGAACCACGCCGAGAAGGCAGCAAGGCCCAGTCTATGAAAAAGCAACAACAGGGAACAACTCTCATTAGGAAATAAAACCCAAACTCAACAGTCTTCTTTACTCAGTTCAACACTCAATTCAAAAAAGTGCTTTAAAAATAATTCTTTCTCCTCCGCCATTACTCACTGAGATAATCGCTGTAGTAATAATGGTCATCGGAGAGCACTGGGCTTCTCACCGCGCCCTGGACATAGAGCACGTCATGGGCCTTACACATCATTGACAGATGAGGAAACTGAGGCTCAGGCAAGTTAGGCCACTTGCCTAAGGTCCCAGGCAGGAGACCCCTGCTGTATGCAGGCAGCGTGGTCTCAGGTGGCCTCGGGTACCAGCCAGCACCTCCCCGCTGTCCTGTGACGGAGGTGGGGGCTTTGAGCCCCTCTGGGTCATGGTCACGCGGGAGCTAAGCTTTCTGAGGGCAGCTTCTTGCTCATTCGTGTGTCCTCAGAGCACCCAGCTGGGCCTGAAGCAAATACGATGCTTAATCAACATTGGCTAAGTGGGATTGAAGTGGGGGAAAATCCATGATTTTTGAACATAGCAGAAAAGTATTTGCAGAAGCCCTGGTCTGTTTCAAATGGACTGATTTCTCTATTTCTGTACTAGAATAAAAACTATTTTAATAATGTCTGTCTCCCTATTGGATTGCAAATTTCTATATTATATACAGTATAACATATCTTATATGTAGAGAAAGGATTATAAGCTCTCTTATAATATATGTAAATTATATTTCTTTCTCTCTCTCTCTCTCTCTCTCTCTCTCTCTCTCTCTCTCTCTCACACACACACACACACACACACTGACTTATTCACTGCTGGCTCCTGGCTATAGTATAGGCCTGGCACATAGTAGGGGCTTAATAGAGAGTTGTTGAATGAAAGAATGAATCAGTAGAGGCTGTCCAACAAGAAAACACTGGGTAGAGACAGCTGTGTTTCTCCCAAGGAAATTTCTTCCCCCGCTTCTGAAACAACAAATGGGCCTTGTGTGAGTCCAGCCATTTCAGGAAAAGGGTTGGGCCACCTCAGCTATGAGGATATTTATTATCTCTGGGTTCTTGTTTCTCAGCAGAAAAAATGTGAGCACACAACACTCTCCACCTTTTCTCTCAGCCACAATCACCTCCGGAGTTGGACCCACAGGCAAAATGACAGCTCTGAGCTGGCGGGGACGGGGGTCAGGCCACAGGGAGTGTCTGTTGGTGAGGCAGCCGCCCGATGATGATTACAGATCCACACACAGTACCTGACTGTGCGCCCGGCGGTCCACTGGTGAGAGTAAACCCACACTCAGCACTTCACTGTGCGCGGCCGAAATCCTACATGTCCTTAACCCAGTTAGACTACTTCACAGCAATCTGGGGTTGGTACCTTTTCGTCTGCAATTTACAGATAAGGAAATGAAGGCACAAAGGTTATGTAAGGGCCCAAGGTCACAGGTCTTGTCAGTTCCTGGTCTTCCACCCTGTAAGGCAAAGGATGCAGAGTTGCTCAGATGCTCATTTCCATAGAAGCTGCTAGTGCTATGTATTGTGCGATGGGCTGGCCTTCCCACAGAATAGGGACCCATATCAATATTAAAAATACCAATATTAAACAAGGAAATTTATAGTGATTATTCATAATAAAATAATGCAATTCATTATATTAAGTAATATATCATATTAGTAGTGACAATAATTACCACAATACAGGGACAATAATTATACTGTTAATTAACATAATATTAATTAAAATTAATTATTTTACAGAATGTTAATAACTAATACTAATAGCTACCACAGTTGAGCATTCACTACATGTTAGACACATCTTGGACATTTATTTATTTATTTATAGTTTAAGTTTTGTTGAGGTGTAACTGACAAAATAAAATCGTATGATATTTAAAGCTCACATCATGGTGATTTGACAGTGTCTCTCATCGAGCTAATGAGCACCTGTATCACCTCACATCGTTATCTCTCTGATGAGAACATTTAGTCCTGCTCTCTTAGCAAATTTCATTTGTACAACACAGTGTTATCAACTGCCGTCGCCACGTTCTACATTAGCTCCTCAGACCTATTCACCTTATAGCTGAAAATTTACCAGCCTCTTCTTATCTATTGCTCATACTCCCCCATGACCCTGCCAGTTACTTTTCTACTCTATGAATTTGACTTTTTTTTAAGAAGAAAGGATTGCACATATACGTGATACCATGTAGCATTTCCCTGACTTATTTAACTTGGCAGAATGCCTGCCAGGCCCATCCACGTTGTCACAAAAGGCAGGATAGGATTTCCTTCTTTGTCAGGGCTGAATAATACCCCAATAGATAAAGTCCTTTGCATTTGACCTTGGGACCCCCCTCCTCCCATCTAACCCCAACCTTTCTTTGCAAAACAACATCTCCTTTGTAGAGAATATGAATCCCCAACATCCGGGTCAGTCAGCTTTGTTGAGTTGGGTTAAAGACCTTTCCCAAGCAAAACCTACGTAGAGACAAAGCTACCAACTCCCGTGTGCAGATATCCCAGAGCAGCGGGCGTTTCTCCCTCTCCCACCCTCACTCCCCCCCCCCCCCC
>NW_005356712.1:4418130-4429398 GCF_000412655.1 Myotis brandtii
CGACCTTCGCATGATCAAATCCATCTCCATGGACGTGGTTCCCCAGGATGTCACAACTAACGAAGATCATCCTCAAACCCATTTTATCTTTTCTTTCTCAATTCCCAGGACTTCATCTTTTTGCAAACATCCCCAGAACCTCCCCCACGGGGACTTTCCTTGCTCGTCAACTAGAGATTTCTGTTCTGCGCGTGGACTTTTCCCAGGTCAGCTGAGCGCTCAGTTGAGGGTGTTTTCCTTCAGGGGAAGTGTGTGCAGAGGCGGCCTTGGAGAAACTGCTTTGTAGTGAGATTCTTGGACTAGTTCTTACCTGTGAGGGGTGACTGGCCAGGAGGAGGAAGTGTGGCTTAGTGAAAAACATGTCAGTTTCTGGAATCAGAGAAACTCATGGGTTGCCTCTTGTAGTTCCATGACTTGGGGCAAGTTATCTGCCCTTTTAGGGCCTGGCCCGTGTCCTTATCTCCACACCAGGAATGGTGCTATCTCCCTTGTGGGACACTGAGCATGGCCTTTGCGATGACGCCTTCTCACTGGCTCCCGATGCTTATCTCAGTTTCGGGCTGCCTTCCTTCTCCCCACAGCCACCGTGTGCGTCCATGTTGGGTGCTCTTCCGGGGCCCCATCCCACCTTCCAGCTGCTCCGACTCTAACCTTCCCTTGTTTCTATCATTTTGCTTGTCTGATACCCCTAAGTCTCCCTAGGAATCTGGTTTTTTAAACCTCAAGTTCTGTCTATTTTTGAACGAAAACCTCCTGTTTGAACTGTGGACAGTGGGGGGCTTGGTTTAAACGCAGTGAGCTGGGTCGGTTCAGCTGTGCAGCCAGGACTTGTGCTGGAAAGCAGGTTTGGGGTCTGCGTTTTGACCCCTTTCCCTGACCATTTGCAGGGACTGTGGTGGTTGAAATAATGCACCGTGTGTGCCATGGAACATCGGCCATCAGTGGGTCTTGTTGGTTCACCCTAACAGCTTTCAAGGTAAGAAGTGAGAAAAGGAACAGCAAAACAAACAAACAAAAATAAGCAAAGGCAGAAAAAAAGCGGTTAACAGAAAATCAGAAAGTAAAGACTGATGAATGACCAACGTTTGACGAGTAAACTGTAGAAACTGTTCTTTGAGAAACATAACACTTGTATAGGACAAGTTACTGAAAACTTTAAACAAGAAAAAAAGAGAAAACCTATATATCCCATGTTAGCAATGAGAAACAAGATAGAAAGTTATAAAGGGGGTATTGTAGTTATAAGCAAGTGCTATTCGGATCTGTATTGGGATTTTTTAGCCTCAACTCTGTGACATTTTGGGCTGTGTGATGCTTTGTCATACATATGGGACTGTCCTGGGTATTGTAGGATATTTAGCAGTAACCCTGGCCTCCACCCTCTAAGTGCCAGTAATGCCCTGTGCCCCCGTGTGATAACCGAAAATGTCTCCAGACATTGCCACATGCCCCCTGGGGGCAAAATCTCCCCTGGTTGAGAACCCCTGTGCTATAGTAAACACTTTGAAAAATCTTAGTGACCTGGAAAACATCCTAGGGAAATATTAATGATTTCACTGGATAATATGTGTACGTATGTACTATGTGTGTTTGTGTCTCTCTGGGTGTATTAAAACCAGGGAAAACATGTGCAAAGTTGTCAACAGGTCACCTCTAAAAACAACCCTGGATCCAAAGGAACTTAGCCATGAGCTATATTCCATGGTCAACATACAATAAATTGCCCTTCTCTCTCGACTGACAGGACTAAGTGGTTTCCTGGAACGTGGGGCTTTCCGTGCTGAAACCTGGAAGGTCTCAGGCAAACCAGGCCAAGTTGGTCATGCTCACCCTTTCCGTAGGCAATGGAGAGAGGACGCCAAGTCAGCACTGAAAAGAGAAACCACACCTAATAACATAAGTGAACACACAGACCAGGAAACATGGGAGTGAAGTCATGGGGTCTGTAGAAGTAGTGTTTTTATCCATTTGTTTAGGAAACTGTTCAAAGAAAACCATTTGTGAAGTCTTACCTTGTTGACGTGGTGGTGTAGGCAGCCCCTCCTTCTGGGTCTCTCTCTCCAACTTCCCCTTTTCCCTTCCCTGCCCCTTCTCTAAGTCCATGCTCACATATTCCCGAGAGGCTCCACGTGCCCTCTATTTCAGGGCACAGTTGGAAATCCTATGTTAGAAGAATACCAGCATGGTGAAGTAGAGTCTATAGCAGTCTGTGCTCCTCTGACACAATTCTGATGATCTTTTCCAGATCACTAGCAGTTTTAGCCAATGCAATAAAGCAGGAAAAAAAGAACACAGATAAGATGAAGATAAACCAGGAAGAGAGAGATGAAAATGTAATTATTTGCAGATGATCTGATTGAATCCATGGAAAATTTTAAGAAACAATTTTTTGGGGTTTTTTTTTTAAAGAACCACAACCTTCTCTAGTTTTTTTTAAAATTAACATAATGAAATTCCAAAAAATTTTTTTAAAGCAACTCATCAAAATTAAGTGAAAATGATCAGAAAGTTAAAATTAGATGTGAGCAGCCATAAATTTTATGCGAAAAATAGGAGAGGTCTTATTCTTACAAAATTTAAAACATATTATAAATATACACATATTCAGACAGCATGGGCTAATGTAAAATAGACACCTAGATACATGGAATTAAATATAACCTTCCAGAAATACACCCAACATAGGTGAAAAAGGTGGAAGTTCCAGTCAATGGGGAAATTATCATTAGTTGAAAACGACACTGTGACACACAACAAACTATTTGACATAAAGTCAAACTCTTATGCTTTGTGGCAAAATTAATATAAATAGATTAAGAGGTACCTGTAAACACTGAGATTATAACAAATCAGAAAGAAACATAGATGAACTTTTATCTGAACCCTGGTTGGAGGAGCCTTTTAAAATCCTAACAGGAAAGGCAATCCTACATGTGATAGATTAAACCAAATAAAATATAAAAACCACAAAGCACTAAAAAATCAAAAGGAAAATGACTATGGGAGACACTATATAGGTGGAAGTAAAACGATTATTGGTTTTATTACCTGAAGAATTATTATACATTAACCAGAACATTAATGTATAAATAGGAAAAAAAGTAGGCTGGTGATAGGCACGACCAATTTTCAAAGAAGAAATATAAATGGTGAATTGAAGCTATAGAAAGGTAATTGACAGCATTATCATAAAATCAATGCAAATTAAAACAACAACTGTGTTTTGCCCATGAGATGGGCAAAAAGAAAATAGAGTGCCCATTACTGAGATGGTGGGCACTACAGATAGTCAGAGACGTCACCAGGAGGCACATACAAAGATGGTCCTAACAACATGATGGGAAAAAAGAAATGAGAACCGATTCTTACAGAAAATGTGGTAATGCTATGCAAGGGACAGTTTTATTTAGTGATTAAAACTATGGTCTTAATAAAAAATATTAGTGATAGATACAATCTTTTTTAAAGTTCTAAAAGAATCTGTAATACTTGATACCACTTTTACCCCAAAACAAGATATATATGTATGCATACACTGAGAAAAAGAGAGGGTTAAATAGAGCGCCAGTGGCTCTCTGATTGCTGACTTTTATTTCATCTTTGCATATTTCTGTAGCCCCCGAATTCTTATGTATCATTTCTTTCATGATAAAAAGTATATTAGATATTTATAAAAATAATTTCAAGAAGCTGATTGTCCTTTGAGCTGAGTTCTTTATTTTTAACACATCAGCATTTACCTGTTTTGTTTTGTTGGCTTTTTTTTTCCCCCTGGACTTGTCAAACCTGTAGGTCAGGAATAAAAAACATTTTGTGGGATGATGAAGGCTTAGAGAGGTTTCAAAACACAAATATTTCCCTATGGAGGCTTGGCAGGGCATTTGAAATTGATTAGTTTGGATTAAGTACTACCTTTTTCTTTCCTCTTAAAATTCAGATACCTCTGGAGGGGGTCACAGTGCCAGAGCCTTCATAGGTGCTCAATAAATGTTGATCAATTTGATTTGAATTGAAGGCAGAGATACTGTAATGTTTACTTTGTTTATACATCAGTTTTTCTCCTCCCCAAAGAACACTGGAGACACAGAGATCTCTGCAAAATTTGTCTGATGGGTGTGGCTGATTTTATTTCTGAGGGTACTATTTAACTGGAACATGGCAAACATAGGGAAAAGGAGGTGAAAAACAAAATGTGGAATGCAAAAGCACACTTCTTTAAACATATTTCTTTCCAGATCTATCCTCCTCATAGCCAAATTGTTGGTAGATAGACTATTGGCTGGTTGTTGGTCCAAGTAAAACATTTATTCATGCATCCATCCATTCATTCATTCACTCACTTAAAACCATAAGGCATTCATGAGCCATGTGGTTCAGTTTCAGTTTCCCTGCCACTGTTAATAAAACACAGACAACCCAAGAATGTTTTCTCTCGGTGACTCAAGTTCCTTATTTGTACTTCTTGGACACTGTGAAATGGACATAAAACCTATAGACCATGGCCTGTTCCCCTATCCCTCGTCTCTCTCCTTATGATCCTATCTAATAGAAACTGAAGACCCAGGAGGGCAGCAGTTGAAGGGGAGTAAGGGAAGTGAACTGAGGAGGTAGACCAGAATTCTCCTGAGGATATAGGAAGAGGGACAGTGAGTGACTAACTGTGTATTAAACACCATTGGAGGCACCTCGCATCATTCTTATTTAATACCAACAATACAAATTAGATTACATCACCCCCATTTTTTGGATGAAGACATGGAAGTTGATGTCCAACAGGTATATCAACTTGAATATGAACTTGGATATTTAGCATGAAGGTGAACACACTTCCTATTTTGCTCGGTTCATTCACAGTTCATGTTTGTTGTCTTGGTGTAATTATTAATAGTGGTTCCTCACACTTTCAAAAGTGTTTCTGTTTGGGCCTGGCCAGCTAGCTCAGTTGGTTAGAACGTCGTCCCGATTACACCAAGGTTGTGGGTTCGATCTCCGGTACAGCAAATCCATGTGTTTCCCCGCCCACCCCTCTCTCAAATCAAGTCTTTAAAAAATATTTGCTTGGGTGATAAATTGCATTGTCACCTGTTAGAATGATCTTGGCTTCAAGTAACAAGAAGCCAAGATTCAGGAGGTGTAGACAGTAGGAACTTTATAAACTCCCAGATCAAGACGTGCATTTAGGCCCTGACTGGTGAGCTTCGTCCTATATGGTTTGACCTCTTGTTGGTTGAGTTGGTTGAGCTTCGTCCTATATGGTTTGATCTCTGGTTGGGATGTGTGGGGGAGGCAGCTGATGGATGTTTCTCCCTCTTACTTCTTTCTAAAATCAATAAAAAAACTTTTTTTTTTAAAGAAAAGTACAGTTAAGATAGTTCAGTGATAAGCAGCTCAACTTCACTGAAGACAGAGGTCCCTTCTGCATTTTCCTTCATTAGCCTTTCCAGGCTGGTTCTGTCCCTGTTGGCTCTGTGGTTTCAGGCCTCACTTTCTCACATACCAATAACTAAAGGCAGAAAAAGGTCCATTTCTTCCTTGTATCTCATCATAAGCACAAAGAAGCTTTAATGAGGTCACATGTTATCTCTTCAACCAATCACTAGCAGGGAAATGGGGTCACATGATTAGCTTTGACCACTCAGTAACTTTTTCAAGCACCGTAGGGATCTACCGAGCAAGGAAAGAAAGTGGCTGTCTTGGGTCAGCAAAGCATAGAGGCTGCTCTGACTAGCTGGTGAAGAGAGGCCAGCCAGTTCAAAGGACCACAGATGGCTATTCTCACTACCCCAGCCTCCCTCTCTCACAGACTGTGCCATCCAAGAGGTCATATCTGCAGGTCAGAGGTGGGAGTAGAAGCTGGTGAAGAGAGGCCAGCCAGTTCAAAGGATCACAGATGGCTATTCTCACTAACCCAGCCTCCCTCCAAGAGGTCATATCTGCAGGTCAGAGGTGGGAGTAGGAGGGCACAGTTGGAAGGAAATGCAGACCCATAGCCTAGCGCAGTGATGGCGAACCTATGACGTGTGTTGGAGGTGACACATGAACTCATTTTTTTGGTTGATTTTTCTTTGTTAAATGGCATTTAAATATATAAAATAAATATCAAAAATATAAGTCTTTGTTTTACTATGGTTGCAAATATCAAAAAATTTCTATATGTGACACGGCACCAAGTTAAGTTAGTTTTTCAAAATGCTGGCACGCCGAGCTCAAAAGGTTCGCCATCACTGGCCTAGAGATATAGTACATCCTCTAGGATCCCCTGAAGGCACTCAAGGCATTTGGGAAAGCTTTCAACAAACGGTGGCTTTTGAACTGAGCTTTCACGGATGTGGAGGAGTTTGCTTTGTAGCTTTTGGCAGGGGCAGTAAAGGGCATTCCAGGTGGAGGGAGCTACAGGTGCCAATGCCTGGGGATGAGAGAGAGTCTAATGTTGCCAAGAGATAGCAAGTAGCCCTGTGGCAGGTGAGGGCCCCCTGAGATGGTAACAGAGATGAAGTTAGGGAGGTGCGTAGACTCTGTTCTGGAGGACAGACTTAAAACATGCCAAGAAGAGGAGGGTTTTGTTAGGGAGTCACTGATAGGTTTTGAACTTGGAAGTGGTCAGACTTCCTATTGTTGACCTGAGGAAGTTCTCTTCACAGGGAGTCAAGACTTCCAGGACAGATATTTTTATTTTTATCCAAGGGCCTGGCAGTCCCAGCTGGCGTGCTGTAGAGAGGGTTCTTAGGGTCAGGGATGACATGCACGACCGTGAAAATGATTAACCTTGGAGTTGTTCCAGTGGAAGAGTGTCTCTTGCTCCATCGATGTGCTTACTTTGTGGCAGAACTGCGGTATGTCCACAAAATTCTGTCCTTTTTCCTCCTGGACACAGGCTACACTATTTTTCCCGGTGTTTGTAGGAGTTGGGTCAGACCATGTGACAAAGTACAGCCTTTAGAAGGTGGGCATTAGTGATATTCCCAACTCCCAGGCCTGGCCCCTGAAAACTTCCCACACCATCCTCTTGCCAAATGAAGGAGACTCCAAGGCACAGAGAAGGGCAGGGCTACCTAGCAGAAGGGACCTGGGGCTGCTGACTTCCTCTGTACTTCGCATTATAGGGAATCTAACTTCCGTGGTGGTAGACCACAAGACTCCAACGTTTTGCTTATTACAGCAGCTTGTCTACCCTAATACATGCTGGGTAGGGGTCTAAGCACCCTTGAAATACTAGGGAAACAACACAGCTTCTTGACAAGGTAAAAGAAGTGCAGGGAGGGTAGCAGCATTAAGAAGATTGAGTGGGGGTTTGGGGGGACCATATGTGGGGTGCGGGTGACAGGTTTCTCCATCCCCAGGGCCCTTCCTCGGCCCCTCCAGGTGAGGTGCGGGCCGCCAAGCAGGTGGCAATTCTTTTTCCCCAAAAACAGCCACGGAGCAGCCAGACTCCTCATGTAATGCAGTTATTAACCAGACCCGATCTTCAGTGGCAAGCTGAACCACCAGAACGAAGCCCTCTGCTGACTTCCTCTGTACTTCGCATTATAGGGAATCTAACTTCCGTGGTGGTAGACCACAAGACTCCAACGTTTTGCTTATTACAGCAGCTTGTCTACCCTAATACATGCTGGCTAGGGGTCTAAGCACCCTTGAAATACTAGGGAAACAAAACAGCTTCTTGACAAGGTAAAAGAAGTGCAGGGAGGGTGACAGCATTAAGAAGATTGAGTGGGGGTTTGGGGGGAACATATGTGGGGAGCACTTCGTTAGTCCTGTCTTGCCTGGCTGTGGTGGGGGAGTCCATGACATCGTGAAGGTAAATCACCTAGTAGGAGCTGTATCTTTCATGGACAGCATTAAGAAGATTGAGTGGGGGTTTGGGGGGAACATATGTGGGGTGCGGACAGGAAGTCCTGTCTTGCCTGGCTGTGGTGGGGGGGTTCATGACATCATGAAGGTAAATCACCTAGTAGGAGCTGTATCTTTCATGGAGTAAGTCAGGAAAAGTGATTTTTTTGGAGTTTGTAACTAGAGATCTTAGAAATATCCGTAGAAGGGAGAGAATAAGAGTGAAGATGAAATGAGACAAGGATTTTAAAACACTTAGCACAGAGCCTATCCAATAATATGGAGGCTGCTGTAACCGTAATTACTGGGTCTGGCTGACATGATTACTGCAAGAAACGACCGGGCTGAGTGAGCAGTAGGTTTTCAGAAGAGAAGGCATCTCGGGCTTGAGGGGGATGATAGGAGCAAGAGTGCGGAGGCCGCAGTGATAAGAGGTGCTCCCGTGAGGATAGCGTGTTGATGGAGACACCTCGGGAGTGGTGGCAGGTGGGGAGTGGTGGCAGGTGGCGGAGGCAGGGATTGGCACGGAGAGGTGGGGGCCGAGGGAGAGAAATGACACCAGGTGGAGGAATGGCGAAGCTCTGTTTACAGCCCCGTGACCACGCCAGCTCCCAGTGAACTCAGATCATTCCGATTGCCACCGGGCACACGTCCCTGCAGCATGCAGGCGCCTCATCATATCTTGCGTGCTATTTCCAAGAAGCTCAAAGGGCTTTCTGGAAGTTATCTGCTTGCTTGTCTCAACAGCCTGGGCGTTATCGCTCCCATCTCACAGATGGAAAAACAGCGGTAACCCTCTTCCCCAGGGTCAGAGCGTGACTCAGTGGCCCACGTGGAAGCCGGTGACAGGTTTCTCCATCCCCAGGGCCCTTCCTCGGCCCCTCCAGGCGAGGTGCGGGCCGCCAAGCAGGCGGCAATTCTTTTTCCTCAAAAACAGCCACGGAGCAGCCAGACTCCTCATGTAATGCAGTTATTAACCAGACCCGATCTTCAGCGGCAAGAAATTTGATTTTTCAGATTAAATATTCTCTCAGAACAAGTGAGAGGCTGGTTGCATTGTGTACTTTTCTTCCTGGGATAGATTATAAAAATGTTTAAGCGAACAGAAAAACGGACAGCATATGACAGTCGATGCCTGTACACCCAGCAGCCAGGTTCTACAGGGAGCACTTCGTTAGTTTTACTTGACTAGCTGAACTGCTAGGCAGCAAGGTGACGTCCTAGTCAGTGATAGTCAATGGACGTGTCACTATTCAAAGTCTTTTGAGCATTTGCAAATGATAAGAAAACTTTTTTAAAAAAATCTTTAAATATTTCAGCTCCTCACCTGGAGACTAAAGTATTTGCTATCAAAATAAAATTACAGCAGATTTCAAGACGATTTTCACGCTGAGAATGTGAGCATGAATCTTTAAAAACATTTTTATTTATCAATTATAGTTGAATTCAGAATTGTATTCATTTTGGCAGTAAAACATAGAGGTTAGACATTTATATAGCTTACAACGTGACCCCATCAGTCTAGTGCCCACCTGGCTCCATACATGGTTATTACAATAGTATTGACCATCTTCCCTGCGCTGGACTTCCCATCCGGAGCGTGCGTCTTTAAAATAAAATGTCATGCTGTTTAACTAGATGTGTCTATTTGAAATAAGAGACCCCCCCCCAACCCCCTGCTAAAAAACAAAAGAGGGAAGGCTGTGAGTACGGAGTGTAACCTGCAGCCCTGGAACACAGAGTTCAGGTCCCGGCAAACGTGTGAGGTCAGGAGATAGAAACTGCCCGGCCAGAGACTTGAAGGAGCCAAAGAAATCTTTAGATCTTGTCCCAGAGAGGGCCGAGGACTCCCTGAGGTCACACAGTGAAAGCCTTGAAGGGACAGTATTAGGCCACAACGTCTGATCCCGGAAGCGGAGCTGGAGGAGCTTACTCAAGGGGCCACAGCCTCCTGCCAGGGTAACTTTCTCCACTCTAACCACTCTGAAGGCTTCCGTGAGCGTGCTTTCTTACAGGGAGTTGGGTGCCTAACAGTGAGTGTTCCCTGTGACGGCGGCCACCAGGACAGGTGCCAGAAAGAACCCTTTTTGGGAATCGGGGAGGAGGGGAGAAAATGGGCTGGGAAAGCTGGCTTGAATGTGCATCTAAGTTGTCTTCTGCCCAGTGAGTATGCTCTTGGCACAGCCTTCTCTGCCCAGCGGCGTCACCCTGCATCCGTCTTGAGCTGCCCATGCTTGCAGCGGGGAGGCTCCTCGCTCTTTATCTGCAGGTGTTATCTGGATGCACCACCTGATCTAAAAAACGGATCCAGAAGTTAAGCCTGTGTCACGGGGCTTCTCCCCAACACGCCTCCTGATTTAACCAAGAGCAAAAAGGCTGTGGTTCCACAGGCATCCCTGCTTGTCCCTTCCAGGAGGCAGGGTGCCTGCATGGCGGACCAGGGGCAGGACCCATTCTGAGAACCTCAGCCTCCTGTCTTGCCCCTAGGAATGCCCTCAGCAGAGCAGCCTTGGAGCTCCTGGCAGAGGCCCCACTGGAGGAGGAAGCAGCATAAACTCATGTGCCTGCTCTATCAGTTCGTCATCTCTGGTCTGTGCAACCCCGAGAGACCGTAATCTCTTGGGCGTCAGTTGGGATTCTGTCCCCAGCACTAAACTCATTTAAGGGAGGGGGGATGTGCGTATTAATAAGGAAGATAACCGAACAGCCCAGGCTGTGATGTTCCCTGACCTGCCCCCAGGCGGGTCTTAATGACTGTTTGTGAAGTGGTGCAGAACCTGGGATGAAAGGCGCCCGGTGAGCACAGCCCTCCTCCTGATGTCAGGACACCTGCTGAGCCCCCCCAGGGGTCCAGCTGTTCCTGCTCCAGCTGGCTCAGGGCTGGGCTCCTGCAGACAGGCCTGCCCTGGGGCAATGCAGAGGGCCACAGTCTCAGAGTGGGGGCGGGGCGAGGCAGGGGCTCGGTGGGCAGAGGGGGAAAGGAAAGACATGCAGGTGAAGGAGAGAAAGAGGGCAAGAGAATAGGGGGCAAAGAGGAGAGAAGGGGGTAGGGGATGGTTCAGAAACAGGTAAAGAGAGAAACCAAAGGGAGAGAGAGAAAAAGAGATGGAGAGATTCAGTAAGAGATGGAGAGAGGGGGCAGTGTGAGCCAGAAAGGACCGGGAGTGACCAGAGACACAGAGACTGGGACACACACTCACTCACTTGGGCGGGGGAGGGGGTACAGAGAGAAATAAGAGCAGAGGCACAATCAAGAGACATTAGCAAGGCAGAGCTTTAGGGAGAGCCACCGGGAGAGGGTGATGTAGGGAGAGGGTGATAGGAGGAGGTCCAGAGGGGCTGAGGCGTCAGGGCCCTTCCCGCTGAGCCCTGCGCCCCCTCCCCGCGTCTCCGCGTCTTATCAGCTGCGCTCTGCGGGCGGTGGCCTTGGGCGCGAGG
>NW_005356712.1:4429475-4499719 GCF_000412655.1 Myotis brandtii
GCGCAGGGGCGCGGCCTCTCCTTTGCACGCAGGGCCCGGACCATCGCTTAGCTGGCGAGTATCGCTGGCCCAGGCACCTGACTGCCTTGAACTTGAAAGAGCTATCTGCCCTGAGCTGGCACCTGCCCCTGCCGGCCCCCGGGACTGGCAATGCAGGGGTCAGGGACTGTGCTGGGGACTAACCTCTCCACGAAGCTGCTGCTTTTGAACAGCATCTATATTTTGCACATCAATCACCAAAACTACCAGTTTTCCACAGATGCTCTTGTGCACACATTACGTTTGGCAAATTCATTCTTTGCATTTGCTTCCTGGAGTAAGGAGAACCCTCAAGGGTAGGGCCAACCTGGGTTTGCATCTCAGCTTTGCCATTTATAAGGTGCGGCCTGGAGTAGCTTCTCCCCTCTCTGTGCCTCAGTCTCCCACTCTGTGAAGTGGGAGAACAAAGGTGCCTTCACCACTGGGCTGCTGGGAGGGTTAAAGGAGTGCGATGATGTCAGGCTTCGGGGGTCCCCTGGTACCTGGGTTGTTGTTTGGGCGTCGGGTTGTTGTTTGGGCGTCAGCTGTTGTTATCTTCATGAATGGGGGTGGGGAGTGGTTGACAAGGGAGCTGGTGGAAACTCACCTTCTGCTGAGCTGCTGAGCAGTAGGATTGGTACCTCTGAGTCTCCTTCCCCTGGGAGGCAGAGAAGCGGGCGTGCTGGGCAGGCCTGCTGGCCTTCCTCTGAGTGGACAAGCCAGTTCATGGCCAGGGCCTCCTGTTTTCTCTAATGCAGTAAAGTGGGTCTGGGGCCAGCCGCCCCACTCTAGGCCCTCCTTGTCTTTCTCCCGGGGTTGCTGAGATCCCCAAGTCCTCACGCATGGTGACTGCACACATTTGGAAGCCAGCCTGGTCTGTGCTGCTATCTGGTTCCATCTGTAAGAGTCATGTGTGTGACCGTGGGCCAAGTCACCCCACTTTGCCGAGGCTCCGTTTCCTCCTCTGGAACACAGCAGTCATAAAGGTGACGCCTGGGGTGTTCTCCTGCAGATTAAATGGTGCTGCAGTTGCCAGGAGTGGCAGGCTGACAGCTGCCAGGTCCCCATCTGAGAGCGGTTCCACCCCAGTGTTCACTCTCCCTGCACTGCTCCCAGCTGACGGCTAAGCCTGGCCGCTGGGCCTCCTCTGATGGGCATGCTGCTTGGGCATTCCCCAGCACCCTTCCTCAAACCTGCAGTCTTGGACTCGCCTGCCCAGCCCTCCTGCCCCCTCCCTGACCCCCTTGACCCTGCACAGGCGCCCCCAGAGAAACCTCTGCACCGTCTGACTCCATCTGGTCATCTGCTTCCCAGAAGACCTAGCCTGAGTCTAAATGAGCTAATTTGTGAAAGACTCGCATACAAAGCCCAAGTAGGTGTCAGGTGCTGTTCTTATTATGACTATTTCCACTCTGCATTCCTGCTGTCAGCATCCTTTAGTGGGCAACAGAGCCCTTCCTTCCTTCCTGTCCCATTTTCTCTCTCTTCTGCAAACATGTATCAAGATCCTCCCAGGTGTCAGGCTCCAGACTTCATGCTCAATTTACAGAGCTCATACATGGCCCCTGCCTGCACAGAGCTCACTGCCCAGCAAGGGAGACAGAGAGGAAACAGACATGCCAATGCAGGGTGGTAAGAGCATAGACAGGGGGAAGCAGACCGCTAATAGCAGCACAAAGGAGGGGTGCGTACCCTCTCTTGGAGTGGGCAAGAAGGACGTGCAATCGGGGGGAGGTGACATCTGTGCTGAGTCATGAGGGATGAATGGAGTTATTCAGATAACCCAGACAGAGGGAAAGCTCTCTACCCAAATGAGCCAGGCAAATGAAACAAGCCTAGTAGGACAGTAGGGCAGGGAGGGACTTTTCCTGTCTGAGAGGGGTGGAGAGTCTTTGTGGCAAGGATGACATGTGATTTGTTCGTGTAGAATAAATAGCAGGGCAGTGTGTCCTAGTGGTTAGATGAGGGGAGGGTCCCAGGGATGGGAGAGAAGTGAGGGAGTTGGGCTTAGGTGGGCATTCCCCATCTAATGGGGACCAGGGAATAGAGCTCAGTGGGCCAGATTTTCTGATTTTTTGAGAGGAACTGACACTTTAATGTGAAATTTCTCATTTTTGTTATGTTACTACTCTAGTGATTTTCAATCTTTTTCATCTCATGGCACACACAAACTAATTTCTAAAATTCTTCAGTACACCAAAAAATATATTTTTTGCCGAGCTGATAGAAAATCAGGTATACTTCTGATTCATTCACACCGGATGGCTATTGTGTTGGCTGCTGTCATTTTTTTATTTGACAATCTAAGGGAAAAGTGGTCAGTGCCCCTGACTAAATAGATACTCCATGTTTAGAATTCTTGCATCACACCAACACCGGTTGAAAATCGCTGTACCACTCAGTAAACGCGCATTAAGAAAAATCTAAGACCAACCAGCACTGGACAGAGTAAGCGGAGTCTATGGGGCCAGAGCTGGCCCTGGAACCAGCCGTGTGAGACCTCTGGGGCGGAGGCAGGGAGACAGGGTAGTTACAGACGTCACGTGTCAAACAGGACCTCCAATGGCCAGAGGGTGTGCAAGCACTTTATTCCTCAAGTCCTGACAAGGCCTCCAGTCACGCAGTCTCCCTTGAGGTGGTGCTCTCAGCATTTCAGAATGGAGCCAGCATCTCAGCTTGGCCCCTCCTGAGTTGGCCCCTGCAGCGGCTGTTATAGTTTATAGTTCAAATTAGAGGGAGGCCAGGGGCCCAGGGGCTGCAGCACTCAGGGCTGACCTCTTCCCTTTAGCTCTATCTCCCAGAGGGCAGAAGGGCATAGAACCTTCTAGAACCCGAGGAACCTTCTAGAACCCGAGGAACCTTCTAGAACCTGAGGAACCTTCTAGAACCCAATGCTTCGCTCCCACGTGTCCCTCACTAGAATGATGGCTCTTTTCCCTAAACCCTTTCTTGGGGCTGCCCCATCTTTTCCAGTTTTCATCATTAGAATTGGGGCATGCTGACCCCCACACCAAAATGAAGCAAATCAAAGAAAACATGAAGGAACCTGTGGAGGTCCTCTCATGGCAGCCAGGGGGAGTTCCCCCGGTGAAGGCAGTGCCATGAGCACAGCAGTCAGAAAGAAACCCTTTAGCTGAAACCAAGATCATTCCCGGCCCAGCCATTTCATTACAATAATGGTCTATCTTGGACAGGCAATTTAGGAGAAAGGTTAGCGTCCGGATACAGTTCTTACCCGAAGAATTTGAGGCTGGGAGTTTGATGTGGTGCATGGGGCTTTTAGGGTCATTTCCCCGGTTTGCAGGCCTGTGCATCGTAGGTAATCTGTGCTTTTCAGACGTCCTCAGGCAGCTTGGCTGTGGGACCCGGGAGGAGTCTGATTACTTGCAAGCAGCCATTAGTTAATTGCTCCTCCAGCGAGGAGTTTACAGGGTGGGCCCATGAGGACCCTCAGGGTACCCTCCTCCTGGTGGGATGGAGCAAGTGTGGAGCAGACACAAGTCTGCAGGCCCCTCTCAATTCAGAGTCCTCACTGTGTGTCCCATGAGAGAGGAATCCAGCAGAAAGGGGGTGCTGACCATGCTGTGTCGTTCTGGGGTGACATAAATGGCAGCAGACCTTAATAATGCTCAACTAAGCCTCGGTTGGCATGGCTCAGTGGTTGGACTGTCGGCCTGTGCACTGATGGGTCTCAGGTTTGATTCCCAGTCAAGGGCACGTATCTGGTGTGTGGGTTTGCTCCCCACCCCCAATCGGGGCACGAGGAGAAGGCAACAGTCAATGTCTGTCTGTCTCTCTCTCTCTCTCTCTCTCTCTCTCTCTCCTTCCCTCCCATAGACTCTCTCTGAAGAAGCAGTGGAAAAAATATCCTCAGATGAGGATTAACAAACAAACAAAATAGTGCTCAGCTGATGGATGGGGGACTTCCACTCGGGACACAAGTAAGGACTGTTTATTGGGGTCCTGCTGATTGCTCTCTGAGGGTGTCCCAGCCGGCACGGCAGGACCGGCGCCCTCGTGGCGGGGGGGCACTTACCTGGCAGGTAGCTACTAAGGTGTGCGTGACTTTTCTCGGGCTGGGTGACTTAAAACAACAACAATTTATTTTCTTGTTGTTTGGAGGCCAAACCTTCCAAATCAGGGTGTCAGGTTGAAAGCTGCGGGGAGAAGCTGGCTCCCTCTTCCAGCTTCCGGTGGCGGCGAGGACCTCTGGCCGCCTCACTTCGCAGCTCTGTCTCCGTGGCCACGTGGCCTTCTCCCTGCCTGTCTCTTCCCATCTTCTTATGGGGACATCAGTCATATTGAATTAGGGCCCACCTCGTGACCCCACCTTCACTTGATCACATCTACAAAGATCCTATTTCCAAATAGGTCGCATTCACAGGTGCCAGGGGTTAGGACTGTAACCTGTCTTCTTAGGGAACATAATCTATAATAATAAAAGCATAATATGCTAATTAGACTGGACGAAGCCAGGGCTGCCTGCTGGCGGCCGGAGGGAAGCCCAGATCTCGAGTGCCAGAGGGAAGCCGGTGCTGGCAGCTGAGGGAAGGAAGGCCTACTCTTGCACGAATTTCATGCGTCAGGCCTCTAGTTCAATCTATAACAGGCTATAATCAGGGGATGGGTCTAGTCTGGAAGGGGAGAGTGGGGGTGGGTACGGGGGTTTTAGGCTTCTCTGAAATGCCGATTGGAGAAGGGGTCAGATGGGAGTGAGGACGTGTCGTTGGGAAAGGTTTGGACCAGGCGATAAAAGCAACTCACCAACCGAGAGAAGACCCAGTCATTAATTCCAATGTGTGTCAGTATCCTCACACCTAAAGTTCCTCTTTGTCAAACCCAGATATCAACTGGGCGCTCTTTTATTTATTCCGGAGACATTCCTCTGTGCTAGGCTTCTGTCTGACATTGTACTCAGGCCCCAGATAAAGAAATTGAAATCAAATCAAGGTTGAGAAAATGCAGTCAAATGGACAGTGTTCTGAATGCCCCGGGTGAGGCGATGGGAGGCATGTAGATGAAAATAAGAGATGGGACAGCGAGAGGGTTAGAGCTTGGAGAGAGAGAAATGGGTCTGAGTTCCAGCTGCGGTGTAGGAGCCTCGGTGACCTTGGCTGTGTGAGATCTCCTTTTTGAGGCAGAATGAGTGCCTCAGCCCTGGTTTTCAGCTGCTTGTCCAGAATAGGAAGTACCCATTAGATGGGGGTTATGGTGAGGACTTGGCCAAGAAACTAACGAGATAAAGTAACCACACATGAGAAATCAAATCCTAAAAGATCTGAACCAAATAGCAAGATGGAGATAGAAGATATGCCACAGAGCAGAGAATAACTAACTGCCTGCTGAGGGTTATTAACAATAATTAGCATAAAAAACAGACTGACTGCCTGGCTGGTGTGGCTCAGTGGTTGAGTGTTGGCCTATCAACCAGGAGGTCACAGTTCAATTCCTGGTCAGGGCACATGCCCGGGTTGTGGGCTCGATCCCCAATAGAGGGTGTGCAGGAGGCAGCCCATCAATGATTCTTTCTCATCATTGATGCTTCTATCTCTCTCCCTCTCCCTTCCTCTCTGAAATCAATAAAAATATTTTTAAAAAAGAGAGAGACTGAGCTTCTGAGGGGAGATTTATGAGTAAAGTGGGCAGGCAGAATCAAGGGGGCATTCCTTGCAGAGAGGATGGGCAGATGTTGGCATAGCGTGGGCAAGTTTAGAGCGTGGTCTTTAAATGATGTGCAGAGCAGGGTGACTGAAATCCAGGCCCATATATTTGAAAAGGAGGTTGGGGTTTGTGATGGTTTTAAAATACGCTCGCAAAATCTTTGTCACTCCTCCCATACGGAGGTAAGTGCTCATCCCTGCAGCTTCCATGTGGGCGATCCTGGTGACGGGAATGATGCTGTGTGACTTGAGTCCAGGTCACAAAGGGAGATTTAGTGTCTACCTGACCCCTGCTCTTGGGCGACTCCACGTACAAACTGCTCTTCCGAGCCCCGTGGCCTCCCAGAGAAACAAGAGTAATACGCCATCATTGTTTTGTCTCATGAAGCTCGAGGGGGTGTGTGATGCAGTGATAGATAATCAGAACAGAGGTTGGGCTAGGAAGTCAATTTCAAAGGTGTGGGTTTAAAACCGCGGCCAGTGGGAGCCACTGAAGGTATTGGAGCTGTGAGTGACATGATTAAAGTAGTGCTTTAGGAAGATTAATCTGGAGGCTTCGCCAGGTAAGCGTAGAGTGAGGAGCTGGATGTGGAGACACCTGTTAAGAGGTGAAGATTGAATGCTTTGTCTAGTTCCTTCCTCCTCAAAGGTCTCTAATCTGTCCCTGAGAGTGGGTGGCTTGGCCGGGGCACTTGTCTACAAGTACGGCCTTGCCTGCCACAGGGACGCGTTCCAAATGCCCAAGGACAGATGACAAGGAGAAAATCGAGGTGGAGACTGGGACGGAGGCGCGTTGTGGGAGGTCTCCAGCCTATGGGCACCGCCCATCCGGCTGCTCCAGGTCTAGGGGCGTGGACTCCGGTGTCCTGAGTGAGTTGAGGATTAGAAGGTAAACCTTGGTGAAATCTTAAGTGTGTAATTTACCACATGAATCACCAGGTAGAGCATTAACATGAAATTTACAGCCTGGGGTAGCAATTAGTGTAATTAAGCAGCCTAAGATGCTTTGGGGTTGGAGGCACCTCTGTTCACATTTGAGGTGGAGCAAGTAGGCGACTGAGAAGATAAGCCCCGGGAAACCTGGGCCAAAGGCCTTTCCAGGTAATCCACAGGATGCTTGTCTTCAGAACAGCCACAGGATGCCCATGACCCTTTGTGAAAATGTAGGTTCTTTCCGGGGCAGGTAAGCTCCGATGTCTTGGACTGTCCTCGAAAAAGCTGCAGCAGTTGCTAGAAGCCAGTCAAAGGCGTTGGCCCGGACAGTGTTTTCCCCCAGCCTGGTCCAGTTCCACCTGTGTTAGACCTACCTGGGGACATGTCCTCTAAACCACGTTCCAGGGCAGCACCCCGGAACAGCTGCATCCGAGCTGCTGGGCTCTGAGCCAGGACTGGTGTTCTTAGCAGGCACCCGGAGGTGCTGAGCCACTTGGATGTTTGAGAAACCCCGGTCAGTATTTTAGAGGACAGTTCTTGGTTTTCCATCCTAGTTTGCACATGAAAAGAATTTCTTTCTTTCTTTTTTTAATTACAAAAGTAACACATGTTCACTGTCACCAGTTAGGAAAATCTGGTCTGCTTTTATTCACGATGGAACATTCGTAGAGTGTTTCATGTGGAAATGCTCACTGGGGTGTTTTCGACTTGCCGGTTTGCATCTCCGGGTAGTGATTAGCAGCCAGGTTCTCAAAAGGAGGCGGGAGGGAAGGTTTCCAGCTTGTCTAAGTGGCCTTGTACGGGGCGGCTGCCTCTCATGAGAACTCCAGTTGGAACCCTTTCAAAGCTCCCAGGATGTGCCAGGCGGGACCAGTGAGGCTGTAATTGAGCGTGGGGGGAGAAGAGCCTGTCCAGGATGTTCTGATCAGAGCCAGGAGCTCCGCAGGTTCAGCCATTCAACAAGTATTTAACTGAGCACCTACTAGGTGCTGGGCATTCTGGGGACTCTGGTGCAGCAGTGAGCTTCCCTATGGTTCCAGACTCTCATGGGGCAAGGTGTCCATGTCGTGTCCACCTGGACAAAGAACTTTCCTACCTTGGACAAAAGGCAATTCCGTGAAATGCTGATACCCCATCTGAGGATCTCCCAGGCTTTGTAAAGCTGGGGCTGACAAACCAAAAGCCTGTTGCTGTGGGCTCAGTTCGGATGTCAGTCTATTTTACTGTCATACAGCCCCACTCAGTCATTCGTTCACATACTGCCCTGGCTGCTTGGTGCTACAGCATCGGAGCTGGAAAGTGATGGCCAACCTTGCTGTGGAGAGCTCCGTGCGGCCCAGACGTGTGGGGTTCCTGGGTGGTCCATGTGGCTGGTGAGACTGACCCACCTTCCATGCTGGCACTCTGGCATTCGGGAAGAGGAGGGACCTCTCTCTGCCTACGCATGTTCTGCACACGTCTGGCTCATGGGTTGTTGTTTTCTGGGCTTGTCGAAGTCAGGTGACAGCTCTGTCAAAGGTCACACTCCTCCCGGGCTCTGTGGCCTTCCCTGCAGGCCCCCATGTGATGTCTGAGAGTCTTGCCTTAATCCACCAACAAGCCCTGGGTGGGAATGTGAGCCTTGTTTGGTTCTTGAGCTGATCTTCAGATAACATGGAGAAATGGCGGCCCAGGAGCCAGCGATGATAGAGGTCGGGCCCAGTGCTGTTTGGGGAGGCGCGAGGTAGGGCCGTGCACCGTGCTGACTGGACGCCCAGTCAGTTACTGCTCAGGTTACCCCTCCTCCCCGTCACCAGGGTTCTTCTTGTTGGGGCTCTAATGACAGGTGGCTGAGGCCCTAATGCCCAGGGGTACTGGGTGTTATGCTCCCAGATGCCTCTGTTTCTTGTCTCCAGTCCCTTGGGTGGCCTTACTCGACGTCCTAATCCCTGGTGCACTCTGCCTCCAGGAGGTTAATGAGGTTCTGTAAAGGCGGCCAGCTCCCCTGGGGACCAGTGCCATGCCCCAGAGCTGAGTTTCAAACAGTTGCCCGAACTCACAATTCATAGGGCCTCGGCCAAAGACATGGAGAGAGGAAGGTTGCTGGGCAGACCACAGGCATGGGTTTCAGGCTCACCTCTGCCCTTGGACAAGGTCAAGTCCCCTTTGGACCTCAATGGTCTCATCTATTAACAACCTAATAAGCTGTTAGGTTGTTAATAGATGAGATGGCTGAGAGGATCGAACGAAATGCCGCACACTGCCAGCCCCGTTGCAGGTACTCAGTAAAGGCGAGCTACTTGTGCCCTTCTCTCTTCTGAAACCTTCCATGACTCCCAGCCCGATCAAAGCTGGGGAGGAGGTGGAACCAGTGAGAAATGGAGAGAACAGAAAGGACAGAACATGCAACGGCCCAGGATACTCCTGGGTGTGGGAGGTGTGAGAAACACCCAGAGGGCTTGTGGGGCCAGGGAGGGGAAAAGGTGAGGAGTCTGGACTAGGTCAAGTCAGGAGGAACTACAGAAGGAATTTGGATCTGATGCAAAAAATCAAATGAAATTGCAGAGGCTTTAAGCAGGGGCAAGACTTGTTCCTGTTTCCAGGGATGAGTCTGGCTGGTGCAAGGAGACTCCTGGCGCATCCTTTCTGAAAGCACTTGGTGGGTGTCTTTGTCCCCGTGACCTTCCTCGGGGCCTGTGCTTTCAGAGGAGTTGCGGGTCTGAAAGGGCTGGGAGCAAGAGAAAAGCCTGTTGCTATTGAGAGTTCCCAAGGCCCAGTAGAGAGCCCTGGATCCTTGCCTGGCGCTGCCTGGAAGCCCGTTATTTCCCGGGAAGGAAGGCAGTGGGTACAGGGGTTGCTGTCTTGCCCAGGATCCTTCTGTTCGGCTGCATCAGCCCCTGGAGAAAGAAGCCCGCAGCGTGGGCAGGGACGAAAATGACTGTGTTCTCAGTGCTTTGAAGTCAGACCGACTTCCCTCTGAATTGTGGCTCTGCCGCTTCCTCGCTGGGAGGCCTCTCCGAGCCCCACTGAGTCTCGATTTGCTCATCTGTAAAGTGGAACTGTTGCTCGCTAGCTGGCATGCATTGCTGATAGCTTTATGAGCTGTCAGACTGCTGGCCTGTGTTTTCTTATTTTGAGAAACTGGAAAACTAAAGGAGAAAGATAATTATGATTCCCAGTGATTCCAACAGCCAGAACTTGAAGACGCTGTGTCTGTAGTCTTAACTGACTGTGTGTGAAGTCTGGACAGTGACAGGAACTCCGATGGTATATGTACTTCCATAGATTGAATGTGAATCCCGGTCTCCCAGCTGCCTAGCTGTGTGGCTTTGGGTCAGTCGCTGCAGTTCTCTCAAGCTTCATCTTTAATTTTTTGTGTGTTGTTAATCCTCACCAGAGGATATGTTTCCATTTGGGGGTGGGGGGAGGGGTTGGAGAGTGGAAGGGAGAGGTAGAAACAGAGAGAGAAACATGGATGTGAAAGAGACACATCGATTGGTTGCCTCCTGCTTGTGCCCTGACCAGGGCTGGGCACTGAGCCTGCAACTGAGGTACGTGTCCTTGACCAGAATCAAACCCAGGACCCTTCAATCCACAGGCCTATCCACTGAGCAAACCAGTGAGGGCTCAACCTTCCTCTTTAAGATGGTAATACTTCTTCAGAACAGTGGTAATCCATGTGAATGATGAACTGCACTGAAATCGTCTTAGTGTTAAGTGCATTTATCCTAATTCCTTGAGAGATGGTCATTCGTGTATAAAAGATGAAATGACTAGGACATATGCAGTATGTTTTCACACGGGGTCCCATAGACGTGGAGTCTGGTGTGGGCCCTGCCCGACACATCGCAGGTTCCTGGCGTGAGGTCCCTTCCCTTTGGTGGCTGGGGAGTCAGCCAGGAGGACTCCCATAGCGTCTGGCTCTGATGTGAAGGCTCCATGCTCTCCCGTTGACACCTCACCCTCTTTGAAAACTGGGCCATCGCTCCAGAAAGGGAAAGCCCTTTGCTCTGAGTCATGGGCAGGCGGCGGGCGGTGGGCGGCGGGCTGTCGGCATTGTCCTCTGGAGCCGGCGGACCTAGAAGAGGAACTCCTCCCGGCTCAGCGTCTGGACCACTGCCCGGGAGGATGTGTCAGCCGGGGGCCCGGCTTGGCCAGGGAGGGGCTCCTCCTCGCAGCCCTGGCGCCAGACGAGGTCCACTGAGGTCACTGCAGGCCCCAGACTGGGTCACGGGGGAAGACCTTCCTTCTGGTGTCCCTGTGCCACCCGCACCCTCCCCTGCACGCCCCAAGCAGGACCAGATGATGCCACTCACCTATTTCCAACCTGGCAGTGGCTTCTGTGGATTTAGAATACAGTCCAGTTTCCCACCATGGACCACAAGCCCAAGGCCACAGGGTGTTCAGGGCCTTCTGCTCCCCTGCCTTCCACATATTCTTTGCACCTCTATCTAGACCAGCGGTTCTCAACCTGTGGGTCGAGACCCCTCTGGGGGTCGAACGACCCTTTCATAGGGGTCGCCTAAGACCATCGGAACACACAAATATAGTTACATATTGTTTTTGTGATTAATCACTATGCTTTAATTATGTTCAATTTGTAACAATGAAAATACATCCTACATATCAGATATTTACATTACGATTCATAACAGTAGCAAAATTACAGTTATGAAGTAGCAACGAAAATAACTTTATGGTTGGGAGTCACCACAACATGACGAACTGTATTAACGGGTTGCGGCATTAGGAAGGTTGAGAACCACTGATCTAGACCAGTGTTCGGCAAACTCATTAGTCAACAGAGCCAGGTATCAACAGTACAACGATTGAAATTTCTTTTGAGAGCCAAATTTTTTAAACTTAAACTATATAGGTAGCTCCATTGTTATTAACTTAATTAGGGTACTCCTAAAGCTTAGGAAGAGCCACACTCAAGGGGCCAAAGAGCCGAATGTGGCTCGCGAGCCACAGTTTGCCGACCATGGATCTAGACCAATGGTTTAGACCAGCGGTTGCTAACCGGTGGTCCGCGGACCACTGGTGGTCCGTGAGGTCCGAAAGGTTGGTGACCGCTAGTTTAGACCGTCCAGGGGAGAGTGATTCTATCCCCCAGGGACAGCTGGGCAATGTCCCATCATCACAACTTGCAGTGGAGGGTGCTGCTTGCTGACACCTAAGGGCAGAGGCCAGGGATGCTGCTAACATCCTACAACGCACACGGCGGCTTCCAGGACATCCAGAATGCCAGTCGTGTCACGGCTGAGAAACTGGTGCAGATCTCACCTCCTCCAGAAGCCTGCCCTGATTCCTGGTTTGAAGAGCTATGTCCCTTCGCTCCCACACACCCCTGATCTGATCTATTGCAGCCGCCACCACTCCGTGGGTCCTGGGACTCCAGGTGAAGAGCCCAGAGGTCACTATACCCACATCGTTGTCTTCCTTCTCCTCTGCTTGGGAGTCCCAGAGGTCAGGGCTGTGTCTCATGCCCTATACTATAGATCATGCCTTGCGTCTCCAAGATCTATACTAAAACCGGACACGTTGTGAGCACCCAGGAAGGAAGGAAGAAAGGAAGGGCACAAGAGACTGAGACTCAAGAAAACTGGTTTATCTGCCCAGCTGGAGAGGCCCAGTGGTTGAGCGTTGACCTATGAACCAGGAGGTCATGATTCAATTCCCGGTCGGGGCACATGCCCAGGTTGTGGGCATATTTCCCAGTGGGGGGCAAGCAGGAGACAACCCATCAATGATTCTCTCTGATCATTGATGTTTCTCTTTCTCTCTCCCTCTCCCTTCCTCTCTGAAATCAATATAAATACATTTAAAAAATAAAATAAACTGGCCCATTGTGCTCCCACTGGCCCCGTATTAAACTTGCAATTCCAAGCCCTCCTCCTATACAGGCTTAGTAAGTTGTCTCTGCAGCCTGGCCCCTGTGAAAGGTCATAGGCGAGTGGGGATGAGAGCGGCTGAGCCCTTTGCAGGGGAGAAGACCTACCCTTTTGAACTAAAATGTTGTTATGCTCACGTGTTGCCCTGATACTATCTGTTATCCCTCTGTGGCTGGTGCACGGCTTTGTGCTGAGAACAGTGGAGCGGCAGTCTCAGGATCTTAATCTCTCATCAACGACTTTATTTTGGAAAACTGCTGGCTCCTAGCTCCACCCTTTCCCCCAGCCCTTGCTAATGCCTTCAACAAAGATCCCAGGAAGGGAAAATAGGATCGAGTTCATCCCAGCCAGGAATCCTCCCCCCGGTGGGTGGAGTGGGTCCCACCCCCCATTCAATCTTTTAATATCAGCTCCCCACATGCCCTTGAGAATCACCAGCTAGTGTTGAAAACAATGGGCAGTTTGAGAGGAAAAAAACAACAATAGACTTGGGGCTCTTCCCCAGCCAAGATTCTCAACTGTGCACTGTGGACACTTGGGGTGGATGATTCGTATGGTGGGGTGCTGTTCGCACTGTGGGACATGTAGCAGGTTCCCTTCATATCCCAATGGCAACTGTTGGCATCTGGGTCAGGGGAGGGTGTGGACCACAGAATTTCATCTGTGTCCGTAACTTGGGAGAGATTACCCTTTGGGATAGTAAGCTGGGTCCTGCAATCTAGTCATGAGATTTTCCCAGGCTGCTCCATGGCCGTGGGCAGATCAGTAGACATCTCCGAGCCCCGGTGACCTGATGGATGCATGTGATACCCAGTCAGTCTCCACTCGCTCATGTACTTATCCGCTTCCATGGGGTTCACCATCTAGAATCCTGTCATCATATGTCTACTGTGTATGTGGCTCCTACAATGATTGAATCCTCAGGACCACTCTATTAAGTTCTCTCTCTGACCTCATCTCCTGCCCATCCCTCCTGGCTTTCCTGCTCTTCCTCCAGCATACCAGACACGCTCCCACCTCAGGGCCTTTGCACGTGCTATCCCTCTGCCTGAAACGTTCTTCCCCAGGTATCTGCATAGTTTGCTCTCACCTCCTTTAGATCTCTCAAATGTCACCTTCTCAAGGAGTCCTTTCTAAACCACTCTATCTAAACTGCCCACTGTAACACACACACACTCACACACACACACACACACACACACACACACACACACACACTCCCCTCTCCCTTCCCTGCTCTGGTTTCTCTGTTTAACTTGCTATGTAGTTGTCTTATTTGTTTGTGACCTGTCATTCTTCACAGGAATGAGGGTGGAATCTGGGTCTGTTTGGTTCACTGCTCCCTCTACAGTGCCCAGAGGACTGCCCGGCCCACAGTCAGTGCTCAGAGAATATTGGAATAAATGAATGGATGGATGACTGAACACAATTCTGACTGTCCCTCATTTAACAGAAACGGGGGCTCTGAAAGGTTAAATCAGTTGTCACAGCTAGCAACGGGCAGAACCAAAATTTGACTTCTGTTCTGCCCGCCCCATGAGCCAAATGACCCTGTCGCAGTGATGGACCTGCTGCCTGGCCAGGGGGAGGGCAGGACCACGCACATAATCATACATGAGTGCGCAAACTATGGTTTCACAGGCGCTGCCGAGGACAGATGCAGATGCTTAGAGATCCTCATTACGGAGCTGACTCAAATATTCAGGGTCTTTCTTAGAGCTCTTTACCTCTTTAGCAAATCAAGGAAAATATATCTCCGCAATAGGCTATCTGTCCATGGTGATTTTAGATTTGGGTTTCAACAAAAGCCCGAACGAATGAAGGGAAAAACATCACGAGGAATGTTTAATCCTCATTGTCGCAAAGCCAACCAGCCACGGTATTCAGGTTTGTTTTTTGTTTTTAAATGGACTTTCAGAAAAACAACAATATCCATTTGTTGCCCTCGCCCTTGCTAACTCCTTCAAAATAAAACGGCCAGAAATAGGACTTGGGAAGCAGCCGCTGGCTTGTGCTGCCTCAAATATGAACAGTAGAAAGTTCATCTGCATATGAACACAATGGCTGGATCCTGGTGGGAGGGTGCGCAAGTGTGTGTGTGTGTGTGCACGCTCAGTCTCACGGGAGTGAAATACTGAATGCTGGTGTAGGAGGCAGGAGGCTCCAAGGCCATGGCACCCACAGCAATTGATTGCAGCACAATAGGTGGGCGCCCCATGCAGCCTGCCTGGCTGTCCTCGGAGAATGCTCACTTGGTGGCTCTGAGGCCTGGCCTCTCACGGTGATGACAGTGAACTTCCCCTTTCTCCAGGCCCTGCTCCAGGCTCTCTGAGCAGCATTTAACTCATTGAATCTTCATTGCAACTCTCGCCAACAGGGACTGCTTCCATCCCCTTTCTACCTGTGGAATAGCGATGGTCAAGCAAAGCTACTTATCTCTAGGCACAAAGCTAGGAAATGGCTGAGCTGGGATTTGAATCGACTGGGGTCCAAAGGTGATGGTCTGACCCTTCAGGACATACTTGCTCATCTCCTGGGGCCTCACCTTAAAAGAAAATCATGTCAGTAGCCCCCTAATTTAAATATTTATTGAGTCCCTACTTGGATGACCCTGAGTTCTAGAAATCCTCCCGTCAACCCTCAGAGGACTGAAAGAACCATTTCGTGGAAATCAGGGCCAGGGGAGTTAGGGAACTTTGATAGGCTTTCAAAGCCTGGAAATTCAAATCATAGAACCATGATTTGAACCCCAAAATATCTCAGTTCAGCATGCGAATGTCTAGATTTACAGCCCTTGCTCTTACACTACCCAGTAGTTTTGTTCCCTTGCCTTTTCCTGGTTCTAACTTGCAATCTAGGTCAAATTATTTACTCTCTGTGTGCCTCAGTTTTCTCATCTGTAAAATGGGGATGATGATGCTACCTGCTTCAAAGGATCATCATAGAACCTTTAGAACAATACCTGACGTGTGGACAGTGTTATTGTTATAGCTGTTGTCATTATCATTATTTGTTATTAGAAATTATTTCTCCTTTTGTCTAATACAGACCTTTTCAGAGAGTCAGTACTATCTCTTTTTCATGTCCACATACCCATCTTTGCTTACTTCCTGCTTCAAACACAAACCTTACCACCTTGTGAGAGCCACCACCTCCATGAAGCCTTCCCTGATTTCTCCAGGTCTCACAGACTTTCCCCCCATCTTCAAGTCACTCCACCCTATTTCGGGAACCTCAACACAGAACCCTGCATTGCTTTGAATATGCCCTGCTTCCAGAGTGTACTGACACATGGATGTGAAAGAAGACAGTCACAAATGACCACATGTTACATGATTCCATTCATATGTAATATCCAGAACAGGGAAATCAATTCAGATCGAAAGTACCTTAGTGGTTGCTTAGGGCTGGGAGGAGAGAGCTAAAGGGTACGAGTTTCTTTTGGAGGTGATAGAAGTATGAAATGACGGTGGTGGTGAATGTACCTGTCTGTGATTATACTAAATCCATGGAAGTGTATACTTTAAATGAACGTATTCTATGGCATGGCATGTAAATCATATCAATAACACTGTGACAGTTATTCAGTGTTGATACTCTGAGAAACAAAATCAGAAGAGAGACTGCTGACCAATGTAAGAACATATTTCCTGACTCTCGGGGAGGTAGATGCTGATGATGCTAATATACACCAAAATGGTGGGTATTGGTTTCTGTCTGCTGCTGTAACAAACGACCGCCAATGTATTGGCTTCTTGCAAGATGAACTTACTATTTACGGCTCTTCAGGTCAGTGGTAGGGAGGCGGTTTCCCTGGGCTACAGCCACGGTGAGCAGGCCGTGTTCCTTCTGGGGGTGCAGGGAAGAACCCACTCACTCGCCTTTTCCCAGCTGCTACTTCACCCGCCCTCCTTTTCTCACAGCCTTTGCACCCTCCGACCTCTGCTTCCATCTTCAACTCTCCTTCCCGACTCTGACCCTCTTCCCTCCCTCTGACAAAGGCCCAGTGATTGGGCCCAGCTGGATAATCCAGGGTAGTCTTCCTCCCCTCGAACTCCTTAACTCAATCACATTTGCAAAGTCCCTTTGCCACGTCTGATGACAGGTTAACAGGTTCTGGGGATGAGGACATGGACCTGTTTGGGAGGCGGGTATTATTCTACCTCCCACAAGGTGTCCGAGTCTTCATTCCTTTACAAAGGAAATGGTCCCTCACCTGCTCGCCTGTCCCCTGGGATATTCTTTACTTGCCCAGACAGTTCCTTGGGGGTCCCCCTGGGCGGGGCTCCTGGTGAGCTCTGTGAGTTCTGGCTCTCTTTGCTTTCACTCCCACTGCCTTCACTGGAATGAGTGAGTGTGGGTGAGTGGCTTGGCTCTCAGGCAAGGCTGGTTGAGTCGTCGCTGTACTGCTTACCTGCAGTATGCCTGGTCGGGGCGGGGGGGGGGGGGGGGGGAGGGGGGGTCCCTCCCCCCGGCCTGAGCCTCTTTATACCACAGTTTCCTCATCATCAAACGAGGATTATAATATTCAGCTCATAAAATTGGTGTGAGGTGTAAGCCATGACCCAGGCCCATGGGAGTGGTATATTAGTTCATAGGCATTATTATGAACATATTTCCCCGAGTCTCACTTTTGTCTCTTTACATTCTATCATAGGAGTTTCCACGCTGTATTGAAAACATTTGTTCTCGTGTCTATCAATACATAATGAGCAAGGTCATCCAAAACCATGGTGGATATTATTCTAGGAACTTGTGCCAAGAGAAGATAGAAAAAGCATTGAAATGCATAATTATACAGTCAACAGGGTATAACCATAGCTCTATGAAAACTGTAATTTGTCAAGTAATAAGGAAGTACTATAAAAATCAAGAAATCACAGAGAGGATAAACTATTTTAATTAAGATATTCTATAATAATCAGTTCCTAAAGATACTAGAAATAAAAATATACCAGTTTTAAATAAAATAAAAAATACATAGCGAGCTCTTCTAAGCAGTGGGTGAGGCTCTTCTCTCTCTGTATCCCCAGGACCTTGCAAAGAGTGGATGGGTGAATAGAAGTGGTGCATCACTGAATGGAAACATAAATGAGTGGATGCAGAGCAGGATAAATGATGGGTAGGAGGTTGTATGTATTGTATGAATGTAGGTAGGTAGGTAGGTAGTTACAGACGCATCTAGGGGGTTCATGGGTGAATGATAATTATATTAGTAGATGTATAAACAGATGAATGGATATTTAAATGGATTAAATTTTTGTATGAATAGTGATATAAATGCATGGGTGAGAGGATGGGTACCTCCGTGGATGTGTGTGTGTTTATACATGTATGTATGAGTGAATTAATGGATGGATGAAAGTTTGGATGATCGAATGAAGGAGTGGATGGACACATGTATGTATGACTGGGTACATGTGCAGATGCGTGGATACAGGTATAAACTGATGAATGGATTGATTAATGATGGAAACACGTGCATGCATAGACAGATGATTGGATAGTTCTATGGAAGATGGATGAGTAGGTCATCATTTAAGCAATCACATTCTGTTACGGAGAACAAGGTTTCCATTCTACATCCTTATCACCAGGGGTCTAATCTCTCCTCTGGACCCAAGCGTGGGGAAAGAATATAATAGCACCATGTACTCTGTGTCCACAGAAGGAGCAGGAGGAGCATGGCCATATGCATATTGATCGGGTGAGGATCAGCGTTACGGCAGAGGTGCTCACTGTAGTCATCTCTCAGTGCCTCCGCAATGTGCTGTCCCAGGGCCGAGTCAGAGCTTGGCCCAGCACCCTCAGCACAGGGATAGGCTAGACGGGAGCCCAGACGCCATCGGTTTCTATGCACATTTCCATGTGGAAGTCAAAACCCCAAGAGGGAAAGGGACTTGCTTGCCCAGGGTCACCCAGCAGAGTGCCAGAGAATGCAGGCCACATCTGCTCCAAGTGCCCCTGGCTCCATTGTCTCACCCAGCCTCCCTGTCCCCAGATGCCTCTCACAGCCCACCTCCTGGAACAACCGCTGTAAAGACCTCTCTCTCTTTGTCTCCAACACCCACGGGTCCCAAGAGCCAACTTGAACTTGTTCCTCTCTTGTGTGACAATGGTTAAGTGCGCCGCCAACACCTGGCGCGGAGCAGTTGGAAGGGTTTAGAGAGAAGGAATGTGCCTTGTGTGGGTAGGTGCTGCTCATGCCCTCTGGGCTTCAGCATGTCATGCTGTCCTCTTGTCTCCTGCTTTTGTAAAGGGAAATCTGTCTTCTCCTTCCCTTTCATTAGTGGAATAAAAGGGAGGGAGACAGACACACAGAGAGTGGGCCCTGGCTGACACAAAGGCACACCACCAAGTTTGTGTTTGCTCATCCCCCAGGCCAAGAGGGCCCTGTTAGCCTTCCTGTAATCTTCAGAGGGGCAGTGATGAACTGGGGGCCCTTCCTGCTCTCTGCTCTCCGGGGGTGTCCCTCCCCACTCCATCCTCCCACCTTTCGAGCTGAGCTGCCCAGGGGGCCTGGTGACTGGAAGTCAGGCAGAGCCCTGCTGAAAGGCTTGGCAAACCAGCCCCTCCTCTCTCTGAATTTCTGAACTTCCCTGTCTTGAGAGAATCCCACCTCCTGTAGGAGGAGCCCTCTCACCTGCTAAGGTCGCCTCCTCTGCTCTCCACAACTACCGCTGCAGGAATCAGAGCTACTGCATCCTGAGAGCTGACCGACCCTGTGCAGTCACGCTACTAACAGTCCTCACAGAAGCTCTGTGAGGAGGATGCCATTGGCAGCCCCATTCGACAGATAGAGAAGCGGAGGCATGAAGGAGGCCGCCCAGCTTAGGCTCTGCTACTACTGTGCTTAATTGCTGCATTATACCAGGTGCCATGCCAGACAATTTATGTGGATTAACTCATTTAATCCTCTTTATGTCCTAACCATGTAGGTACTATCCTAATCCCTATTTATAGAGAAGAGGAGACTGGGGACAGAGAGGTTGCGTCACTTTCCCAAGGACACACAGCTAGTCGATGGTAAAGCCCTATGCTGTCTCCCCATTGACAGTGACTTTATGGAGTTATTTATGACTTGTAAATACTTTATGGAATTATAAAGTCATAACTATTTGGGACTGGAGGAGGTTGTAAGGAGCATTGAGCTGAAATATTATAGGTCAGAAAACAAGACCCAGAGAGGCAGAACAACTCACCAAAAATCAGACAACTGTTAGCGGCAGACTTTCTGGTAGCAATGTAAAATAATAACAATTATTTGATATAATTAATATTTTAAATATTATTTTAGGGATTGCAGTGACCTTGGGAACCTTATGTAATTGCAAACTCTGCAAATCAAATTGCAAAGTCATTAAAATAATAATTGTTAAGAAGACTGCCAGGGGCATTTGAGAACATCATCCCCCTTAAAATAGACACATACAAAACACACACACACACACGCAAACACACACACGCACACACAACACAATACACACAGCTCTCTCTTCCTCTAGGGCTTTGATGTGTGTGTGTGTTTCTTTTTCCCCCTCACATGGTACTCAAAGGGTGGGTGGTCACGGGGGACCTGTGTGCTAGAGGAAATCATGTTTGTTACCTTCTGAGTTCCAGTTTCCTGGGAAAAAGTGTGTCTTGGACAAAGGAGAGGAAAGGTGTGGAGAAAGGGACTTTGGAGCTGATGAAATGGAGGCGGGGGGCAGCACAGAGAAACGAACAGGGTTGATTCCTCCTGGGAAAACTTGTGGGGATTGCACCCCAGTGTTGCAACCAAGGTGGGACGGGTCCTGAAGGTGCTGCACGCTTGCATGCTGGGGCCGGTAGAGATGGGTGGGATGGGCCGAGGGTAAGACACGAGATCCTAGAGACCCTCTGCATGTCACTGATCCTAAGCACATATTTAAGACCCAGAGTCTGACCACATGTCATCTTGGTAATTTTCTGGAACAAAGTTTCTTCGTCTGGGAGAAACTTCAAGGAGGTACAAGGACAAGACATTAAATGACATTAAACCGTGCAGTGAGAAATAGTCCCTTTTCTGGTCCTTTCCATCCCCTTTGATTCTTTCAGGTAGCCAGCCCCAGCTTGGTGCTCTTACTGCTTCACTCCCTCCCACATGGCTAACCTCTTAGAAAGAGAGGTCCCTCCAGCCCAGAGCCCTTTCAGCCTCATCAGATAGAACTTAGCAGCAGTGTTTTGGGTCCTTTGTGTTGATGTCTAAGGTGACTTTCTACTTGGAGCAAAGGACCCTGGGTTTGTAATGAATGTGCCAATACGAAGTCGCCTTTGGAAATAAGTGTATTGGACACAGAGTGACTTTTCATGAAGAACATCAAGTTCTTAGGACAGACAGTATATGATGTTGTAAAAAGTGGGAAGATAAGACAAGAATGACTGATGTTTGGGGAAATATGGTCTAGATGAGAAGTGGACTGAGTGAGACAGGGAAGGGGTAGGGTGCCTTCCTCTGATTCACAGGAAGGTGCCATATGTATTAGCTGTGGCCTGAACATTGGCAGTGGGTAGGAAGTGGTTGAGTGAATAGCAGAATAAGCTTGCTACTAAAGCAAAGAGCCCTAAGACTTCAGTGGCTTTGCCCAAAGGTAATTTTTCTTTCTCTGAAGGTCAGTCAGGTGCTCCTCATTAGTGGGATGTCTTCCATGTGATCAGGTAGGGACCCAGGTTCCTTCTATCTTGTGGCTCCACCTTCCACTAGGGCAGCGGTTCTCAACCTGTGGGTCGCGATCCCTTTGGCGGTCAAACGACCCTTTCACAGGGGTCGCCTAAGACCATCCTGCATATCAGATATTTACATTACAATTCATAACAGTAGCAACATTACAGTTATGAAGTAGCAATGAAAATAATGTTATGGTTGGGTCACAACATGAGGAACTGTATTTAAAGGGCCAGAAGGTTGAGAAGCACTGCACTAGAGCCTTATTCTCCCATTTTGCTGGGAGAGGAGCATCGTGGGTAGTGTGTATGGGCCTGGCCTGGGCCTGTTTCTCACCCTTGGCATATCTCTCTGTTCCCACCGAGCTATGGAAGACCTTCTTTGATACATTTCTTATTTTGACAAAAATAGACATTTACAGATACTGATATTTAGGATTTTCCACGACTAGGACACCAAACTGGGGGGCAGCTCCCATGGTTTACCTTGTCAGCCACAAGTTGAAAGGTATCTTTAGAAATGGCTTCGGGGACGGCACATCTGACCTCCAGTCTTCCTTCTGCCACTTGCTAGCTGTGCGACCTTGGGCAAACCACTGCACCTCTCTGAGCTGCAGCTTCCTCCAGAGCATCATAGGGCACTGGACAGAGCCAGCATCACGCCTGGCATACGGTCGGCACCTGAGGAGGACTGCCTGCGCCTCTCCTCCCAGGGGCAGGTTAGGGTCCTGCCCCCCTGCTGTCCATCAGGAAGAGCAGTGGGAGATGAGCCGCAGACAAGCACGCTGGCTGGCAGGACACTCCTGGCTGCTGACCTCACTGGGGCCATGGCTTGTTTGCCTTGGAAGGTGTGCTGATGGCTCCAAGGCAGTTTGTTTAACCGAAGGCCTTTGAGGCTGGGGCGAGGGCTGGGGAGACCGGAGGCTCCCAGGCAGGTCAAAGGGGCTTGACAGACAGGCTGGGACGAAGCCTGTGATGCATTGATCCAAAGTGGAGTGACTGGTTAATCTCTGTTGCTTTTGGAAAGATGGCCCTGCTGTCTGTCACCTGTAGAGACAAAGGCGGCGGGGCCTTTCCATTCCTGGGTGATGCCTGAGCATTGAAACACCCTGGGCAGCAGGCAGGGTGTTCATGAAGGTGGCAGTTGGAGGTAGTGGTTTTGTAGAATCCCTTTCTTTTAGATGTGGGACAACAGATGCTGGGAATGGGCTTCACAGGGCACATCTGGCCCCATAGGCATGTCACCTCTACCTTCTTAGTCATCGCCCTCCTTAATTGCTCTCTGGTGGACTCCATGGTGCACTAAACACCGAGGTCTGGAAGCAGTCGCCCTGGGGTTCGCACTTGGCACATCCCTGGTAAGCCGTGTGCAAATTGAATGATAATGTTGAAGGCATCCAAAGAGCTTTTCAAAAGGAGTCTGATGGGGGAACTCTTTAATAACTGATGAATTATTTTGCTAAGAAAGCATCTTTATAATTTGTTACTCATGTAGATTTGGCTGTTGGTCACCATCCATCTATCCATCCACCCTTTCACACATTCTCTTATTCATGCATGCCCTCCTTTAGTGATTCACCCTCACCCATTGATTTATTCCTTTAATCACCCATCCAGTCATTTCTCCATATTTTTATATATCCATCTACCTATCTGTATACCAGTCTTTCTATTCATGCATTCAGCCAGTCATGCATTTATCTATCCATCCATCCATTCATTTATCCATCCATATATACAACCATCCATCCATCCATTCATACATCCAGCCATCCATCTATTAAACCATCCATTCATCCATCCATATATTCATCCATCCATCCAACCAACCAACCATCCATCCATCCATCCATCCATCCATCCATCCATCCATCAATCTATTTAACCATCCAACCACCTACTCAACATCCAGTCAGCATCACTCAGTCATTCACTCCCTTTCTCCTCCATCCTTTAATTAACTACACCGTCAGTAGGCTGAGGGCTTGCTCTTCCTCTAGTCTCATTCCAGGAACTGGGAACATGAGGCCCACGCTTTTCAGAAGCACACGATCTCACAGCAGAAACCAACATGTAACTAGATGATTACCACCCAAAAGGGCAGGTAAAAATCAGGGTTTCTTAAGGTGAAGCATAGCTTTATGCCAAATGCCAGCTGAGCCCCCCTACCCATTCCCTGAGTATCCCACAGCAAGGCCCTTTCCTGCTAAGTGGAGGAGGACAGAGCACGTGACACAGAAACAATGTCCAGTTAGCCCTTCCCTTTGCAAAATCGTGCGCCCCTTTTGCAACCTCTGCCGGGTTTTTGATTATTTTCTCTTTCTTGAAATCTCACTTTTAGAAATCAGCTGGGAAACAGCCTGAATATCCATCTACAAAGAACAGTTTAAATACATTAGTTCCGTTTCAACAATGGGCCCCTCTACCAAACACAAGGTAGATGTGTATGGGCTCATTCGGGAAAGAGTTCAGGAGATATTTTTAAATACAGAAAATTAAGCTGCCAAGTGGCATGTCTGCATAGGCATTCCGTGGAGGTGACGTGAGATGACACAGATGTGACCACATCTCTCCCTTATTTACAAAAATCCTTGCTTTGTTTGGGGGCTGCACAGAGAACTTTCTAGTAGAACCAGGGTCTGCCTTTCTTCACCATGGCATCCCCCGACCCGAGAGCGGTGCTTGGCTTGGGAGGCGCTCAGTAAATATTTGCTGAACGAATAAATGGACGCATGATAAACAACAAACTGTCTTTCTTCCCCTTGGCGTGCAGGATTAAAGGTTTTGGTGGGCCCTTTTAGTTGCTATTTCATTATACAAAATACAGGAATGTTTTACTGCACAACTTCTAACATATAAAAACAAAGTTTAAAAAAAATATATAAAAATCCCACAAAGCCGCCAGCCTCCCCGGTCTCCGGGAAGGGATTACACAGTTGGGGTGACATGTCTCTGTTTATCCAAACTGTTTCATGTCCAATTAGGGAAGGAGACCTTCTGTGTGTCTCCCTGCCCCTCTCCCACGGGGGATGCCAGGCCTGGCTGAGAGAGCAAACAACACCGTGTGTGTGTGTGTGTGTGTGTGTGTGTGTGTGTGTGTGTGTGTGTGTGTGTTTGTGTGTTTTCTGGCCCCGGACCCCCTGCTCCTGCTTTCCAGAAAACGCTGTGTGTGTGTGTGTGTGTGTGTGTGTGTGTGTGTGTGTGTGTGTGTTCCGGCCCCGGACCCCCTTTCTGGGGTAGGAGCCTACATTAGGGAGCTGTTGACAGTCCCTGCGCCTGACCTCGTGCACAATGCCAGGGACAGCTCAGCAGCTTAGAGAAAGGAAGAAAACAAACAGAAAAGTCGGCTGAGTCTGTTTGTACTCAGGAAACTCAAAGAGGTGTTTGACAGTCAGCAAATGCCAGCTTGGCTGTTGTTTTTAACCTATAACTCAGGAGGTGGGAGGCCAGGGCAGGGGTATGGGTGGGAGGGAGGAGGGAGATCAAGGGAGAAATGTGAAGAAAGGAAGGGTATTGGTGGGGTGGGGAATGATTTGGGACCTACCATGTGAGCTCTTAGGTGTGAACCACTGGGTCTCAATCCTTTACTCTTTCATCCATTCATTCATTCCCTTTATTTAGGCCTTGTTCCTTCCCTCCTTCTTTCTTTCCCCTCCCTCCTTAACCGCTCTCCCTCTCATCTTCCTTCCTTTTCTCACTTTATAACTACTTACTGTGTGTCTTCTATGTACCAAGCACTGTTCTGGGTGCTGAAGAACATGGTAGTAAGTGAATCAATTAAAGATCGAACTCATGGTATATTTGCAGCAGTCCCATTTTAGAGATGAGCAAACTGAGGAGCAGAGAAAGGACATAACGTGCCTATGAGAGGCCCCATGTGTACCTGATAGTGGCACACTATTTCATGCTACATGCCTTTGTCAGGCTGCGTCCTCTGCTTGGGGCACCCTCTCCCCCACCCACCCTGTCAAACAGGCACAAACGTCTCCATTTCCTTCAAGGCTCAACTCGAGTCTTGCCTTTTCTATGGATCCTTTTAAGTTCGCTCTAAGGAGAATTGGTGATTCTTCTTTGGCGTCCCCAAAGCACACTTTTCTTCTTTACCTTTCCTTTTAGCCATGTAATAATTCAGGCAAACAGAAAAAAAAAACTGCGAACAAATACTGCAAACATCTGTGACTATGCATGTTTATAGCTACTCTCTATACCTCTTTCTTTTGAATTCTGAATTGCCTGAAAATTGAGCTACTTATGAAAGGTATTAGAATGTGGTTAATGTATGGATTCATGGGTTGGAGAAAATAATTTCACATTTAGGTTGTCACTTCTTCCAATGCTATATGACAACATATTCCAGTCAACTGGTGGGAAAGTGGAGGAAAAACCCACCACTGTCAAAACACTGCCATCACCACCACTAACAGCACCACTACCACCAACAATAATAGCAATACCATCACCACCAAAAATACGTCACCATCACCAACACCACCAGCACCAACAACTACAACAATAATTGCAACACCATCACCACCAACCATAATAGCAATACCATCACCACCAAAAATACATCACCATAACCACCACCAACAACTACAACAATAATTGCAACACCATCACCACCAACCATAATAGCAATACCATCACCACCAAAAATACATCACCATCACTACCAACAGCATCACCATCACCACCACCACCAGCACCAATAACTACAACAATAATTACAACACCATCACCACCAACTATAGCATCACTACTACCATCACCACCACCATCAACACCACCTACAATGATAATTGCAACAGCATCACTGCCAATACCACCACCACTACCACTCCCACCAACAATAGCAATACCATCATTACCAAAAATACATCATCATCATCAACTGCAACAATAATTGCAACACCATCACCACCACCAATAGCATCACTGCTACCAACAACAACACCACCTACAATGATATTGCAACAACATCACCACCAATACCATCACCACCACTACCACCAATAGCATCACTACCACCACCACCACCACCACCACCACCACCTACAATGATAATTGCAACAGCATCACTGCCAATACCACCACCACTACCACCACCACCACCAATAGCAATACCATCATTACCAAAAATACATCATCATCACCAACACCAACAACTGTAACAATAATTGTAACACTATCACCACCAGCAATGTCAGCCCATCACCACCACCAATATCATCAACACCTTTGCCAGTACCACCCGCATCACCATCATTAACAGCAGTAATACCAACAATAGTTACAACAAAAGAAACCAGAAAAATCTCACTTTTTTTTTCTGACGATAAACCTGAACTAGACACAAGACACTGTGCCAGTGGGTAGGGAAACGAGGGTGAGTAGAAAGTAGTCTCTGACCTCAGGGGTCTCATCATCGAGTGCATGGAGCTAAAACAGGTGCGCGGAGAGGGGCAAGGAACTGGTAGTCTCCACATGGAAAGACAGTGTACACCTGACCACTTCGGTAGAGGAGGGGAAGGACCCTAACGGGGAGTCAAATTTCCCCTTGACCAGGAAGAGCAAATGGAATGTTCCTGCCCTATTTCCCCAGACGTTCATAATCCACCTGAGCAGACTTCACAGCCGAACTTGAATGGGCCTTAGAATCCATTTCAATGCAGAACTATTACTAGCCCAACCAGGTTCAGTGCACTGCCATTGCCTCTTAAGACAAACCCTATTGCCTGCCCTAAACCAGAGGGCAAGTGCCTTTGGTCACTTGTTAACTATTACTTCCTGTGTCTGGGCCATGGGCCTGACTCAGGAATGGCTTTGAGTATCATTGAATGAATGGATGAATGAATGGGGAAGAGGAAAGCAATCCCATGGAAAGAACACCCTGGGAAGAAGCCTGGAGGCAGCAAGTTGCGGTGTGTGTCCTGGGAGCAGCACATGGGCTGTGACTGAATGGAGAGGGAGCAGAGATCCTATTTGGAGACCCCTGAATGCAACCGCTGAGGCTGTGGAGCAGGAAACAGCACAATGCCAGTTGTTCATATGACCTGAATGGAGGGGCATTGCCATCTTATGGGTAAGGAGACCGAGTCATGGAGGAAAAGAACTCTCCCAGTGTCACGCATACAGTAATGAATATCTGAATCGGTTAAATCTACTTCTGAAGGAAATTGGGGAAATATGCCCCCTTTGTCTCACAACATTCTAGCTAAAATTTCTCCATTTCCGGTTAGAACCAAAGGATTCGTTCCCTTCTTTCTGCAGCAGTGGGGGGCAAGAAACTCATCTTTTATGAGGCTGCCGGCAGCTGTTTTCCACCCGCCCAGCTGTCCTTTCCTGAAATAGGATAGGGAAGGAATTAGACATTTTCACAGATACCAGGGAAGTAGCCCTGGGGTCAGAGATGTGAGTTTGAATCCCAGCTCATCCATCATACCCTGTTTGGGAAGCCCTAGCAACCAACCCCCCACGCAGCCTCAGCTCCTCATCCGTAACTGAAACCACTCTCTTCTCCATCCCTGGCTCATGTGGTCACGGTGAAGATCGGTGAGTTGTCTGCAGGCATGAAGGCACCTTGCAATGTGCACCTATACAGAGCCTACAGCATGTGTGTCCTTTGTGACAGGTACCGTATATAACAACATGTTTACATCTGGAATTATTACTGTTATTTCGTACCACCCTGCACTCAATTGGTAACTAGCTGACTTGGAGCCACCTGAAGCACGCTTCCAGTCCCCTCACCTCACCCGTCCTTGACTCCAGCCACCACTTGGTGTCTAGTTCTACGCAGGGTCTGACGCATTTCACGCAGGTGTAATGTGCAGGACCTCATCCCGGGCCAGCCAGCTCTGTGTACCTGTCGCTTCTGGCCCCAGGATTTTTTCTTTGGATGTCACAGTATGGGACCCAGTAGACCAACTCATCACCCAACCTGTCAGCCTGGAAATGGTGGGAATCCAACCCCTGTGAGGGCAGTCCTTTGTGAGGTGGGGGATGCGAGCATGAGATGAAGCCTTCCACTTCCTCCTCGCAGACAAGCGGGCCTGGGGTTCATTGTATGTCCTGCAGCCTCGTGGTGGCCCACTCCATGGAAACCCAATCTTCTACTGGCTCTTTCCTTCCCGCTCCACTCCTCCACCCCTCTCGTGCTCCCACTGGGCCGTCCAGGTGTTAACACACACACCTTTGTCTCAGTCTCTGTTTTCCAGGGAATGTGGGCTTCAATAGTGTTGAATATAGAGTTTGAAACTTTATCTCCCCTGCCCCTCATCCTGTATCCCCCTCTAAAGGGCCCCGCACAGTGTCTGGCACATAATGAGCGTTCAAGAAATACTTAGTGAACTTCACGCGTGAATACAGTGGCGAGATCCTTGTGTCTCAAGAAGATCGTACAGACAAGTTGGATTGATGGCCCTCAGTAGCCAAGTAGAGTGATTATGGATAAGGAATCTGGAACTGAGCAGCAGGATTCAGATGTCAGCCCTGCCCCATATTAGCTGTGTGGCCCCAAGTAAGTTATGTGGCCTCTCTATGCCTCAGGTTCCTTATCTGTGAAATGGGTGAAAGAGCATGTCACACATCATTCCTAACTCATCCTCATGGTAGATAGCAATTGTGAGAGCACTTTACAAGGTATAAGCAGTTCTAGAAATGGAAAGGACTTTCCCCCCTTTATTATTTATTGGTAGTGGATTATTCCATCGCGGAAGCATCTCAGGTGGCTGAAGAAAGTCTTCCACTCTGGGAAGATGGGAATTCATCCATCATTTCTGAAAAGCGATCTCCCTGGCTGACCACAGTGTGAGCGCCGCTGGGGTGCAAACCCCTCGCCATGGGAGGGGAAACCAGGTCCTGCAGTCCTGAAAGGCGAGCTGGCGCCATGTTCTGCATGTGGCTTAAGCCCATTAGCCTGATGGAACGGGATTTTTTTTTAAAGGTCATGCTTCTTTCACCCCTCAGCCTAGTTCAACACCTCTGGCCAAGAGCTGGAGCGTTGTGAGCTGCCAGAGAGTTCCGGGTATTTCCCATAATGCCTCTGGGCTGACACATAGGAGGCGCTTCTTTTTACCTGTCTGCAGAGTAGAGGTGGTCGGGCTCCTCCTTTGATAACATAGCATCTTAGCTCATACAAAACCCCTCCCTCACTTCCCTGCACTGTATTGTATCCTGGACATTGTAATTTCTCCCTTTCCCACTAAAGGCATTCACTTTCATGTCTAAAATATGCCCTTAAATATTTTTTCTTTAAAAACATACAGTAATTTTTTGTGCATGCTCTTGTTTTACACAAAAGTCAATGAGTACAAATCTGATTTTGTTACTTTTTTTTTTTTGCTAACACCATGTTTTTAAAACCCACCTGTTGCAGTATGACTTTATTAAAATATATGTGGATCTTGTTTGTGTGGATTTGTTTCTGACTAATGCATAGGACCCCATAGTGCACGCTCCCCACACTTTCTGTATCGTTCCCCTAGAGATGGACACCGAGGTTGTTTTCTTTTTCTTTTCTTATTTTTATTTTTATTTATTTCAGAGAGGAAGGGAGAGGGAGAGAGAGAAACATCAATGATTAGAGACAATCATTGATCGGCTGCTTCCTTCACGCCCCACACAGGATTGAACCCACAACCCAGGCATGTGGCCTGACTGCGAATCGAACCGTAACCTCCTGGTTCATAGATTGATGCTCAACCACTGAGCCACGCCGGCTGGGCACCTAGGTTGTTTTCAGTTCCTCGCCACCACAACCAGCACAAGAGAGATCTGTGCAGGGCTTTTCCTGGAGATAGAGGATTGGGTCCTAAGATACATCTTACTTAAATCAAGAGAGATTCTATTCAGTCATGTTGATAATGATGCCCAAGCCACTAGGTGAGCAACTCTGTCCAAGCCCCTTCTCTCTGTGGGCATACGGGGGAGGATGTAGGTGTATAACCTTGAGGCAGATTTTATGCTTGTATTGTTATTTATTAATTATTGTATTATTTATTTGTACAAGGTAAACCTCCTTTTGTCCCCCCATTTGTCTTTTCATTTGTATAAAGAGGGGATTTGGATGAGAAAATCTCTAGCGGGCCTCCCTGCATTTAGATTCCACCACTCATTTTCGAGCAGCTGTGTTTATCAAACAGAGGGAAGCAAATACGGTAGCCCATCGTCCAAATATTTGGAAGTAGCCAGTTGTTCAGCAACTTGTAGACACCGCCTAGGAGGCTTTGTCAGTGTTCATAGGCGGCTTCTTAGGGGTATTTGCATTCTTTTAGATTCCCAAGAATTCCTCTCCTCTTTCTCTTAGAGAGCTAATGCAGATTCGGGCCTGAGGGGTCCTGCAGCCCCTTAGGACTGTGGGTTTCAGTTCTGTTCAACTTTGGATTGGCATCTACCTATCTACCTACCTACCTATCGCTCTATCTACCCATCACCTATCCACCTATCATAGATATACATATATCTCATCTACCTACCTGCCTTCCTTCCTACCTACCTGCCTATCACCTATCCACCTATCATATCTATCGTCTACCTACCTGCCTACCTACCTATCATCTATCTACTTATCATACCTATCTATCATCTATTTTCCTTCCTTCCTTCCTTCCTTCCTTCCTTCCTTCCTTCCTTCCTTCCCATCCTTCCTCCTTCCCTCCTTCCCTCCCTCCCTCCTTCCTTCCTATCATCTATCTACCTATCATATATAGCTATCATCTGTCTACCTACCTACCTATTGTCTACGTACATTGTATGTATGTATATATATATGTACTTATCTATCTAGCTAGATTAAATAATTTCTCCCAGATCATGTAACTAACAAGTGGCTAAACTTGAACTTGAACTCTGGTCTCTCCAACCCACACAATGGGTATTGATAAAATGACCCTCTGGACATTGTGGTTGAAGAGATGGCATTTGTTGCCGGTTGCCTGTGAGGATATTGGCCATGACCCTTGATCAGAGAAGTTTCCATCCTTTACTCCCGCTTTCCTACTTCCTATTTGGAAACTGACCACATTTTGCCACAGATGGGGGCAGGGACGAAGCAGCCTAGAGAAACCCAAGAGAAAGGGAGCTTCAGGTCTCTGTCCCTGGGAAGGAAATGTCTTTCTAAAAGGGTAATGCCAAGATATACAATTTCTCCAAATGCTGAGAGCCCCCCAAAGTGGAGGTAGTCCCAGAATCTGAGGGGGCCACATGCTTTGGTCTGAGTGGGTCCGGAAATAGATGGGAGACCCTTAGGCCTCTTCTCCTGGCCCACCCCTGGCCTTAAATCCATAACTTAAGTGAGCATAACCATAAAGCCACTAATAAAAACATCTCCACCAGCTCTATTTACCCAGCTGTGGATCTCAGCATCCGCCGCTGACATTTTTAATACTCTCATTTCTCTGTCTTCCAACAGGATTCATGTGAAGCAGCCCAAGGGAAGGGTGTCGCTGAGGAGACAAAACCCAGGCGCCCCAGGCCTCGGATGGAGGGGACCGAAGCATGCTGGGAACACACTCCCACCTGAGGAGCACAAAGGACCCCCGGGAGCCGAGGAAGCTGGCCCGAGGCCAACCGGAGGTACCAGAGGGGCTGGGCCTGAGAGGGAGGTCCGCTGGAGGGGGGGCGGGGGGCTTCACTGTGATCCGATGCTCAGGCGCCCAGTGCCGCGTGGGTTGCAGGGAGGGCGTTGTCCATGGAACCAGGTGGTGGTGATGATGGGGCCTTCTGATTTTTTTAAAACCTTTTTAGGAATTAGACTGTGTCTATAGAAAAAAAGTACACCCACAAAACTCAAATGAACAGCTCAATAAAATCACAAGGTAAACACCCATCCCTCTGCACCCCGGGCAAGGAATAGAGCATTGCCTGCCCCCCAAGAAGTCTCCCTCTGGGCCTGCCAATAATTATGTCTCATCCCTTCTCCCAAAGTCCCCCTGACCTTCACTTTTAAAATCAAAGGTGAGTTTTGTCTGTGTGTGGACTTGATATAAATGAAATCAGTCTCTCGTCGTCGTTGGTTTCTCTGACTCAAAACTGTGAGCTCCGTCTCCCGGCTGCCTGTGAGGCTGTGGTTTATTGTTGAATTTCGTTCCGTTGTCTGACTCTATCACGATTGATTGATTGATTGATGGTATCATCGATGGGCATTTGGGTTTGGTTTATTGGGACTAGTGTTGCCATGAATATTCTTCGCCGTCTCTTGGTACATTCATTTCTGCCGGGTACATACTAGAAACTGTAACATTCCTACAAGGAAATGCATGAAAAAAGCTTCTTGCTATTGACCTTGTCAATGCTTTCTTGGAGGTAATGCCCAAAGCACAGACCACACCAGGGAAAGTAGGGGGTGGGGAGAGGACAACAACCCAGAAAACTTCTGCACAGCGCAGGAGACCATCAGCAACCTGAAGGCAGGCGACAGAATGGAAGAAAATATTTGCAAGCCACCTATCTCATGAAAGGTTAACAGCTAGAATATATGGGGAACTTCTCCAACTCAATAGCAATAAAATAGACAACTCGATTAAAAAATGGGCAAAGGAGCTGAATAGACATTTTTCCAAACGAGATACAAATAAGTGGCCAACAGCTATATGAAAAGGTGCTCAACATCACTAAACATCAGGGAAATGCAAATCAAAGCCACAATGAGACGTCCCCTCACCCCTGCTAGGATGGTTATTATAAACAAACAGAGATAAGTGTGAGGCTGTGGAGAAAATGGAAGCCTTGTGTACTGTTGGTGGGAATGTAAATTGGCGCAGCCGCTATGGAAAATAGTATGGAGGTTCCTCAAAAAATTAAAAATAGAGCTGCCATAGGCTCCAGCAATCCCACTTCTGGGTAAATATCCAAAGGGAATAAAAACAGTACCTTGAAGAGATACCTGCCCTCCCACGTTCATTGCAGCCTCATTCATGATAGCCAAGATGTGGAAGCAACTTAAATGTCTCTCAGTGGGTGAGTGGATAGAGAAAATGTGATATGTACATGCAGTGGAATATTGTTCAGCCTTTAAAAAGAAGGGTATCCTGCCATTGGTGACAACATGGATGGGCCAGGAGGATACTGTGCTAAGCAAAATCAGCCAGACACAGAAGGACAAATACCACTTAAATCAGAATTTCAAAATAGTCAAACTCATAGAAGCAGTGAGTAGAAAGGTGGTTACCAGGGGCCAGAGGGAAGGGAGAGCAGGGATGTGTTGGTCACAAGGAGCACAGTTTCAATTGGGCAAGTTGAATAAATCCTGAAGACCTACAGTGTAGTGCCTACAGTTAACAACACTATGTTGTGTACTTAAACTTTTGCTAAGAGGATAGATCTTGTGTTAAATATTCTTACCTAGATAAATACAGGTATAGGTACAGGTACAGGTACAGATACAGGTATAGGTACAGGTACAGGTACAGGTATAGGTATAGGTATAGGTAGGATGGGAGGGAATAAAAAGAAGATATATGATTTCTGGTTAAAAATCAATGTAATGACAATGAGCATAATTTTATATATAATCTAATAAAATCAATGGTTGAATTATCTTACATGCTAATTTAGTTAGAACAGATCATCTTTATTATGCATGTAGAGTAAGTTTCTCCTGTTTGAAGCTATCCAGTTGTGGTAATTTGTTTGAGCAGCCATAGGAAGCTGATACAGACGTGCCTCCAGGTTAGCGATCACACAGTGGGCAGATGTCCTGTGTGTCAGGCTGTCCGCCACTGAGGCTGAAGACTGCCGCTTTAGCAGGCCACACATGTGGGGCTGTGGCCAGCAGCAAGAAAGCCTGGCTTGCTATCACTGACCCCAGTCCTCACCACACTTCTGTACACCAGTCACACTCATCATTCGGATGTTGCTTTTGTGCTTCATTGAAAACTACACAAAATACTTAGAGTCTCCATCTCCCTGCCTTACTCCTGAGGTCTCTTGGAAGCTCAGGCCCCCAAAGGGGAGTTTTCTGGAGAACCCCCTAAAGCACACGCCAGGCTGGCTTTGTGCCTGTCCTCTGTGCTTCCACAGCCTCCGGTGGTTCTGCGAGAGGCTGTCACCTTGGGACTGTTAGCACTGTCTTTTCGAGTTCAGAGCGAGCTCTTTCTCAAGGAGGGGATGATGTTCTGGGTCCAGGCCCTGGAGCCCGAAACCATGACTGCTTCAGAGGCCCGGTCAGTACCTAATGAGTCACCTCCGGTGCGGCAGGGACTTGAACCCCGGCCGACCTCTGCGGATCTCTGTGGCGTGAGGACTTAAGAAAAACCACAGTGATAAGATGCTTGCCTGGAAGCCCTCCAGGTATGGGGAGCACACGTCCTTATTCCACAGAGGTGAGCTCGGGGATTCACAGCGAGTGAGGAGTGTTCGGTTATCAGTCATAGGAGAGGAAACAATTCCTTTTTTTTTTTTTTTTTGACATTTTCTATCTGGTCTTTGGGAATGTGAGTAAATAGCTATTTACCGGAGCTGCTATTTCTGTCTTAGAAAAACAAGTCAGTCCTGAGCCTGAAGGTGTATTTTTCCTCCTTCCATCCCTGGAGGCCCAGCTCTGAGGAGAGTTGTTAGGGAGCTGTCCCTGGGTGGTCTTTCACCCACTGTTAGTTCTGGCCTTGGCTTTCAGCAGGCAGGTCGGCCGCAGAGAAGCACAGACTGCAGGCGGGCGGGCTTATGCTCAGCAAGGAGCTGAGCAGAGAGGAAGGGAGCAGTGAACTTGAGCGCTGGTGGGTCAGGACTTGCATGTGCACCGATAAGGAAGGGACCGTCAAGATTTACTTGCGACTACCACCATCTTCCTCTATGCCACCTCATCTAATCCTCTCAACAGCTCGGTGAGGTCGCCACTGATGCTGCCTTGAGAGACAATGGAACTGAGGCACAGAGAGGTTGGGTCACCAGTACAAAGTCACACAGCTCAGTCAGTGGTGGATCTGGGGTTTGAACCCCAAACTGGGGCTCTTGAGCACCAGGCTGAAGTTGCCCCATCAGTATCTGCTTTGTGCTTGCCCATCTCTTCCCCTCATTCTTGCAGGAACCTCTTTGGGACCTCAGGCCAAGTTCATTCTTCCTACAATGTGGAACCTGGGAGAGTTCATTCCCCAGAAAGGAACCACACACTGGGTTAGTCCCCCCCTCCCTTAAAGTCGTCCTATCCTAGGCCTCGTGTTTCAGGCTTGACCTCGCTCATGCCACACCGCCTCACTTGATCCACCAAGGTGCTCTCAAGGTGAACTCAGCCCTCCTCAGCATGATGAGTTTTCCGAAAGCCTCTTAGGGTGAAATTGCTACTTGCATTCTCTACTCAGGGCCTCTGTGAACCCTGCAGGAGCGTGACTCATTGATGAAGCTATTTCCTACACAGACAATATGTAAACCAATAGGTGTGCCCATGTTTGGTCTGTGGGCTATCATTTGCTGACCCTGGTTCTAGAATAATCCTTGGCACTTCCCAGCCACTTGATAAAAAATATATTGAATGAATGAATGAATTGCCACTGCCAAAATGAACTCCTATCTCTGAAGTTTAAATTCTTAGCACAGAATGAGAACTCAACATCTGTTCTGATAGACACATTAATAACTTATGAGAGCATACATGTGTTCACGCATGGGTAGAGAATGAAGTGAATGAATGTATGAATAAATGCTCTGCATTCTGGATCGTGTAATGTCTTTCTCATAATAGTACCCACATGTGTTCTCATGAATTGTACTTTGTTCCAGTTATCTTGGCTGTGTAACAAAGTATCCTAAGACTCTTTGGCAAAAAAGATACCCATTTTATTATGGAACAGATTCAGTGAGTCAGGACTGGGACAGAGGATAGTGAAGATAGCATGTCTCTGCTCTGAGGCCCGGGGAAGAGTTAATGGCCAGGAGTGACTCTATAGCTGGCACTTGAAGTGCCTTCACTCAGCACCTATCTGTGGCCTCCCCACGTGGCCTGGGCTTCCTCACAGTATGGCGCTCAGGGCGCATTAGACCTCTTACATGGAGTTCCATGGTTCTAACATGAGTATCCCACGGAACAAGATGGAAGCTGTATTGCTTCTTATGACCTAACCTTGCAGATCCAAGAGTTTCACTTCTGCTGTTCTCTATTGGACTCCGTTGGTCAAAAATGGTCACAGTTCACCAAGTTGCAAGTGTTGGGGGAGAGCACAGACATCCCCACTTCTGGACGGGAGGGTGGCAAGATCACACAGTAGAGAAGCATGTGGGATGGGAGACATTGCCCGAGTCATCTTCGGAAAGGGTCACCTACCACAGCTTAACCCAAAGAAGTTGGTCTATGGGGAGTTTCTAGCTTTGGAAAAAGATATTACTCAGCACTCCTGAAATCAAAGTCTTAAGCGTACCTGCTGGAGACCCTCTCTGTACCTCAGCTCTGTCCACTGAGATTATTCCACCTAAATTCATAAGTGAGTATAAGACACATCAGGTAGAATAATGGCTCCACAAAGATCTCCCCATCCTAACCCCTGAAATGTGTGCCATGTTACCTCACATAGCCAAAGGGCCTTTGTCCAAGCGATTATCTTAAGATAGGGAGATTCAGAGTCAGAGAAGGACATGTGACCACGGAAGCAGATTTGACGATCAACTACACAGTTGGCTTTGAAGATGGAGGAAGGGGCCACAAGCCAAGGGATGTGGGCGGCCTCCAGAAGCTGGAAAAGACAGAAAATGGGTTCTCCTCTAGAGCCTCCAGGAGGAACCCAGTTCTTCTGACACCCCGAGTCTAGTCCAGTGAACCCATTTCAGACTTCTGACTTCCAGAGCTGTAGAGTGGTAACATTGAATTGTTTTACGCCAGCGTGTTCGTGGCAGCTTGTTACAGCAACCAGAAGAGAACTGATCCCGAAGAGCCCAGCTCTCTGGCTGGCTTTGATTCAGACTTTCTCCACCCTGGTGCCCTCAGATCTTGGGGGACTGTAGACTGATTGCAAACTGGAGTCTATCTCCGGGGTGGTCTGAACCTGGAAACTGGTTACGATGAGTTCTAAAGCTTCACCCCAAATACTCTTGACACGCAGGAAACAATGTGAACAATGAGAAAATACCCATCAGGGACCTCCGGGTTTCTCCCAGGGCTTTGTCCTAGAACTGCTTCAGAGCCTCCTCACTCAGGCCGAGTCCCCAGGCCAGCGCGGCAGCCACCTGGGGGAGCCAATGGGGTGCGGAGCAGAGCCTCAGGGCTGCCTCACACCTGCAGTCAGACCTGCATTGTAACAAGATCTGCCACAGGTTCGTGCGCGTGTTCAGGTTGGAGGTGCGTTTATAGAGATCGGCTTATTTCTCCAGAAGTCCGCAGAGGGAGTGTGAGAATGGCTGTTTCCTTTTTAGAGTAAAAGAGCAGGGCCCCGGCTGTGAGCAAGCGTGTAGCAACAGCAGGAATGTCCCCAGCTACTGATGCTGGGGGTCGGATTCCTGACGCACATGGCGTTTGTCAGCGTCACTTGATGCTGTTTCCAGGCCGAGCAGAACCCAGAGAGACACCTGCGAGTTTTCTCCAGCAGATACGTGCAGCGAGAAGTTCACGATGTTCTCGGAACGGGGCCAGAGGTCTCACCCAGCTGAGGAGCCAGGCCCCCTTGCAGGGCAGATGCACAAAAAAACACTCATGCTTCCTTCGGAAGGAAGACATCATTAATGTCTGGCCTGGGTTGCCTGGGTGCCCTGCACTCTCAGAAGCTGTTGTGTGAGTGTGTGAAAGTCATGCCACGGGCTGTTTCCATTTCAATCCTCCACACAAAGCCAGACCAACGCCAGGCTTCTGAGCCTGCATGCCCAGGAATACACAGCCAGGGCAGCAGAGCTGAGCTTTGAGGGGGGTGAAGAGAGAGAGAGAGAGAGAGAGAGAGAGAGAGAGAGAGAGAGAGAGAGAGGGGCAGGCGCGCCAAGACGCCTCAGACCAGCGCACTTGGCCTATAATCTCCTGAGAGTCTGCTTTGATGGGGGCACAGTGAGCCTCCCTTTCAGAAAGGAGTTCAGGCTGAGAAAGTGAGGGAGGAGGAGCACGTCTGCGAACGGGAGAGGAAAGCTGGACACTGAGAAGGTGCCAGCATCCAGGCAAGGGGGATAGTTCCCTTGTTCGGGGAGGGAAATTGCTCTTGTTCTCCGTCCTCCCGTCTCCATCCCTGTCATGCAGTGAAGCAGGGGATGAGGATACCGAGAACGTAGAACTGCGGGTAGCGTCTCTGTGAAGAAGATGTGGGACATTGGAGGGTGGGAGTTTCCCGCTGGGTCCCCTGTAACTGGGTTCACACCTATTTAGGGACCGTTATTCCGCATGGTCTGTAGTTACTCAAAGGAATGGGGAAGGGTGGTTTGACTTTGAATTATTTAAAGTAATAGGTTATTTTAAACACTATGCTGCTAACAATCAATATAGGATTTTAGCTAACCGATGATGCAGCCAACCCAAACCAATTTACCACAAAGCCTGGCGTGTAAATATACACACTCTTCACTATGCCAGGATTATAAATAAGTTCAAAGACACAGATGAATGGCAGGCAGACCCCAAGACCCTCTCTGTCAGCTGCTGTGCTGAGTTAGGCCCATTTTCTCCCATAATCCTCACCACATTCTTCCAATGTGTGGGCTCTTTTATCCCAGTTTTACTGATGAACTGAACTGAAATGAGCCAAAGCTCATATCCTCGGGTTCACAAAGGCCAGGGAGCAGGAAGCTGGGATTTGAAGTCACAACTTGGGCCTCCTTATTTCTATAGTTTCTCTGCTGATTTCCCACGACAAATCCTTGGTGCAGTACTGTCGGCCCATCATACAGTAAAGAAACAGGATCCTTGATGGAGGCACCCAGCTTTTAAACAGCAGAGTTGGGCTTCAGGCTGAGAATGTCTGACTCCACATGAGACCTGGCCGTGGATGGAAATTGTCTGCCTGAGGGACGCTCTTTGTGGTGATGGAGTAGTTCCATGTCTTGACTGTGAAGATGGTTACTCACAGGTGCACATGTGATAAATCCAGAGCTCTGCACACACCACACACACACACACACGCACACGCACGCACACACACACACGAGCACATGTGAAAACGGGTGAAATCTGAATAAGGTCTGTTCCTGAGTTAAACACTGCAGTCAATTTCCTGTGCTTGACAATATACTGCAGTTATGTAAGGTATTATCGTTGGAGAAAGCTGGAGGAGGAATACAAGAAACTCTGTATATTTTGCAACTTCTGGTGGGTCTTATTACAAAAAAAATTGTCTTCAACCCTAGCCGGTTTTGCTCAGTGGTTAGATTGTTGACCCGTAGACTGCAGAGTCTTGGGTTCAATTCTGGTCAAGGACATGTACCTCGGTTGCAGGTTCAGATCCCCAGTCCCGTGGGCTCCTACCTCATAGGCCATCACCACGAGAGCTCTAAGGACCCTCCCATGTTTGCCTCTGAAGCCTCCTCTGCCCTTGTCTAGACCCTGCTAGAGGCTGAGCTGGCTCCTCCACCGTGACCCAACTAATATTGACAGAGCGTCACCCTCCAGCAAGGCTCTGGGTCGGGCAAGGCCTCAGCCTCCAGGAGGTTAATATCTCGGTGGGGTGTTGATCTGGTGGAAGCTGAGAGGTGGTGGAGGGAAACCCGAACCCTGTCCCGTTCCCAAGGAGGTGCCGTGGTGTGCTGACACAGCTCTCCTGGGCCTGCCGGAGCCCATGAGAAGCCTTCAGGGAGGCTGGGAGCTCATCAGATCATCAGTGACTGGAGATGGACCAGAGAATATATGCGTCAAGATAATTCTCACACACAAGAATCCAGCTCCCTCCCACTGACTGGCTGGTTGACCAGCATGCCACCGGGAAATTTGGAGCCTGGTGCCCTATGAGGAAAATGGAGATATAAATCCTTATCTTGAAAGATTTCACAAATATTGACACAGGATTGGCACCTAGCAGGTGCCCAGGAATTCCCAGCTCCCTCTCCAGCCCTTTCTCCCTGAACTAATAGTGAAAGTTCACAGGGGGTTCAGTTTTCCTTTGGATTTATGGGTTGATGAACAAACATCAGGGAGGAGGGAAAAACACACTTTGTAGGGTGGAGCATGGGCCTGGTTACCAGGGGAGCAGTGTGACTTTGGAATGTTCCAGAAGTTTTCCAGGATCTTCTTCTCCCCTCCCACCCCTGGAGTTGATAGGCAGGGAAGATAAGAGATATTGACGGGGTCAACATGTGAGTTTTATAAGTTGCCCACTTTGGGACAAGTGTGCAAGTGAGTCATGGTGCTCACAATATTTCTTTGGGTATTCATTCATTCATGTGTTCATTCAAAAATGCATTCATTGGGCATCACAGTAGGAGTTGGGCCCTGGTCTGCATGAATAGATGTTTTTCCCTGCCATACGGAACTTACAGGCTAATGGTGAAGACGACCATGAAACAAGTCATGAAAAGTGCGTGGGTGTAACTTAAGGGACACTCAGGTGGTCACTGTGTGGGCCTGCAGGGTTCAAGGAGGGCTTTTATAAAGAAGTGGCATATAGGCAAAGATCTGAGGGAAAAGAACATTTTGTCAGGCGAGGTGAGCAGTGGGTGGACAGACTCGGATGGCCCCTGTAGTCCCTGCCTCCTGGCATCAGGCCCTGTCTAATGTGCTCCGCTTGAGTGCGGGCAGGACCTGTGACTTGCTCTGACTAATAGAATAAGGCAAAGGTGATGTGATGTCACTTCTGTTATCATGTCATAGTACCCCCCCCCTTTATCTGCAGGAGATATGTTTCAAGACCCCTGGTGGATGCCTGAAGCCATGGATAGTACCAAACCCTCTGTATACTATGTATTTTCCTTATACATACACACTTTTTCACTTAAAGGGAGCACTTTTCGGCTTGTTTTTGGCATATCTGAATCGCCAGCATCACTGCTCTTGGGGCCATTATTCACTAAATTAAGGTTCACTTGAGCACAAGCATGACAGTCTGATAACCAAGGTGGCTGCTAAGTGACTGAGGGGTGGGGAGCCTCTACAGCAAGCATGTCAAACTCACAGCCGGCGGGCCACATGCCTCATTTAAATAACAAGTTTGACATGCTTGATCTACAGCATGGAGATGCTGGACAAAGGGATGAGTCACAGCCAGTGGGACAGACCAGGACAGCCTGAGATTTCATCATACTCTGAGAGTGTAACCTTGTGAGAGACCCAAAGTAGAGGACCCAGCTAAGCCAGGCCCAGACTCTTGACCCACAGAGACTGTGAGATACTAAATGCATTTTGTTTTACTAGTAAGCCATGGGGGGAAGCGGGGGGTGTGATCACTTGTTACGCAGCATGACTAACTGATACAAAGAGAGACCAGGAATTGATTCCAGGAGGAGAGAACCATGTGTGTGAATGGGTTAAAGAGTCTGAGTACCAGAGGAAAGACAAGCAGGCCAATGTGGCTGGCATAAACAGGGAGCGACAGGGTGCTGAGAAGTGAGGCAGAAAGATATGCCCAGGCCATGTCTGCAGGCCCACAGGAGCTGTGGAACAGAGCTGGTACTTCTACTGGGGACTCCGGGGAGTCAGTGAAAATCTGAAACAGCAAGCTTGATAAAACTTGCTTTTCAAAATTCACAGGTGGATATGGGTGTCTCTTTGGGTGGTGAGGTGACATGCTGAGGCATGCAGGAGTTGATGGCTGATTCTTAGAGAAGTGAACACTTTCAAGAAATCTTTTTGAGGTAGGATGGGCAGGACTTGATGACAGAGTAGATCCAGAGAGAGGGAGCTGGAGAGTCATCTGTTGAAATGGCGGGAGAAGGTTGTGGTGAGAGTCTTCCAGGGAATTGGAACATTCTGCCTCCGTCTGGGGAGCTCAAAGACCCAAGTGGAAATGGGTCTTTTGATCCCAGCTTCTGTCTGGGTTGTTGTGACCTCCCTCGGGCAGGACAGTTTAGGGTTTGTCTAGCTACTGAGCACAATTAGCACTGTATAAAGATTTCATTAGCATGTGGAGAAGGCCTGGCTGCAGAATAAATCTCCATGTCATTTGCTAATGCTAATTATTTCAGCTGAAAACCGTGTATGGTGATCAGAGGAAAGCTGTTTATCTCCCCGGGGAGCCGAGCCAAAGCTCAGAATAATATGGACTTATTGTAAATGTACGAAGTCCCCATCATCACATGGTAGGTTTAACGGGGATGAATTATTGCGAGAAGTTTGTGGAGCCATAAAGTGAGCTTGCCGTACTCACAGAGATGGAACATTAATCCATGTTCCCTTCATTTACACGTTCACACTATTTTTTTTCCTTCTTCTTCGAGTTGCTTAATTTTTGTATGCCGTGGTTTTCTCCTGCATGAAGGTTGGCACTCCACACTTCAATTCTAGCAATCCAGGCTCAGATTCCGATGGAGCCAGGAGAGCTTTTCCTACTAGAATGCAAGCCCCATGAAGGCAGGAATGTGTTTATCTTTTTCACTGCTGTGTACCCAGTACCTTAGAAGACTGCCTGGCTCCATAAATATTTGCTGAATAAATAAATGGCAGAACATGTGGGCAGCATATGACATCCAGAAAGTCCTCAGGAATTGGCAGCCGTCTTCTCTCTTTTTCTTCTCGCTCTTCCTCCTCTGCTCTGTGCCCCTCCCCCCCTCTCTCTCACCCTCCTCCGCCATTTTCTTCCTCTTGCATTGGGGGAGAAGAAGGAAAACGAAAAACATCTGTCCCGACTGGCTATCTGACTTGCTGTTGGTTTGTCCAGCATGTGTATGATGATGCCTAGTTCTTTTTATAATATGAAATCAGAGGATTATCTTGCTTGGAGAGAACTGGTTAGACCTCAGCAGTAGAAAGCAGGGCTCCAGTTCAGTTCTTCCTTTGGCAGGATATTTATCTGTTGGGAGGTGCTTGGTGAGTATTACAGTTGTTCCTTGGTTTAGATTTTCTCAGCTCAGGGGAAATGAAAAGCTATCCTGAGAATTGAAGGTGGTCCAGCTAGACTTTAATCCACTGCTTCTCCAGATGGAATACTCATTCTTCAAATATATATCCTTCCTTCCATCCATCCATCCAGCCAGCCAGCTATTCATCCATCCATCCATCCATCCATCCATCCATTCCATCCATCCATCCATCCATCCATCCATCCATCCATCCATCCGTGTGATCATCCATCTATTCATCTATCCATTCATCCATACATCCATACATCCATCTGTTCAGCCAGCCAGCTATTCATCCATCTGTCCATCCGTCCGTCCGTCCATCCATCCATCCATCCATCCATCCATCCATCCATCCATCCATTCGTCCATTCATACAGCCAGCCATTCATCCACCCATTCACCCACCCACTTATTCATCCACTCATTCACTCATTCACTAGTTCATTTGTTCTTCTATTTAAGAAATATTTATTGAGCGTCAGCGATGTGCTCAACCTTATGCTAGAAAGCAGGGGTACCATGATGGCCAGAATGGATACAGGCTTTGCCCCTAAGGAGCTTCCAGTCTAGAGCAGGTGATTCGTAGGCTCTCAGGAAGTGGGGAATTCTGCAGGAAAAGACAGCACCTCCTTCTGCCATTTGATGATACTCAGTAGTAAGTGAAATGTAATTTGTATTGTAAAGAGAGCATTCAGAGGCCACAAGAACTTCCAAGATGAAGTGTTGGACTTGGGGAGGATTTGCTACTTGAGTTGGTCCTCTCTGCATTTGGGGGATTTGGGAGGGGATTTGAAAAGCACCTACCAGGATGGGGTGGCAGTGAGCTTTTCAAGGCCATTGGGTGAAACACTGTCACTGAATATTAATCAATGAAGAATGATTGTGTCCCTACTGTGCGTAAGGTCTGTGCGTTGTGACATGCGGGAGAGTCACAGGCATCTTTGAGGTACCTACCCAGCCCATACTTCATCCTCGGAACCGTCCCCGTCCCCCCCCTCCCCCCACTTCTGAAGCAGGCATCTGAGGCCGGTGTGCTTGCGACTCATCCCCTTATCTGATCGGACCGACTCATCCCCTTATCTGATCGGACCAAGGACAGTCCCCAGGCATAGTCCAACCTGATACGTTCTTTTTAGAAATTAAACCAAGAGTTTTGAGACTGAGGACAAAGAGACTACAGGTCACACAGCATTGGGACCAGAGCTCCTTGATGACTGATGATATGCAGAAAAGGAGCTGGGATCTATAAAGGCAGCAGGTGGCCGGGGAGAGGAATCAAGGAGACATCTCGCAGATGTGACCACACACGGCCCAAGAAAGAGACGGAAGGTCTCATAGGACTGAATTCCACTTCTGGAAGTTGGGTTTGCGGAGTCCTCCTGATTTTTATGATAAGTTCCCCTTTGCCTAAGCTAACTTGTCTGGGTGTCTGCTTCTTAAAACCGAATGAAAGATTGCAAAGATGGGAAAAGGGATAAAGCATTCTAAGACATGGCCCCTGCCCTCAATTAGCAACTTCCAAATATCCAAGACGGTGTGAATGCCAGTCCCCACCCTGTACATTACACCCCAGGGCTATTGACTCTGTAACCGCAAGTGTGTGCCCTTTGACCCCCTTCACCCATTTCACCCACCCCACCCCCACCTGGCATGTCCCATCTACCTCTGTATCTGCAGAGCATGCGCAGGTTTTTTAATATTAAGGGAATGAAAACAAGTAGAGAAGATGACCAGTGGCAGCCTCTGAAGACCAGCACCCACACCCATGCCCAGAAAGTCCCTAAGGTCCTCCTTGGCCGTCCTGCCCCTGCTGTGTCTCGAGAGAAGCCAGGGTGTCTGGCTTGGGACACGTCAGAACTCTCCCTGGTCCGGTTCCTCCCTCGCCTGCCGCTTGGAGATGCTGTGAGGTCCTGGGTACGTCCACCTGCCCAGGGAGCGTGAGGAGGCTCCCTTTGCTTTTCTAATCCTCACCCGGGGGCATTTTTTTCATCTTTAGAGAGAGAGGGAGAGACAGAGAGGAACATTGATGTGAGAGAAACACATCAGTTGGCTGCCTCCCATATGCCCCTGACCAGGGCTGGAAGCCTGCAACTGAGGTACATGCCCTTGGCCAGAATTGAACCCGGGACCCTTCAGTCCACAGGCCAACGCTCTATCCGCTGAGCCAAACCGGCTAGAGTGGGAGACTCCCTTTGATGTGGGCCTAGTAAGGGAAGAAATCCCTTCAGGAGGACAGCCTGACCCATCTCGGGTCCTGTTTCCATGGCAATGAAGGGCCTGACATCTCATTTTGTTTGGGGCTGTGGTGGCCGCTAATTACAGGCAGCTCTGTGTCCCCTTGCTCTTCCTGGAACAGCCTCTATTTATTCATTGGCAGTGTTTACTTACTGTTTTCCTTTCTGGACTCTTCCTCCTCCTCCTCTTCCACTTCACCCTTGAGGGGGAAAAAACTCATTGTTGCATCTGGGGGCGATGTTTGCTTTGCTGGTCGTTATGGAGACAGAAAGGCAAATGACAGGGCATGCTTGGGAAGGAGGGGTGGGCAGCAGGGCCCAAGGTTGCCCGTGGCCCAGCCAGAGAGGACTGCGAAGCAGGAGGGGCAGATTTGGGCCCCGAGGGTAGCAGGGAGGTGAAGGAAAGAGTGAAGAGGGGTGAAAGTCCTTGGCAGGGGTGAGGGCATGGAGGTGAGTCAGGCAGGAGTCATGAGATGGCCAGGTGGCCTCTCCGCCTGCCCTCAGCATGTCTTCGGTGGACACCCTGGTGCGCCGGGCCGTCTGCTTCCTCCTCCCCTGAAGTCTGGTCCACACACTTTGCTGCTGGGGTCGGGGCAGAGGGGTGCTGCACCAGCCCCTGGGGCTCCGGTGGGGCCTTCCTAGGAAACCCCACAGAGATTCCTGGGCCGCCCACCTGACCCTCTGCTGGACTGACCCTCCCCAAGGGCCTTTGTCTTTCTCGGTCCAAGTCTGTCCTGCCCCAGACGGTAGCCATAGACCACGAATGGCTGTGTAACTGAAGTAGAACGGAATCACACTGAAAATACTGTCCCTTCTCAGTACTTTCTGCTCAGTTTTCCTCTAAAGCTAAAACTGCTCCAAAAAAGTCTATGAATTAAAGAAACAAAGGTTCTCAGTTGCCCTAGTCACATTTCAAGTGCTCAACAGCCACGTGGGGCTGGAGGCTGCCATGTCGGACGGCACGGATATAGAATGTTCCCGTCATCACAGCATGTTTATAGGACAACTTTGGTCTAGGAAAGAGTGTGCCTTTCTGGAAGATTCCCTAGACATTCCAAAGAGTGAAAGGAAGCCAGAGCCTGCTAGCCATTCATTCACTCACTCATTCACTCATTCAACACATATTTACTCCTTGCCAGGCATTGTTCGCAGTGCGTAGGATTCACTTGGGACAGGCCGCTCCTGCCCTTGTGAAGCTTATGTGCTGGTAGAGAATAACAGGTGTTCTCTAGATGCAAATAGAATAGGGCCGTGGGAAAAGAAAGCAGGTGAAGGGAGATAGAGTTCTAGGTGCCTGGGAAGTGGAGAGGGTTCTATTTTCTAAAAGCTAATCATGGAAGACTCACCAAGAAGGTAATATCAGAAGGGAAGGAGGGAGCAAGCTCAGCAGAGGCAGGGAATTCCAAGCAGAGGGAACTGCCGTGCAAAGGCCCTGAGGTGGGAATATATATATATATATATATATATATATATGGCCGATGAATGACATGATCTGAATTAAGTATTAGGAGGGTCCCTCTGGCTGCTGAGTGGAGAATAAACCAAAGGTGAGAGAAGAGAGGTGTCAACGAGAGATGAGCAAGGGGCCTGCTGCCATATCCCCGGTGAGAGGTGATGGGGGCTTGGACCAGAGGAGTAGCAGTCGGAGTGGTGCTGTGTTGTCAGATTTCAGGGGAGCTTTTGAAAGTAGAGCAGGTCGGCTTTTCTGCTGGATTAATGTGGGGTGTGAGGGAAGGAGCTGTGTCCAGGATGACATGAGGGTTTGAGAACCTGGAAAGGCAGTTTCCATTTACAGAGACGGGGAAGATGGAGAGAGAGGTTCGGGGTGGGGAGTTCAGCTGTGGACATAAGTTTGAGAGGGTGGTATTCTCAGGTACAAACACAGTTGAATATCAAGTATATTTACTCAACAGATATCTGTTGGGATTAGTCACCTTGGATATAGGAGATTGGCATGCAGCTCATTCTTATTTCCTGTTTTCTTCAGTGGATCCATTAAAAAAATAAACACATACCTAGTTTCCATTGTTTTTGTACCAACTTGCAAATCTGAAGTCCACACTGAGCAGAATACCCAGCCGACTGGGCTTCACCCCTCGATGTACCTGTGTTTTGGTGGTGGTTGCTGTTCAGTTCGTTCAGCTCCCAGCCAGACACTAAGGGACACTAAGGGGATAAAGTGGGGCCCAGCCCCTGAGACCTGGAGAGGCTGGCACCTCACAGGAGTCGCTCAGGCACAGAACAAAGCTCATGGGCTTTGCACCCATCAGACCTGATTCCAAAAACTGGCTCTGCCACTCACCAGCTCCTTGGCGTGGGGCCATGCGCTTAACCTCTCTGAACCTGTTTGCTCATCTGTGTAATGGAACGCCTGACACCTAACTCTCAGGGCTGTCAACGGGATTAGAGCAAATGCGTGTAAATCCACCAACATAGTGCCTGACATACAGAAGTGCTTATTTAATAAATGGTGGTGAGGATTAACTCTACTGTTAGCAAATGAAACAGACATGTAAGAGGACGAATTGTAATATACGGTGTTCGGTGCTTTTAAAGACAGACCTGAAGAAGGTGATGAGAGACGGGATCGCTTGGAGACTAGCAACACAGGCTTTGCAGAGAGATGTTGGTTTCACACCCCGGCCTCCACCTATGCACTGGGTCGACTCGAGGCAAGTGTGTTGGTTTCCCAGGGCCTTGGATGTCTGCGCTGTGAAATGGGCACAGTCATCCAAAAGTACCACCTAATAGGTTTGTTGCGAATTTAAAGGGGGTGATACGAGTAAAGGGCTTAGCACAGTTCTTGGCTCAGAGGAATGGCTCAATAAATGTCAGTTGCTACTGTTTCCATGGGAACATAGGCAGCCAGAGGAAGCCTTCAAGAGGAAAAAGTGAGTCAGTGTTCACATGCACGTATCAGAAATTAGGGGAAGAAACAACAAAGCCACACAAACAAAGCCCTTTTCTGGGTGTAGAGGAAGGCAGCCCAGCTTGCCCCTCGGTGGCCCTGTCTGTTGTTGACAAATGTCTTTGATGTTCCCAGAGGCCCCTGAGGCTCTCTGAGGTTTCAAACTCTCAGCTCTGACCGAGCAGGAGAACCGTGGGTATGTTCGGAAGGATTTGGAAGCACAGAGGCTGGGTGTGGTTCGGGGCTGTCTTTTCATCAAGGAAGATTTAGAAAAACCAGAGCGCCCTCTTCCCTAGCCCGGGGGCTCTGGCATCTTCCTGGATGTCCACTCTGGAACCTCCCCGAGCGGTGGGCGTGGGCCGTGGGTGCTTGTCAGTGTCCTGCATGGGGCTGTGTCACCAGTGTGCAGGCAAGGTGTCCCCAAGCTGGTAAGTTGTCCAAAACTTTCAGTGCCTGTGCAGTCACCACTTCTCGTGCTACCGACAGGCTTGGCTTGCGGCCTGACCTACTTCACGTTGACACAGGCCCAGAGCTTACCTGCAAACAGAGGTGAAGGGCAAGGGAGTGGTTCATGTCCGTTTGCCATGATATGCTTTAAAGCACCTGATTTCCATGGTTAGGGTAACTCCCTTCAGAGTGAAGCAGGAAGGTGAGCCCGGCTCTGTGTGCCCTCAGTAAACAGAGGGCATCTTGCTGGTCCATCTTATCGGCACAGCTGGTCCTGCTTAGCTGGGTGAGACATGGCGCAAAGAGCATGGGTTTGGCAGTCAATAACTAGGCAAACTGAGGGGGGGTGGAACCCTGTTGCTAGTGCTTACTGGCTGTAACCACGTTGTTCAAGCCCCTATCCTCTCCATTTCTCTCTTGTAGAATGAGTTATAAATGAATGGCATCTCTATGCAGTAACATCTACGTCAGAGACTGTTGTTAGAATCAAATGCCATAGATACAGGCCCAAAGGCCATTCAAGGACTACTACACACCAGTGCTGGCTGACCGCTGCGGGGACTATTCTAAGCACTTTACATTCATCGCCTCATGTGGTTTCCCTCAGAACTTACATAGGCGGGAACTATTACTGTCCCCATTTTACAGATGTGGAAACAGAGAGGTGAGGTCACTGTCCCAAGGTCGCACAGTACGTAGCGGAACGAGCATTCAAAATGCTGCCTGACTCCAGATCTGTGTGTTTGACCACTAGGTAATACTCCCTCTTAATACATGGTCATTGTTAATATTTTATTAACCCAGATTTAGTTTTGTTTTATTTTTTTAATCCTCACCCTAGGATATTTTTTCCCATTGATTTTAGAGAGAGTGGAAGGGAGGGAGGAGGGGGAGAGACACAGAGAGAAACATCGATGTGAAAGAATCACATCAATTAGTTGCCTCCCCCACATGCCCTGACTGGGGCCAGGGATTGAGCCTACAACCAGGGTACTTGCTCATGCCCAGAATCAAACCTGCGATGCTTCGGTCCGCGAGTTGACGCGCTAATCACTGATCTAACCCGGCCAGAGCTTAACCCAGTTTTTAGTGGTGCCTGCGAGCTGTTTGAATCCCACTAGGAATCCAGAAATAACCACCAGCCTATCTTTTTCCCACCATGGAGAGCAGTGGCTGATCGCAGGCCGCTGGGACCTGTACAATTCCCCACACTTATTTATAGCAAAGCATACTAAAGTCTGTCCCTAGAGCCCTTCTCTCTCTCTCTCTCTCTCTCTCTCTCTCTCTCTCTCTCTCTCTCTCTCCCCTCCTCTCTCCCCCCTCCTCTCTCCCTCTCCCCCTCTCTCCCTCTCTCTCCCTCTTTCCCTCTCTCCCTCTTTCCCTCTCTCCCTCCCTTTCCTTCTCTTGCTCTCTCTCCCAAGGGGCCTCTTAGTAGCTTATTTGGAGTGAACACCATCCGGAAAAAAAATTTAGCTAAGAAAAACAGGAATCAAGATGTCAGGACAGGTTGCCGACAGGACCTTTGATCTGGCCAGAAATAAATATCCGAGAAGCTGTCGGGAGCTCTCCTGCCTGATTTCCATCTAAAGCAAGAGGAGCGGCCACCGTCACGGAGCCCCGTGAGCCCCAGGACCGGTGAGGACGGAAGCGAGCTCTCTGCACTTTGCAGTGGAAGCCACGAGTCCCTGTGCTTTCCTAGTGGATGTGCTGTGGGACCTGGGGCAGGATGTGCCCTGCGACCTGGGGGCAGGCTTCGGAGAAAACTTCCCTCGTTCATGGCAGCAGCATTCACAGTGGCGGGATGAGAAAACTGAGGTCCAGTGTTTTAGCAGGCGGCCTGAGGCCACAGCAGCTCAGCCGGAAAGGAGCGGGCATTTCAACGCAGGCTCTGAGCCTCCCATGCCCGGGCATTGAACCACTCGTCTGCTCTTCAGTAATGGCTAGAGTCCACACAGTGGCTTTCCCATGGGAATTTCCTAGTTCACTAAGTTGGCCCCAGACTGTGGTGTTGTAGAGGCAGCAGAGTGAAGCTTGGCATTTACAGTACCTGCTGTATGCCCAGCATCGAACGTGGGATTTCAGAGGGTCAGAGGGGGGTGTACAGGACAGGACGCCGGGGAGGGGGTGGGGGAGGGAGGAGGAACCGGAAGGGCGTGATTATTTCCTGGTTTAGACGCTGTACCTGACGTGGGGGCTGGAGTGGATGAGGGATGAGGACACCAAGGAAGAAGAATCGGTGGAGGAGGCGTGTGACCCCATTCTAACCAGTGAGACTTGTGTGGAGGCTGTGGTCACGAGAGAAAGTGTTGCAGACAAAGGCCTCCCCTCTCCCACACTGTGCCTTTGGCCCAGGTCAGGAGACCTGGAGCCGTGGCCACCACCTGTGAGCATAAGGTGACCAGTGTAGCGACAAGTGCAGTGCTGAGCCTGGGAGTGACTTGATGGGCATCTCCCTACCTCAGTGTCCAGGTGAGAGGTTGCCCCTGCCTGCACTCCCTGCCTAGCGAGTCCGAGGTGAATCCACCCTAAGCATCTGGGTGTTACGTCCATTGCCAGCTGCCTCGCTGGGCCTGCAGGGGAAGGCCCCCCCTCCATGTCCGTGGAAGTTCGGCCTTTGGGCTTCTTGGCACCTGAGAGGCCCCTTTGAAGGCCTCCTTGGAAAGGTGACAGGAGGAAAGAGGCGTGGCAGCCATGCTGAGGGCGGACACGCCTTCCATCACTGGTGTTGGGAGGACAGAGGGAGACGGGATGGACGCAGCCGTTGGAACCAACACACGGAAGGGAAGTGTGCACACGTGCGCCTCTCCTGTGATGCGGCTTAGACGCGGGCGCTTCGCCCGTGCCTGGCTCTCATGCAGGCCGGAGCCGGAGCTGGAGCCGGAGGGGCACCTTTGCTGTGATCATGGTGCCGGGTTTGAGGAGGAGGCACTCATAACATCACGGCCAGCCTGGGTCCCTGGAGCTCGGCCTGGGAACTCGGGGCAGGTGAGATCCCCTGCTTTCCCGACCCTCCCTCCACGCGGCTGGTGTGGGGATGGATGCTCAGCCTCAGGAGCTGTGCCGGTTCTCCTTCCACCCAGGGCTTTCCCAGGGTTAGTAGAACCAGTGCGCTCCGTGCCATGTTCCCAGGCAGCCAGATACCGTTTCTCTCCACAAGCCTTTGCATTCCATCTGCAAGCGTTTGAGTGTCCCCTGGCTCTGGGGACCGGAGCCCTGACCTCTTCCTCCCTCTCTCTTCCTCTTCCCACCCCCCTCTTCTTCCTCCCGTGACATCTGAGAGGGCCGGGCTGCCTTGTTTGTCACCGGTCCAGCCTCCTCCAGTGCACCCGCCTCCCCTTGGGCCCTCCCCACCCCCGCCCCATGGCTTTCCCTTGCCGCCTCCTGTTCGGCACCAGATGTTAGAGGTCACAGACCGCCCGCCCTCGCTTTTACATCTTCCTTCATTTTCCTCCCGCCCCCTCTTCTGCGCCCCTGCTCATAAACCCCCTCCCGGCGTGCGTGCGCTGACCTCCACGCGCTCCCGAGTCAACCGATTGCGCCTGAATCCACTTAAAGGTGAAAAGGATAAAGCAATTTTCTTCAAGATGTGGCCTAAACTGTTTAGTCTTGGAGGTCTCCGAAGGGCGGGAATGAAAAGAAAGGGTGCCCCCACCCCCGCCCCAGGCTCCGAGCACCCAAACTGAGCTCGCCTTCATCTGTGCAATTTGGAATAGTTTAATCTTCCGCCCCGTCCGTCCTCTGCAGAACTAGGCCCCTAATGTATGGACAGTGTCAGCAGGCTTGAAAAGAAATAAAAATTTTTTAAAAGGGTAATAATCAATTGTTTCCACATCAAAACGTCAGGAGACATCAATCCCGGAGGAGAGAGCTGTAATCCATCACTCCGACACGGGGACAGTGGGCTGTGACTTGATATTTTTAATTGTTAAGTAAGGGAACTGGAAGCCGGGGCTTGAACCAAAGAGCTCTCAGCCGTCTGGACCACCAAGCACATGGGTCGCTCTGGCCCGGAGATGCTTTTGATGGGGGAAGGGGAGTCTGAAGGCAGGAAGGCCGAGCTCTCTGCCCCGCAGTTAGACCCCATGTCAAGTTCCACTCAGTGTTAACTGTGGCCCTGGAGCAAGTCCCTTCTCCTCCCTGAGCCTCAGTTTCCCCAAAGTGTAGTGAGGATTGACGGGGTGGGGTGGTTAGCATGGCAAGGACTCCTGCTGCGGGCTGTTATTATTGTCTTTTAAAATTTTTATACAAATATATTTTTCTTGATTTCAGAGAAGTAGGGAGAGGGAGAGAGATATGGAAACATCAATGATGGAGAGAATCATTGATCGGCTGCCTCCTGCACGCCCCACACTGGGGATCAGAGCCCACAACCCAGGCATGTGCCCTGATCAGGAATCAAACTGTGACCTCCTGGTTCATAGGTCGACACTCAACCACTGAACCACACTGGCTGGGCAACAGGCTGTTATTGTTAACCAGCTTAATGAGTCATCTTTTCCTGGCAAGGGACCAGAGAGATGGAGAGGTTTCATCTTTCATGTTAGGTCCCCTGTTCTCTGCACTGTCTTGCTTTCTCAGCCTGTGTGGAGAGTCTATGGAACACACTGCGTGGACGCCAACACTCAGCTGCACATGACTGAGCTGTGAGGCCTGCTGGTCCGTTCTCTTTCCACCATCAGTCCGTGCTTTCTGTTGGCAAAAGCCACACCAGGCCTGCTCCGTGGTCAGCTTTCCCAATAGTTTGTTAAGTGGGACTTGGGGCAAGTTATTGGAGCCTCCGTGTGTCCAGCTGTAACACGAGACTCGAAGGATAGTACTGTGCCCACAGGAGTAGGGAGTAAAGCAATCCGTGCATGGTGCTTGGTACATAGTAGGTGCTCAACTAATGCTTGTTGCACTGTTATCAGAATTATGGCCATCCCCAAAGGACTGTCCCCTGAGTCTCAGATATCCCATTTCCAACCAGCCCTGCCAGGGGCAGACCACACATTCTTCCCTCCGTGGACGAGGTCACGACGTGGGGTCTACAAGAGACTCCTCTGCGCTTCTCTCCAAACCCAGGCATCCAGCTCGTCTTTGAAAACGTGAGTCAATTCTGATCATTCTGCCAAAGGCCTCCACATGTATTGTGAGCTCTACCCAGAATTTATGGTGGCATGGCCAGTCCATCTGACCTCATAAAAACCACTTAGGGCAAATGCGTGCACCCAGCAATTCCACCTCTCCGTTTCTCTCCCCGAGAAAGACTCGCAAATGCTCAGAAAGAAGCACCTAAAAAGGTGGTCATGGCCGCCCTCTTTGCAAGAGCAGAAAACTGGAGACAGTGTAACTGCCCGTCAGCAGGAGACGGTTCTATAAATCATGGTGTGTCTGCGTATGGGAGGAGATCCAGCAGTTTAAAGTTATGATGCATGGAAGGGTCTCCAGGACATATGGATAAAGCAAAAAAAACAACAGCGCAGCAGTTACACCCATGTTAAAACCCAGAGGCAAGTCACTGTCCATCGCATACATCTGTGCGGAGATGCAGAGGGATGTCTGGAGCAGTGACCAGCAAAGAAGTGACTGTGGAGCCAGTGAGTTGGGACAGGAGTGAGAAGAAAGGACAAAAGCTCAAAGAACATTTGCAGCTTGACCCTGCCCCCCCCCCAAATCATTGGATTTTTTACAATCAGAATTTATTATGCATCCCTGTCAGAGGTTGGAAAGTGAAACACACTTGGACATAGGGAACGTTCAAATGACAGCTCTCAAGAACAGAGTTTCAGTAGAATTCTGTACAAACGAAGGCATCCCCAGTGCCTCTCACTACTAGGATGGAAGTAAATTCCAGTCTATTGATGTCACGGAGAACTATATGCTGACGGGAACAAAACAATGTCAGCGCCACACAGTGCATACGTGAAGCTCACTGATGGAACATCGAGTGAAATAAGCCAGTGCCACGAGCCATGCGATGTGATTCCATTGGTGCAAAGAACAACCAGGCACCCTGGCCAGGCAGCTCAGCTCAGATGGTTAGAGCGTCATCTTGATAGGCCAAGGTTGCGGGTTCCATCCGTCAGGAAACATCCGATGAATGCATCAATAAGTGGAACAGCAAATCAATCTCCCTCCCTCCCTCTCTCTCTCTCTCTCTCTCTCTCTCTCTCTCTCTCTCTCAAATTAATAAATTAAAAAATTAAATAAAAGAACAGCCAGGCAAACTAATGCAGGCTGCTTTAAGCCAGGCTGCTGGCTAACTTGGTGAGAGGTGGAGGCCGGAGGGAACATAAGGAAGCTTCCAGATGCCGTCACGAATGCTCCTCTGTCTCCATCTGGGCACAGGTTACACCGGTTTGTTCAGTTTGTGAAAACACATTAAGCCGAACACTTATGATTTGTGCGCTCTTCTCTTATGTATATGTCAGTAAAAGTTCAAAAAAATCAATACATTTAAAAAAGGGTTTCTTTCTTTTATATGACAGGGGGGAAAGCCCTTTATCTTTCTAGAAAAACCACCATAAACCAGTCTTAACCATTTTTGAAGCCTTTAGCACGAGTAAACAATCATTTCTTTAATGAAGGGAGGAGTCTGTAGCTTTCATCAGATTTTCAAAGGGAACCTTCAGCCCCTAAAAGATTAAGAACAAATGCTACGCTATTTTACAGGGGGTGGAAAGGTGGGGAGGGGAAGGTGATCACACACACACACAAACCCTTGGGAGAAATTGGCTTCCTGCTCAAAGGTATTGGCTTATGAAATGCCACGCTCAAGGCTAGGGGACGTGGGGGAGGTCAGGCCGAGTTCCTCAAACAACCACCCCTTCCAAGTTCTTGGTCAACCTTGCGTCTTCTCTTGCGAGCAGATGCTCACCTTGCTGTCCCCCACACATCTGTGGTTTACGGTGGTGTGTGATGTTGGGAGGGTGATTTATAGCGAGGCTCAGGCTTGGGAAAAGGTTTCTGGAGGAAGGCCCCCCCACCCCCCATTCGTCTGTAATTTAGGGGCATTTCTTGAATTCCCTAGGCCATTGGCTCCTGGCAGAAAATGAATGTGGGTCGTTTCTGGGACGGATGCTCCCCAACATATGTGTCCCTGTGAAGAGAGATGCTTGGTCAGGGGAAGTGACTTTGCCCCATAAATCAACGAGCATTTGGAATATATTGTCTCTCCTTATGAGATATGAGGGGGAGAGAGGGAGACGGGGTGGACTCACGTGCTGGGCGCTCTCACAGGAAGCGATGGATTAGAGGGAGGAGGTGAGAACTTGGGGGCTGCAGTGTAAGTGGATGGCGTGGCACCTCCAAGCCACAGGGTGGACCTGTCCCTGATGTCTCTCCCTTTGATTCACCCATCTCCCACCTTTTGTTTCGCTCCCTGAACAGTGTTGGGGAAAGGAGGAGACAGGCTGGAGTTCAAATCCCAGCTCTGTCTCTTACCAGCTGTGTGGACATGGGCTTGTAACTTAAGCTCTCTGAGCCTAAATCCCTCGTCGATAAAATGGAAGTCTCCTGCATCCGGTCCTTGGGGGGATTAAGTGAGATATTAAATGAGGTTAAAGGAGATGAGATGTCTTCCATAGTGCATGTTGTGGCTCTCAGTTCATAGGGATTACTATCTCTTATACCTTCCTCTACCTTCATGGTTCTCAACAGAGGGTGCCTTTGCTCCCAGGAGCTATTTGGCAGTGTCTGGAGACATTTTTGGTTGGTTGTCATAATTGGGGGGAGGGGAGCAAAATAGCTGGTATCCAGTGGGGAGAGGCCCAGGATGCTCGCAGCGGTGCTGAGGCTGACGCCTGCTGTGGGTGGTGCCTTCCATTCTTACTCCTCCTTGGCGTTCCCATTCTACCTGTGGGATCCCTTCCCCTTTGTAGCACGCTGGGAGCACATTTCCAACAGTATTACAAATGCCAGACGAGGTCCAGCTCTTGCCTCTGACCTGCTGTGTGTGTCCTTGGTTCGTTGCTTAACCTCTCTGAGCATCCATGCCCTCATTTCTAAAATCAGGGTCTGGTTCTAAGGATCACCTATGGTAACGCACGGTAATGAAGGCACGCAGCGCTGCTCCAAAAAGAGACAGCGGTGCATCTTCACCCTCCCCAGCAACCTCAAGGCCATAAACTTCTCTGAGATGGGGTCCCAGGACGGCTCATTTCTGTTTCCTGTGTGAGTGCAGGAACATGGCTTTCTTTCCTCTCGTGTCTTTCCCTGGTCCTCTCTCCCGGTCCCTTCTTTCTCTCGAACGTCTCCCTTTTCTTCCTCCCTTTTATTTGGTCTCCTTTTTTCCAAGCGCAGCCTCCGGCAGGAACAGAGGGGGCCCAAACCCTCTCTGCTGTGGTTACACATGCACAATTTCAAAGCCTCTTTCTGAACACAACGTGACCTGTTTAAAGGGGGGCGGTTTGCTTGTCTGGTTTATTTCTCTTTCACTCCCTGGCTCCGGTTATTAAAGTTCGGTTCCTGTAAGAGGCAAGGGTGAGCTTTGAAAGCTCTGGAATAAAACGCGCCTCCGGGCCGTCTTCTCACGCCACCCGCACCCCCTGCCTTTCCTTGCTTGGTGGCGAGCTTTGGGGATCAGAAACTCCTGGGCGGGCTGCCTTCCTCGCTCACCCTCTGGGCCCACTCGCCCAGTCTCCCTGCCACCAGTAGCTGAGAGCCTCATGCAGCCTGGCCTACCCCCGCATCTGAGCACCACCTGCCTCGCCTTTCCCATGGGACTCAGATGGAGAGTGAGTCTTCCGTGTCCTTGGCATGAGCCCTGCCTCAGTTTCCCCCAGGAAGAGCCTCAACCCTCTCAGAGGCTCTGTTTGAAACAACTGGCAAGTAAATCATGGAAGAGGGCCCCGTTCAACGTTGACTGGGTGCAGTCTACGCACCGGACATGCTGCTACATGCTTTTCATGACTTATCTCATTCAACCCTCACATCAACCCCAGGGGCAGGCCATTTCATTGTCCTTGTAGTGAGATCATAGAACCGAAGCCTACAGAGATGGTGTGACTTGCCCCAAGTCACAACTTTACTAAGCGGCAGAGCTAGGACTCGACCTCGTGTTTCTGGGAGGCCAGCGCTGTGGTGACCAAGGTGTCCCTGTTTGCCTGGGGAACCAGGATGACCCCTGATCCAGAGAGGAAGCAAGCAGAGTCACCCCGATACTTCCGAGTCTGGGTATCTTTTAAAAACAAGACTTTCCCCCTCCTCCTTCCACCCCGTTCCTTGCCTGTGTGGTGCACTGCAGGAGAAGAGGGCGATTGTTTGGAGTTGTTTTTTGTTTGTTTGTCTGTTTGTGGGTCAAGAATTACTGAAAATCAGCACTGCACGCGTCTGGAGGACGCCACTTTCTGGTGCTGAGGTTTTGCACAAGAAAGGACATCCTTTGTGGGCTGAGAATCCCCCCAGAACCTCCTCTAGTCCTTTCCTGGCAGCCTTCCAACTTGTGGTCAGGTTTCCATAGACCACCTTCTATTACCTGAAACGTCACCTTTCAGGCGGGGGCAGTGGGCTCACGCCATGGGATCCAACCACGTGACAGACAGAATTAAGTCTGGCGCCCAAGGCTGTCGAGCATCTCTTCCCAACTTACCAATCTGTGCCCGAGTCTGGCCACCTCATCTCCAGATTCATTTCTCTTCCTCTTGGCCACCCGCTGAGACCACATTTCTCAGCTTCCCTGCAGATAGGGGGCGTCATGTGACTTAGTTATGACCAGCAGGATACAGGTGGAAGTGATGTCTACCATGTGGCCCATAAATGTCACCCACATGCAATTGCAGTGCAGCCACATGGACCCTTCTCACTTCGGGTGACCTTAGTCGATGGGAGAGCCACGGGTGGAAGGAACCTGGTCCCAGAATCACCCCTTGGAACTGAGGTGTCTGCTGATTAGTAATCCTTGTTAGGGACTTTATGGAAGCTAAGGATAGATTTTGTTGGTTTGAACCAGTGAAATTTATGGACTTGTTTGTTACAGCAACTAGCATTGCCCTAACTAATAATCCCATATCCAGCCCCATTACTCTCCACTCTAATGCACAAACTCTATTCTGGTCAAAAGAGCTTATGTACTTCTTCCCCACCCTTATTTGTAGGTCCTTTGCCTGGAATAGTCTCAATTATTTTCTTTCTTTTGTCAACTCTGTTCCTCTTTAAGGTGCACGTGAAGTCCCATATCTTTGGTGAAGCCTTCCCATGTCATCCATCCTTCAGGAGAGTCATAGTATCTCTTATCCTCATTCATTCATTCATTCATTCATTCTCTTAATACACTCAATGGGCATTTTCATGAATGTCAGAAACTGTGCTGTGTATTCAGAAGAGGACAGATCCCTGGCCACACTTTACCCTAAAGTGTAGTGAAGGAAATGGGATGGAACAGAAATAGGCACCCTGGTCATTGTAATGAAGGCTGAGTAAAGCGATGCGTTGAGGGTTGTGTGAGCACCAGAAGGAGTGGCGAGCCCAGTTTTGGAAGGGCAGTGTTGCAAATAAGAGCTACTGCTATTTTACCAGTTCCTGGGTTTGTTCTAAGGTGAGCAAAGGTGACAGGGCAGTTGACAGTCCTCGGTGATCCTCCTGGCTGCCGAGTCTCTTTCTTTTTCACCTCATTTTTCATCCTGTGCTACACAGCAGTGCCAACATGTCATAATCACGTCAGCACTGACAAAAGAACTGGTTCAGAGGAGAGAAAAAGAAAACTTCAAAGTCATGGCCTAATAAGAAGTCCGAGTTGGGTCTGGGAAGGAAACTGACTTTTATTGAGGGGATGTCTATGCACCATACGTCCTATCACACTTTACATGGACTTAAATCACAGTAACCCCAGGAGCTGGTGTTATTGGGGCGCTGATTTTGTGGTTAGGCGACTAATGTCAGGGAAGTGGAATCACTTGCAAATGCATGGTTCAGGGAAGGGATGGCGCCTCTGGGTTTGCAGTTTCCCTGCTCCAGAAAGCCGGCCGTCAATGACGCCGGTACTGGCCGGGCCTCTGCAGCAGGGAGAAAGTTTGCCCGACAGAGGGAATGCAAGGAGATGTAGCTAAGGAACCATTTGTGACAGTGTAGGAAAGGTTTAAAGGAACCCAGTAGGCTGGTGTTTGCACGCTGAGGTTGGCAATAGCCTGCAGTGTTAACTGCTCGAGGCCCCAGCATGGACGTGTGGAGAGACAAATCGCTAGAATGTGAAGAGAGATACAGCTGCAGGAAGGGTCTTCCAGACATCAGGTGGCCTGGGTAGGGGAAGTGAGTCATTGTCCAACCCAGGGCCAGCAGGAGCGAGCCGAGGGGATCACACCGACCTCTCGCTTCTCACCCTCATGTGTCTTGAGGATGCCTCCCATTGGTCAAGCCCCCCTGGAATCCTGAAGGCTGGGTGTCGGTTTTTGTTTTAATCTTTATTGCTGAAAATATTACAGATGTCCTTCCATTGATTTTTAGAGAGTGGAAGGGAGGGGTAGAGACAGTGAGAAACATCAGTGTGAGAGACACGTGGCTTGGTTGCCTCCTGCACATACCCCGACTGGGGCCGGGGATGGAGCCTGCAACTGAGGTACATGCCCTCGACCAGAATCTAACCGGCCCCTTCAGTCCTCCAGCCGACACTCTGTCCACTGAGCCAAGCCGGCGAGGGCAAGGCTGAGAGTCTATTGATGCTGACCCAGCAGGTCAGCCTTTCAGGGCGGGAGTCAGGGTGGAGACCCGAGTGGGAAGGGCAAACCCCAATATTCAGTATAGTGATCCCTTCTACCTATTGTTCTCACATCATTCAAAGGATGGCGGGTTAGACCCGTCCCTTCCAATGACCTATGTTGGTGCTTTGGTGCTGCACTCATGCAACTGGGTTTTAAAATGGAAGTAAAAGCATGAGTGGATTTAACAACGCTGTGACCACGGACCACGCATTCCCATGCTGAAGGATTCTGGGAGCAGATCTCCTTGGAGAATGTGACTGAGGGCCAGTTTGGTGATGGTGGCCCCCCCCCCCTCGAATGTCCTTAAGCCGAAGGGGTTTCATTCGAGCCTTTGGAAGTCTACATGCTGTCATTTCTGGACAGATTGAAAAATCCACTAAAGTTGCTGCTGGAATTGATGGTATCAAGAACAGCACAACCCAGTCTTTAAATTCAACAAAAGCAGCCCTTCTGGGAGTAAATAAGGAGGTGGGGGCACCCCAAAGATGGCTTCTCCGGGAAGCTGAGGACGGGAACAGGCAGCCCCCCGATCGGAGGACCAGAGCCTTCGGAGAGCCAGAGCCTTCGCAGAAAAGGAAAAGGAGGAACAGACCCAGAAGGGAAAGAAACAAAACCACCCATTTCTGATTTCCTGAGCTTTCAATATGGGGACCATTAGCAGGGCATGCTGGCTAATCTTAATTGCTGGGGCCGGGGAAGGAATTGCGGGTAATCAGATCCCAAGCTTACAGGGCTTTATAGATTAAAGCGAAGTTATGTCCTAATCCCATCAAAACGTCATAATCTGTGTCACCGTGGCATCTAAACACAGCTGATTGAGATGCCAGGATGCCGACTCTGGGATCCATCACAGTCCTGCCGTCCGGAAAGCAAATAGCCCCAAACGAGGAGATTGGATTTAGTGGGGTCTGGAGACAGTTACTCCCGAGGCCCGCGCGCCGTTCCAGCTCTCCCTCAGGCCTCACGCAGGGGCAACGCTCGTGTCCCGGGATGCATTCTTTTTCAAGACAATTTCTCCAAAATGAAAATAGATTCATCATTTTTGCTGATTGTAAAGTTAATATGTGCCCGCTGTAAAAACAACACAGTAACAAAAACCCACAACCCAAAAAACTAAGCAAACAAACAAAAACAAAACAAAATACTAAAACCACAGACAATACAGAGAAATATGAATATGAAGAAGGGAATAGAAAGCATAATTTCACCAGGCAGAGTAACTTTTGTTATTTTGGTGTATTATCTTTCCAGAGATTTCTTTTATGTACACACACACACATACATACATATCCATATTCTCTCTCCTTCCCCTGTCTCTCGCCCCCTCTCTCACCTCCTCACACATGCTCTGTCCTATCCTCTCCTCACATCTTTTTTGGTTGTTTTTGTTAATCCTCACCCAAGGATATTTTTTCCATTGATTTTTAGAGAGAATGGAAGGGAGGGAGATAGAGAGAGAAACATCGATGTGAGAGAGACACATTTATTGGTTGCCTCCATAGGCACCCTTTCCTAGGGCCAGGGATCTGAACCTGCAACTCAGGTACATGCCTTTGACAAGAGTTGAACCTGCGACCTTTTAGTCCGCAGGATGGTGCTCTAACCACTGAGTAACTGGCTAAGGCTCCTCACATTTTGTTTATTCTCCCCTTCACTCCTATGATCAGCATGTTGGCTGGTCCATGTTCACATGGCTCAACGTGGCTGACCCACCGCGCTCACGTCTGTATCTGCTCTGTGCAACCAACCAGCAGAGCCGGCCAGCCCCTCCATGTTCCATCCCAAATCCCAAAGACAGAGTATCGAATGCCCCGCTCGAATCAGCTATGGCGTGACCATGGGGTCATGTGGACATCAACAACCAGGTCCCCTTGTTGGAGGCTGGGAGGGGGCCGTGGGGGTCTGGCTGCCATTCTCAACAAACAGCCCTTCACTGACTCTCAAACAGTATCCCATATGTGTTGGCCGGTCCTTGCTCATGTCCTGCGCACATGGAGAGGAAGCGGCTTATGAAAGTCCTTCCCTTAATGCGTGGCACACCCAAGGCTGAAATGAAGGGGTCTTCTGCCCAGCTCTGGGTTAACTGTGTCCAGGCAGCCATACCCCATCACAGGAGCGGGATAAAGTCATGTGACAAGTAAGAACGTGAGAAGATGAAGTATACTTGCTCATACAGAAGCAGGGGCCATCCGAGGCTCCATCACCGGAAAGGCAGGAGGGAGGAAGGGAGCTAGGAACCATGTGGGCAAAAGATGACCTTGTGCCGACGGAAGGGCAGGGACAGGCCACCTTGGGAGAGGGCCCTGGCCCGGTGGGAAGTGTTAGGCAGTGGAGTCTGTTGCCCTGTGGAATCTCCAGGAAAATCTCGGCAGCTCACGTGCGTTGGTTGAAAGGGGCTGTGTTCTGCGTCAATGCTGACATCAGTTCAAACAGGGGCACCCTGTGGGGCCAGCCGACTTCTGGGTTACATCTGTCACAGGAGGAAATGAGGGGGTGCCTCACTGAGAGATTGCGAGGAGTGGCTGCAGACAGCATCTCACGCAGGCAGGTGCCCTCTCCCAGGGTGGCCCATCCCTGCCCTCCAGTGCAGGCACTCCATAAATGCCCCTCACCCCCCGCATGTGCAAGCTCCCCTGGGGTCGGAATGCTTCCTCCAGGCTGGTTGCCTTTCTCTCTGAGAAATGACCAGGCATCTCGGTCATTGGCTGCGCAGCGGGCTGCACATTCACATGAGCCTGGAGCGTGAGTTGGGAGTGACCTCAGCCTCTGGATGGGTAGGGGGGTGGGGTGTCTCAGGGCTTCTCTTGATCTTTTTCCCGCTCCCCGACCACCGCACCAATTCCTCGAGCTAATTTCGGCCACTTGGACTTTCACCGCCTGGAATCCAGTCCCCCAGGAGCACTTTCTCAGAGGGAGAAGCACTAATAAAGCTGCTTCTTGGAGGCAGGAACACCATGAAGTCCTTTCCTGGGATGGTTCGCCCCACTTCTTTCCAGAAATCCTATGGCATCTCAGAAAGTGCCTCTCTCCATTTGTCTTCCTGCGGCAATAAGTGGTAAATAGGCGAATTGGGAGTGAAACATTTTTCTCTGTTCTAAGGTATTCTGCTCTGGGAATGGCTTTACAGACCAGCTGGAAACTGATCATGGTGCCCAGGACATAGATTTCTGGGGGGAGGGTCCCACGGATGAACCAGCGCCAATGCTTCACCGAGGCCACCACCTTTACTTCCTTCCCCCGTGACCAAGGCAGTGACTGCTTGTGTCACTGGAGAGGACAAGTGATCCTTAAACAGCACGGGGTTCAACCGCAGGTCCTCTGATCCATGGATATTTCTCAATAAATATGTACAGTAGTGGGAACGTATTTTCTCTTTCTTATAATTTTCTTAACAGCATTTCCTCCTCTCTAGTTTACTCTATTGCAAGAATGCAGTATATAGTATACTAGAGGCCCGATGCACGAAATTCATGCAAGAGTAGGCCTTCCTTCCCCTGGCTGCCGGCAGGACGTCTGATCTAATTAGCATATTAGCTTTTATTATTATAGATGTGACCTACAAAATATGTGTGAGTTGACTGTTTATGTTCTTGGTAAGGCTCCCAATCACCAGTAGGCTATTAGTAGTTAAGTTTTGGGGGGCGTCAAAAGTTATAAACAGAGGCCCTAGCTGGTTTGGCTCAGTGGTTGGAGCATCACCCCTCGCGCTAAAGGATTTCGGGTTTGATTCCAGTCAAGGGCACGTGCCTGGGTTGCAAGCTTGATCCCCGTCCTGGTCTGGGTGCATGCGGGAGGCAACCAATTGATGTGTCTCTCGCACATCAAATGTTTCTCTCTCTCTGACTCTCCTCCTCCCTTCCACTCTCTCTAAAAAAAAATCAATGAATAAAATCCTCTAGTGAAGATTAAAAACCAAGTTACAAACAGATTTTCAAATGTGCAAGGGCTCAGCTCCCCTACCCCCACATTGCAAGTGACCAAGAGCTTGGGGAGGAAGTCACCACCTGTGTCTCTCTCAGCACTGGGGGTGTGGAAACACGAGCCTCCAGTATTGAAGATCAGATCATGTCTTTAGCCAGGATGAGGGTCAGGAAGGATGGGGCGGGGGAATGATGGTATGGCATCTGATCCATGAGTTAATGTTGTCTCACTTCTCATTTCCAGACAGAACTTGTTACATGAAGTCTCCAGTCCAGAATGCGGTCTCGTCGCCCAAGGGTGTCCTTGCTCCAGTATGCAGGCTAATTCTTGACTGAGCACGCGGGAGACCTAAGCTGGTTAGTACTTGAAAACTTCTTTATGTGGCCTGGTGAAATCTAGGCTTTGGAAATGGGAAGCCAATTGGAGAGAGAGGGGCAGCCCTAAGAAATTTCAGTCTATATTGCCTGCCACCAGGCATCTTAGGTTGTTTACAAGACAACAGAGAAATCTGCTTAGCAGGAAAATCAGTTTGTTAGTTACAGAAAATCAGTTAGAAATAATAATAATAAATATTAAATAACTAGGGGCCCAGTGCATAAATTCCTGCATCTTGAAAGAAACTGTGGGCTGCGAGGCTGCAGTGGGCACAGAGGTGGGTCTCGACCCATCCTCCGCACCTCTGCCTGGCCCCTCCTGCTGCCGCCCCCGGTCCCCTGTCTGCCGGCAGCCCCGCTCTCACCACTGCTGCCCCCATGTGCTGACGGCACCAGCCCCGCTTGCACCTGGTGATGGCGCGAAGCGATTGGGGCTGGCACCAGCAGTGGGTGCGAGCAGGGCTGGCGCTGTCAGCTGGTGCAAGTGGCAACTGCTGCCCCAATCGCCCCTTAGGAGCAGGGGGAGGGGAGAAGCCCTCAGGGGCAATCAGGGCCAGCAGCCACCGGTTGTACTCGCTGCTGGTGCCGAGCGATCAGGGCCGGTGCTGGGCGCTGGCAGCAGGTGTGAGCGGGCCGGCACCGGGAGCAGGTGCAAGCGCCGGGTGGGACCGTGGGACGCGGGAGCAAAGAATTTTCAGTAACTACCAGAGGCTCACCCCGATGATAGCGACCGGCGCCCCACCTTGGTTTGGCACCCCCGCTCGCCTGCTCTACCATCCCACCTCAGCCAACGCCCGTTATGTTCCGAATGTGCCCCTGGTGGTCAGCGCACATCATAGCGACTGGTTGTTCAGTTGTTCCTCTGTTTGGTCTATTTGCATATTAGGGTTTTATATATATGATCAAAGTATATCATAAATCATTGTTATTACCATTGTCAATAAAATACTTAACATATACTTGGGTTTGACTATGATAAAAATATTGATAGCTTATAGAGAGCACCTACCATGTTCTAGAATTCTTCTAAGACCTTAACATACTAGTACATTAAACCAGTCAATACTCCCAGCAATCCCATGAGGTAGGTGCAAGTAATGTCTCCATTTTAGAGACGGGGAAACCAAGGCACAGAGAGGCTACAAAGGAGATATGGACAATATCTGATGTGACCCTGATTGTGGTCCCAGGAGACAGGTAGCATCACTCCTCTTTTATAACCTAGGGAAATGGAGGCTGTGTGACTCATTCACAGTCACATAGCTATAAGCCCTGGCCAGTTTGGCTCAGTGGATAGAGCATCTACCCACGGACTGAAGGATCCTGGGTTCGATTCTGGTCACGGACACATACCTTGGTTGCAAGCTCGATCCCCACCCCCTGGCCAAGGCACATGTGGGAGGCAACCACTTGATGTATTTCTCTCCATCGGTGTTTTCTCTCTGTCCACTTCCCTTCCACTCTCTCTAAAAAATTCAATGGAAAAAAATACCCTCGGGTGAGAATTGACAAAAATAAGCAAAGAATCGCACAGCTACGAAGTGACAGGGTGGGGTTTGGAGTTGGGTCTGTCAGGGCACTTCTGATGGGGAGCCATCCTGCCTCCCGGGCTAGCCTGGCGTCTGTAGACACACAGTGGGCTGGCTGGCCATGTTATTCATTGTCTGAGTTTCTCTCCATTGAACAGAGCTGACCCTAAGAAGAAAATTTCTGGTGTGATTAGAGGGATTTTAGGACCCTGAGTATCTGTTGCTTTCGATGACCTGGAATTGGGGCTGGCAAAGGAAACAGAACCTGATGGCACGACCCCAGCACCCCCATAGGATCTGCCTTCCTCCTTTCTCTCTTTCTCATCTCCGTTCCTGTACCCCTAAAAGCCCCAGATTTCAGGAAAGATTCTATGGAGGTCAGTGGACATGACCAAGCTCAGGGGGTGGCCTGACAAGTTCATGAGGACCCATCAGATACCCGCTGTTGCAGTACCTGTTTTTGAACAACCCTTCTTTTCCCTGATCTATGTGGCTATTATCATGCACTAGAGCAGGGGTGGGGGACCTTTTCTCTGCCAAGGGCCATTTGGATATTATAACATCATTCACGGGCCATACAAATGATCAGTTTAAACGTTACCTGCTCTATTTGGTCAGACATTTCATTAACTCACTTCTAATGCCTCGGCAGGGCCAGACCAAATGATTTCACAGGCCTTATACGGCCCGCGGGCCAGACGTTCCCCATCCCTGTGCTAGATCCTTGAATAAGGTCTATTTCTGCGCTCACACTTCCATTCCTTCAAGCACATTCTGTTCACTCCTCTGCCAAGTCACCAGTTTGATTATTGTAGTGAGATAACATTGTTATCTGAAAAGACAAACACTTTCACCTTTTGAAGAAAATCATTGGCTGATCTCATGCATTTAGTCATCCCAATGAACTTGAAAACCAACTACTTGGGCACACTCCCTTCCCTATTTTGCATTTCACAAAAATAATCACAGGTATTTTGTTGTAGAATTCCATGGCATCTTCAGCAATTGGGAGGAAACACGTCTCTACAATGTTGAATCTCTTCATTTAATCAAATCTTCTTATATGCCCCTTAGGAGTATTTAGCAGTTTTCTGCATATGGGTATTATACGTTTTGTATTGTGTTTTTTCCCCTAGGCATTTTATGAAAATTGTTGCTATTTTGGCAGGATCCTTTTTGTTTCTCTATCTGCTATTTGTTGCTGTTGAAGAAGCGATTGATTTGTGAATGTTTTCTTTGGTATCCTGGAGACATAACTGGACTCTTGATTGGGTTTTGACATTTTTCAATGGTTTCCGTGGTGTTTTCTAAGTAGAATAGTGTATCATGTATCATCTGCAATGACATTTTCCCCCTTTTCGTGACCATTTGTTTTGGTTTTATGAATCCTTATGTTGCTGAAATCTTCCAGGAAAAATGTTAAATGTCAATGGTGATAGTGACCATCGTTGTCTTATTTTGAGTCTCATAAAAATACTTGCAGAAAGTCACCATTACCTATTACCCTGGATGTGGTTTTGAGATAGATAATCATTAGAATGTTCAAAAACAAAAACCCAGCAATTTTTCTATCCCAAGTTTTCTGGAAGGGTTGTTGGTGAATGGATGTTACTGTTTTTTAAATGCCTTTTATGAATCTATTGAGGTGATTATACATTTCTCCTTTGACTACTAGACAAACTACTTAATATCCTATTCCTAGCATAAGCCTTTCTGACATTGCACATCATTCTTCTAATGTGCTATTTAGGTTAGTTCGTGAGGGTTTGGGCATTTGTGGTTCTGGATGAGGTTAATCTGTAGCTTTGTTTTTGGTGCCAGTTTGGTCATATGTTACTGTTATCAGGGGGATGCTGACTTCAAACAATGAAGTAGGAAGCACTTCACCTTCACCCGTGTCCTAGGGCAAATACATGCATTGGGGTGGCCTGTCTTCTCGTTAAAAACTGACTGTTCAGATTGGCCTCGGAATCTTCCCCGGAGATAAGGCTTTTGAACATTGTTCTCATGACACTTGTTCTGTTCTAGCCTTCTGTTTTTTTCAGTCGGTCTGGCAATTTATATCTCCAGGATATTAATACTTTTGTTAAAATGTAAATTACATATGTTTAGCTAGGATGCTGGGCCCTGGAGTAGGGGACCAGAGAAGCACTGGGTGAGGGAGCTGAGGCTGGAGGGGTGGGGTTCAGTCTGTCCGGTGTCCCACGGTTAAGAGTGGTAGAACAGGACGCGCACCCTTATTTATCTGTGTGACTCGCACAGAGAATTAAAATCGGCTCCTGCTGCCCCCAGGCCTGGGGACGCAACCAATCCAAGTTTGTTGAATGAATGAATGTTATCACTCACCCGCTTCCAAGGAGGTGAACCAGAGAGCATTTTAGAGAAATCCAATCATCCAACGCTCACTCTGAAAAAAAAAAAAAAAGATGAAACCCACCCCATCGCCCACAGGAAGCAGGGACATTTAGCTGGTACCAGGAGACCTTTAAATAATGACGTGCACACGCCGCGCCCCGAGATTGAAAGAGACAAGCATCCCAGTGGCTTCCCCTGGGCCTCCCCTCCCCCGTGGGCCGTCAGGGCTGCAGCCGGGACCTGCTGCCTTCAACACGGGTCTTGCATTAGATACGTGTCAACAGAGATTAGCTCAGCCCCACAGGCCGCCATTTGCCATTTGTTAGGCCACCTCCACCAACCCCGTAATCTAATCTGGGCCGGAGCCGTTTCTCTTCCAGGTTAAATGTATTAAAGCAGCAGGGATGTTGGCCTCTCTCTCTCTGACAAGCCTGACCCCGCTCCAAACCCCGCTCCCCCTGGAGACGCCAGGGGTCAGAACCTCCTCGGGGTGGAAGAGGGCTCGCCGTGAAGAGGGGGAGATGAGAGAATATTGGAAACATATTCTCCAGGCCTCCCCGCTGTAGCCATCCGGAGGAACACGAGGCGACAAGTTAAAGCTTTTACTGCTGGAAATAGTTTTCCTTCCCAGGGTTTCAACAAGAATTTGATAAAGATACTGGTGGGGTCGGAGAGGAGAGGCGGAAGCAGGGAGCGTTCCCAGCAGATGGTCCTGGAGGCAGGGATGCTTAGCCGCCTTGCGAGGAAATTTATGGAGGACGCGTTTTCATGGCCCAGATCCGTTCCTATTACACGTGTCTTTTAATCGTGCGATATTTTTTAGGCAAATAAATGTTTCATCGGCAGATCTGGCCTTTCCTTTTCCTTTGAGCCCCTTTGAAAGGCTGTCTCGTTGCCGGGGTGTATCTGTGCGGCTCGCGACCGTGCCCATTCCGCTTCTCATCCGGGCTGAGATGAGAGGGTCTTCCTTTTCCTCTGGACGTGCCTGGATCCCTCCTGCTCACCTGTTTGTTCTTGGGCTGGGTCTCCCCTCCCCCCATAGCTACCCCCCCCCTTTATCTCTGCAGATCCAAGTCTTTTAGGTTTTATCTCTTCTTTAGCATCTCAACTCCATGCATTTTCTTTATTTTTGTAAATATATATTTTATTAAATTCAGAGAAGAAAGAAGAGGGAGGGGGAGAAACATCTATGATGAGAGAGAATCATGGATCGGCTGCCTCCTGCACGCCCCACACTGGGGATCGAGCCTATGGGGCATGTGCCCTGACTGGGAATCGAACCGTGACCTGGTTCATAGGTTGACACTCAACCACTGAGCCACACTTGCCTGGCAACTCCACGCATTTTAAAATTGATAACCACTGCCCTGGGCTAGCTACCAGCTACCGACACCTCATTCATGATCAGAAATGGTTGGGGTTTTGGTTTTTGTTTTTTACTGTAGTACACAGCCAGGAAAAGACCCGGGTCCTAATTGTCCAGCTTGATGAGTGACACAAACTGAATACATGGTGTAACCAGCACCTGTGAGCCACAGCGTGTTATCAGCCGCCATGGGTCCCCACCCCCGACGCCAGGGCAGCTGGAATCTGGACTTCTAACACCACAAATTCATCTCAGCTCTTTCTGTACTTTACCGAAATGGACTTTTAAGATCTGCACTCCTTTGCATCCACTTCATTCACTCAATATTATTTTTGTTCGTTATCTATCTTATAATTATTTCCCCCACGCTAGTGTGGGGAGTGGGAGATC